>NC_046317.1:8722844-9022844 GCF_009819535.1 Lacerta agilis | reverse complement strand
TAATGGTCAGGGGTCCCCTTTACCTTTATCTTATCTCCATTTCAACCAAAGCAGGCTCCTTGAACTCTCTCCTTGCCAGCCACTAACTGCTGTGCACTTAGGCCAACACCCTAAATTGCCTACTCTTTAACTTTGGGAATATTTTAACCAGGGTTCGTGCATGGAGAAAAGGCACATGCATGGGGGGGGGGCAGTTATGGGGTGGAATGTCTGAGAAAATATGCACAAGGCAACGCTGCACAATGTTTAACCATCTTTCTTTAACTGTAGCTAAACGCATACATCAAACAGTTCATCATCTCACACGCAAACTTCAATCTGAGTAGACCTGTTACCCAGAATTACAATTTGCTCAGAGGAGCTGGATGGATCACAGTCCAGTCCTATGAAGAGTTAGTGCGCTTCAGTGCAATGATTCCACTGGGTTTAGTTGTGTCAAACTCTTTGCGTGAATAGGTTTTGGGTTTTTTGTCTTAAGAGCTAGGTAGTAAGAATTCAGCCCTGCAGTAGCAACAATGGGGAAAACATCATCTGCTGAATTTCTGCCTGTCCTAAGGGTGTTGCTTTCAAAAATTCTCCTAATTATTATTTACAAATGTTAACAGAGAATATTCTTTAAATATCTGATGTGCATAGTTCATGCTCGGTAATATTTTACTTCAGAAGTTGATATCTGAGAGTAAATTTGCCGTGTTGTTTCCTATTCCCACCATGGCTCTTTTCATAGGTTAAAAAAAAAAGGTAAAGGACCCCCCAGATGGTTACGTCCAGTCAAAGGTGACTATGGGATTGAGGCACTCATCTCGCTTTCAGGCCGAGGAAGCCGGCGTTTGTCCACAGACAGCTTTCTGGGTCATGTGGCCAGCAGGACTAAACCGCTTCTGGCGCAACGGAAACCAGAGCGCAGGGAAACGCAGGAGTTGGGACACAGCAACGAGAGCTCACCCCGTCATGGGGATTCGAACCGCCGACCTTCTGATCGGCAAGCCTAAGAGGCTCCGTGGTTTAGACCACAATGCCGCCCACGTCCTGGTTGCAAGATAAAACACATAGAACTGTCGGGAGGTATTTAAAGAGTCAGAGCAGGAGTAATGTGGTCCTGGGAATGCATGCCGTTTATAATATGAAAATGCCATTTTCTTCTGCCAAATTAGTTCTCCTGGCAGAATAAAACCCTCTCTCCCCACGCCCCAAAGCTCAGTCTTCCTATGAAAGGAATCTTCACTTCTTTTGCCTCTTCGCACAGACTTCTCCCAGCTCAGCTCTTTGCATAGCCTTCTCTCCCTCTCATCCATTGTTTGACCAGCACATCCAACTTTGCTTGTCCTGACACCAAACCAGAGAGCTGGCATTTGCCCACCTGCCTGCCACCACCCCACACTCCCTTTGTTAAGTTTTTGTTGTTGTTCTTTCCGACATGAAGTGAAATGCTCCATAATCCAAAACCAGAGGAAATGGGATTTAGAGAGGGTAGTAATTAACTCACCCCAAACTGGGTGGAGGAACTCGCTGCCCAAATATTTCAGCAAAGAGTTTTTACGCAGTGAAGCAGTCGTACAACGTGGGTGGCAGATCTGTGGCCTTTTGGGTGTCATTGGGCTCCAACTTCCATCAGCCCCAGCCAGCCAGCCTGGGCAGCCATTGGGGGAGATCTGGGGGGGGGGGAACCCAATATCCCCATGGCGGCCAGAACTTAGCCACCGCTGTGAAAAGTTGTCTTATAGACAGATGGCATGAAGAAGATGCGGAGTCTTACTGGCTTTGTGCCCAGTAGGAACTGATGACAAGTTGGGATTAGATCTGGAAAATACAGCTTCAGGCCCATCTCAGGTGAGACCTTGGGCAAGTCACTAAGGGTCTGGTGACTTCTGTTTCAGTGTATCTGAAGAAGTGTGCATGCACACGAAAGCTCATACCAAGAACAAACTTAGTTGGTCTCTAAGGTGCTACTGGAAGGAATTTTTTAATTTTTAATTTTGTCCTTCAATCAAATTAGCCTGATATTATAGGAAGCCTAGGGGTGCATTTCTATCTATTTTCCCCACAGTCAGGGTTCCCAGATCACTGGCAAAGATGTCGAGGTTGGAGGTCCTCCAAGTTTCTTGTCTCCCTGTTGCACTCCTCCGAGGCTACAAGATCCAGTACCCACCTCCCACTGTGTTCCACCTCTGGGAAGATGGGCATTCATGATCTCACCATAGAACAGGGAATCTGGCCACCTCTAGCACAACAGAACAGCCTGCTTGCAAACGCCAATACTTTGGGCTCTTTCAGACTTAAAGCAGTGGGAGAGGGAATAAGGTAACGGTAAGGTAAAAGACCACTGGACAGTTAAGTCCAGTCAAAGGCGACTATGGGGTTGCGGCGCTCATCTCGCTTTCACGCCAAGGAAGCCATCGTTTGTCCACAGACAGCTTTCCGGGTCATGTGGCCAGCAGGACTAAACCAATTCTGGTGCAGTGGGACACCATGATGGAAACCAGAGTGCACGGAAACGCCGTTCACCTTCCCACCGCAGCAGTACCTATTTATCTACTTGTGCTGGTGTGCTTTTGAACTGGTAGGTTGGCAGGAGCTGGGAGAGAGCAACGGGGGCTCACTCCGTTGCGAGGATTTGAACAACCAACCTTCTGATCGGCAAGCCCAAGAGACTCAGTGGTTTAGACCACAGCACATTGCTAAAGCTCCAACAAAGGTTATCAGAAGGATGCAGAAAGATTACTCAAACATTCCTGGGGAAATCCACCAGTTGGGAACATCGATGTCAGAGGAACCTTGTATGTGAAGTTATGGAAATACTGAATGCTAAATACAGTATGTCAGTGAGGCTAATGTGTGTTACTGTGGAGAGGCGGAAGAGATGAACCTGCCGTTTCTGAGCCTTCCAAAGAAATTCAAGAGCAAGCAGTGCAAATTCAGAATATGGCCTAAAATGCCAGCATTTCCCACCAGATTTTGGAAAACAACAACCCCAAGGCAACCCTAAAAGCACCTTTAGATCCCTAAAGCACCTTGGCAGTGTTCTCGAAGCTACCAACATGAGTCTGACCAAACTGCGGGAGGCAGTGGAAGACAGGAGTGCCTGGCGTGCTCTGGTCCATGGGGTCACAAAGATTAGGACACGACTAAACAACAAGAACAAGGCACCTTGGCACTGCCCATCTTAAGAGTTGCAAAACCCTTAAAAGCCCATTTACACCTTACATTTTTCAGTACAGCTCAGAATCTCCAGGCCAGGCACTTGACGTCATACGGCCTGAGCATTAACACACAGATCAGAGAAACATCTCTGATGTTCCTTTAATGGTGTCCATCAACCACACAGTCACATATCACCTGGAAAACACGTGGATCTGGTCATGTTTTGCACCCACCACTGGCCTGTCCACTTCATTCTAGCAATGGGAAGCAGTATCTTAATTGATGGCCACAGTCCTCAAATAAGGCCAGCTGCTGGGACAACCATCTCCCCAGCTGACAAGAAGGTTCAGCATTTCGTTGATCTTGATTCTATAGCAGGGCTTCTGTCCCTGGTCTGTCGCTCTCCCCCTCCCCCCCCCCCATTTCACTCACGAAATTGGCAGGAAATAACTGCATGCTGGAATATCACCCCAAAATTCATCACACGGCTTGAGCCATGAAAACCTTGCCAAATTGCAGTGCAAAACTCCTGTGATTTTCCAGGTTAACAATACTGCGAGCTGATTTTTCCTCCCCGGAAGCAATTTAACATGGAAATGAGTGCTAAACTCCCACTAAGATTTCTAGAAGTGGCTTTTATGTCATGTGAAAGATCGCATAAAACGTATTCAGAAAATCAGGTAAGGAAACATCAGGAAAGTGTTGTCTGAATGCAGCCTACTCAGAAGTGGGTCCCGTTACAATGCCAAGCTTGGGAAACGATGCAACGAGATGTGTGGAACCAAATTCTGCTTTCCCCAAGGAAGGTGAGAGGCGCCGGCTGAAGTAAACATATGAAAAACTGCTGCTGCAAGTGAGACGTTACATTAAGGAGAGCTGGGAAAAGCCAAAACCATTTTATTGTTCCAGTGAAGTCAATTCTTTAACAATAATCAACATCTGAAAATCTGCCCAACTATTTTTCTATTGATTCATTCATTTATTTTATTTCATCTTTTATCCAAGGCTTCCAGGGCAGTTTACAATATAAAAATACAAAATTACATAACATAAAGGTAAAGGGGACCCCTGACCATTAGGCCCAGCCGTGTCCGACTCTGGGGTTGCGGCGCTCATCTCGCGTTACTGGCCGAGGGAGCCGGCGTACAGCTTCCGGTTCATGTGGCCAGCATGACGAAGCCGCTTCTGGTGAACCAGAACAGCGCACGGAAATGCCATTTACCTTCCCACCGGAGCGGTACCTATTTATCTACTTGCACTTTTGACCTGCTTTCGAACTGCTAGGTGGGCAGGAGCAGGGACCGAGCAACGGGAGCTCACCCCGTTGCGGGGATTCAAACCACCGACCTTCTGATCAGCAAGCCCTAGGCTCTGTGGTTTAACCCACAGCGCCACCCGCGTCCCTTACATAACATAGTAACAAACAAAAATAATAACCCCCCAGTATTTAACTGTAAATACAAATCCATCATAAACAAAACAAAAAAAAACCTAGTTTGCCCACCCCAACATATCTGTGTGATTCATTTGTGCTCAAGAAAGAGCTAAGTTCTTGCCTGGTTACCTAGGCAATTCTTACTTGTCCTAAGCAACCAGGAAAGCAACTATTTGCAAGCCTGCTAGTGCTTTAAGGTTCATCATAACCCATGTTGCCAGTTTACGGTAGGAAAAAAAAAATGAAGACAAGCCCCCTCCCCCGGCGTAGCCAGAAGTGACTGGGTCACATGTGCAAATTCGTGATGATAGCAGAGAGCAATAATGACAATCTATAATGTTTTAATGGCATGTTTGTTAATTGCTTTGATGCACGTGAAAAATGAATAAATGAATAAAACAGCGACAACATTCAGAACTAGTCAGGGCTGGGCGATGTCAGAACCGTGCCTCACATCTACAGAAAGAACGAACGGGGATATGTGAACAGGTGGAAATGTGCCAAACCTGATGGTGTTGTTTTTTTTAAAAAAGAAGAAAATAATCGCTGCGTGCAATTTAAGAAGGGGGGCGGGGGGGATGATTATGGGACACAAACAGCAGTCTAATGATAAGAGGGCAATAGAATACCTGCCCAAATGCATAATAAGGCATCGTTCATGAACATAACTTACTTTTATCCAACACGGAAATGTAGCACTAAGTTGGGTAACACACAGGATGGAACATACATAAGCAGGAACAGACATCTGGGTACCAAATGTACAAGATACAACTGGCGTGGACTTTTTCCGCGATTCTGTGTCCGTGTAGGTTACCAAACTCCCAGGGTTTGTTTTTAACGGAACTTGCATGCTGCTTTGCAAAACCCAAAGACTTTCCGAAGCAGATCACAGTATTCCCTCCCTGGACGCTTGCTTGAATTTCCCATTAGTTGCCCATTTTGTTCCGCTCCTACACTTACTCACATGGGTAAAGTCTGTCTCCGTACTGAGCCCCGCACCAGATGGCCTGCTGCTATATGATACTCATGGATGAGTCAAACCTATTCCCATTCTGCTAAGATGCAATGCCTGCTTCTGTCTTCCGTTCCTTCCTGCCCTTGCTTGCCTTATGATAAGGCAGAATTCAGCGGCCAGGTTGCTCACCGGAGCAAGACGGTCTGAGCATATTACACCGATCTTGGTCCATCTTCACTGGCTACCAATTACCGGTAGTTTCCGGGCTCAATTCAAAGTGCTGGTTTTGACCTATAAACCCTGAAACGGCTCAGGGCTGCAATACCTCAAGGACTGCCTCTTTCCATATGAATCTACCCAGACCCTGAGATCATCTTCTGAGGCCCTCCTTTGTTTGCCTCCTCCTTGAGAGGCCCGGAGGGTGGCAACACGAAAACGGGGCCTTCTCTGCAGCGGCTCCCTGTCTGTGGAATGCACTCCCCAGGGAAGTTCGCCTGGCGCCTTCATTAGACACCTTTAGGCGCTAGGCAAACGCGTTCCTTTTTAAACAGGCCTTTGCTTGACCTGATTGACATCCTATGCCCTTTTTAAATGTTTTTTTGGGGGGGCTATTGGTTGTTTTTATTATGTATTTTGTGGTTTTATATCTTGATTTTATTTTGTGAGCCGCCCTGAGACCCCTGAGTATATGGCGGTATATAAATTCAATAAGTAATAATAATAAGGCCAGTGATGCATGCTTTAGAGGCGGAATGAGCAATAGGTTGTTGTCATTGTTTTTCTTGTCATTTAGGTTGCTGTCATTGTTTTAAGCAATGGGTGATCAGCACAACGCAGTCTGGGTACGTTATGAGGTTGTGCCAAAGTATGTGGCAGAGAGAAAGCCTTCTGGCTGAGGTGAAGGATGCAGCAGGGCGGGGGGGGGGGGCCTAAGGGACGACGACGACGACACACATTTTAAAAATGCAATTTCAATAGCAACTCATTTTATTGGATCCAGCCTCCTTTCTCTAGCACTATGTGACCCCTCCCAGTGGCACCCCACATTCCCCCCGCACCATCTTTCTCCCCCCCCTCCCCGCCCTAAATTCACCCACCCACCCTTTCTCTCCATCGCTCTGCTTTCTGTTCAAGCCGCTCAGGTGGCAAGCTGAGCCTGAAAGAGGACCGACCAGAGGACTGGAAGGCAAAGCGAGTTTCAACTTTGTCCTTCAACTCTATGCCCTTTTAAGGGGGAGGGGGAAGCAAAAGCCCTCCCCCCCATTGCCCCTTGCGATGAAGGGGGCAGCGCCTGCAGGTGCCATGGCAGGGACCCCAGCACAAAGGTGGCACCAGCTACCTGAGATGCCCAGCTGCCTTTGCCCAGGGCCTCCCCTCCTGATTCAGAGCAAGCCAAGAGCGGAGAGGGCAAATGGTTAAGCGCTGCCCTGTTCCTCTCCGGGCAGGGAGGGAAAGAAGAGGGCACACCTGCCTGCTTGGCAAACAAGAGACAAAGGGCACCTGCTCCCAAGCAGAGCCAAAGGAGCAAGGTACCACTCCGGGACTCGGAGATCCCAGCAGGCTATTGCTATTAATAACTGTATTATAAATTGGTATTGTTACATTGAGGCTGTTATCGCCAGGAAAGGGCGCCCAGGAAAGCGAGTTCGCTCAATGCCCACTCGGAAGCTGCCTCGCTGGGCAGACATCGTGCCCTTTGCGCGGGGGCACAAGCAGGAGCCCTCCAAGCAGACTGTTTCGGAACCACCTCCTCCACCTTGGCACGGGCGACCCTTTCGAGACAGAAGGACCCCCGTCCAAAACGGGTCCAGGACCGCCAGAGCCCCCCCCCCTCTTTCTTTCCTTCGACTCGAACCCGGGCTCGCCCCTACACTCCCTGGGGTGGGATCCAGATGCGAAGCGCGCGGAGGCAGCAAGGGTGCTTTCGAGCACGTGCAGAGCGCACAGCCTCATCCCAAGGAACAGAGCCAATTGCCCTCTCCTCTGCCCCCCACCAAGCACCGCTGGAGGAAACGCCGCCGCGCGCCCTGGAAGGGGGAGGCTTTCTGCACGCGCTCGGGAGCCCTCTCGACCTCTAGTCCGTCCGCCGGGCGCCTACCTTGGCCTCGAAGGCGATGCCGTGCTGGAAGGCGTCGTCGTTGTGCAGCGGGACGCGCAGGTCGTGCCGGTCGTCCACCAGGCTGTAGCGGGTCTTGGCCGACGGGGAGGCCCCGACGGGCATCGCGGGGAGGGTGGCGGCGGCGGCGGCAAGGCGCCGGCACGCAGGCGGTCGATCGCGCTCCCCTGGCCCTGGCGCTCCCTTGGTCCGCCGGCGGCCCCTCGGCCTGAACCCGGGGAGGCGGGCCCCGTGCCGGCACCGCCCCCGAGGAAGCTCCGCCGGGAGAGCGCACGCCGCTGCCGGGCATGCGCCGCCCGGGAAGGAGGAGCCGCGCAGCCGGGGGAAGCAGCCGGCCGGGCGGGAGCAGCGACGGCGACGCCCGCGACACCCGCGCGGCCCGCCTTGTCCGCGATCGGTGCAGCCGTCGAGTGGCGGTGCGCCGTCCTGGCCAAGGACGCGCTGCCTCTCCGTCCGGACGATCCTCTCTCCGTCCCGGGGGGGTCGGAAAAGCGACCGGACACCCCTCCCCAAAGGCGGCTTCCGTGTAGCAGGATAAGCCGTCGAGTCGGCGGCTGGAAGGGGGGGGGGCTCCCGCTTGAAATTGGGCTGGGAATTATAGCCTAAATTGTATAGAAATTTATTCATGTATGCGACTGCAGCGGCAAGAATATGCTACTTGCCCGAAAATGGAAAGAAGCAAAGGGAGAGTGCATAAAAAAATACTTATGGAATATGCAGAAATGGCGAAACTTGCCAGAAGAAATAAGAAATCAAGATCAACTTTTTATGAAAGAATGGAAATGGTTTGTTGAATAAATTGCAAACAGATAAAAACATTGGCAGGATTATTGTAATAGCCGGCAGAGTATATATTTAAAGTAGATAATTAAATGAGTAAATTAAATTAATTTGGTTATGCGGGAGTTATTAAAAAAATAAACCGAAGGAACCGCAGAAAGAGGGGGAAGGAAGTCAAACTCTGAAATGTTAAATTGATTGTAAAGCTAATGGGACGTAACTTGAAAAGTATAAGGAACTGGGCTGAGAAGAAGGTGGCGGGGGGGGGGAGCCTTCACAGAGCCCCTTCCCGGGGCAGGTGATCGAGGGCACAGGATGGGCCCTCAAGGGGTGCCAGCAGGGTTTTCTGAGCCCTGCACGCTGCGTGGATTGGGCCCTCTGGCCTCCTTGCAGAAGAGGACACAATTTGCACAAATCTACATATACTTCGTATGAAATGCAAAGTAATATCCTCTCTTTTTTTGCAGGAGGATTGGATGGCCCCAAACTATACAGTATAAAATGTCTGAGGGAGAAAAAACAAGTGAAGCTTGCCCCATCTCTGGTCCAATAACACCCGCATAGCTGTGATTGCATACATAAATAGTATTTTCTGCTACTTTGGGATTTTGGCACCTAGAATTCCTAAAAGGAAGGCTATTTTTAAAAGCAAAGGTTATGTTAAACATTTTTTCCAACTCATTATATATCATTTCCCAAAATCCTTTTACTACCTTACATTTCCACCACATGTGATAAAAGGTGCCTTTTTTCCCCTTACATTTCCAGCATACATTTGACCCCGTTTTATACATTTTTGCTAACTGACTAGGAGTTAAATACAAACTGTCATTGCTTCCCCCCCCCCAAAAAAAAATGTTTAGGGGTACTCTCTTTTCCTACTCCTAATGAAATACTACCCCTCAACGAAGTCAGAATTAAGATTCACGAAATGTTCAGGCGTATGCGTACCCCTGCGTCCCCCCAGAAAAAAGCACCGCCAACGGTACATTATTTTCATATAATTTTCTTTCAACGTATAACATGCTGTGAATTTTAAATCCCATTTCAGTTGGATAGGTTACGGTAAAATTTTAAGCTGAAAAACGAAATAAATAAAATTTATTATTTTATTGCAAATGCGGGTGGTTGTGCTGCGGGTGTGACCTTGCTCTTGGTGGTGCCTTCTGTGGGCAGAGCTGGTTGTCCGTTCCCACTATAATCTCTGCCAGGAGGATTTCTTTTTCTGGACTACCAGTTCTGCCCTGGTTCGTTAATCGATATACGCAACTGCTCCATTGTATTTCAAAGCTGCCATTTTTGCCTTTTGGGTGGCAATGCATGCCACACAAGGATCCCAACAATTTATTATGGGGCTTGAAGGATTATTATGCCCAACAATGAGGCTCCTAGAAGGAATATAGAGAAGAAAAGTAGAAGAAGAGTTTGGATTTGATATCCTGCTTTATCACTACCTGAAGGAGTCTCAAAGCTGCTAACAATCTCCTTTCCCTCCCTCCCCCACAACAAACACTCTGTGAGGTGAGAGGGGCTGAGAGACTTCAAAGAAGTGTGACTAGCCCAGACATCCCCCAAACTCAGCCCTCCAGATGTTTTGGGACTACATCTCCCATCATCCCTAGCTAACTGGACCAGTGGTCAGGGATGATGGGAATTGTAGTCTCAAATCATCTGGAGGGCCGAGTTTGGGGGTGCCTGGACTAGCCCAAGGTCATCCAGCAGCTGCATGTGGAGGAGCGGAGACACGATCCCGGTTCACCAGATTATGAGTCTACCTCACTTAACCACTACACCACACTGGCTCTCTAGAGGTACAGTGGTACCTCGACTTATGAATTACTCGACTTACGAATGAAAAAAGTGCCCGCGCGCCTACGAATTTTTCGACATCCGAAGGACATCCGTTGGCGGTATTAGATGCAGTTTACTCGACTTACGAATTTTGTCGAATTTTTGTTTTCAATGCATTCCTATGGGGAAATCGCTTTTTTCGACTTACGAATTTTTCGACCTACGAATGTGCATTCGGAACGGATTAAATTCGTAAGTTGAGGTACCACTGTATATTGCATCACTAATAAGGAAGGACAGGAAGAACATTTATTGTTGTTGTTGTTTAGTCGTGTCCGACTCTTCGTGACCCCAAGGACCAGAGCACGCCAGGCACTCCTGTCTTCCACTGCTTCCCGCAGTTTGGTCAAACCCATGTTAGTCGCTTTAAGAACACTGTCCAACCATCTTGTCCTCTGCTGTCCCCTTCTCCTTGTGCCCTCCATCTTTCCCAACATCAGGGTCTTTTCCAGGGAGTCTTCTCTTCTCATGAGGTGGCCAAAGTATTGGAGCCTCAGCTTCAGGATCGGTCCTTCCAGTGAGCACTCAGGGCTGATTTCCTTCAGAATGGATAGGTTTGATCTTATTGCAGTCCATAGGAGTCTCCTCCAGCACCATAATTCAAAAGCACCAATTCTTCGGTGATCAGCCTTCTTTATGGTCCAGCTCTCACTTCCATACATCACTACTGGGAAAACCATAGCTTTAACTATATGGACCTTTGCCTCTGCTTTTTAAGATCCTGTCTAGGTTTGTCATCGCTTGTACGAGTCTTAATAGTGCCCTGCCTGCTTTGCACACTAATGCTAAGGCATAGACAGTCGTCTTCTCCTGAAGAAGATTTGCATTGTTCCTTACTGTCCCACAGGGGTCTGTGGAAATGTGTAGAACATTTGCAGTTGCCCTGGTCTAAGTTGTTGTTGTTGTTGTTGTTGTTGTTGTTTTGTTACTTATTGAATTTATATAGGCTACCGCCCTATACCCGGATGTCTCAGGGCGGTTCACAGAAAAGATCGCAACATATATAATCAGAATGAAAACAATAACCCAATAACACACAGACACACCCAAGTAATAATTAATTCACCTCAGCATCCTCTAATCAGCAGTGGAGACAGGGCGAAGAGTTTTATGGCACCTTAAAGTATACCAGATGATTATGGCATGCTTTTATTGAGTGCAACACACTTAAATCAGATGTAAATCCATGAGTGTATGCCGGGCAGTTCAACATGTGGCACCTTTTTTGGCAACTCTTGGCAACATTTGACACACACCCCTGGCACCCCAGTCCTTTGCTGCCTCCCTGAAACCAGGAAAATGGGGGTGGGGTGGGCTCTGATGGGGCCCTCCTGCCTCCAAGCTCTTTTCCAAAGCTTCCCTCTGATATGAAAATTGTAAGCCGTGTTCACTTCACCCTTTTCAAGGCTGAATCAGCTATACTGGCCTCCCATGAAAGGCAAGCTCTGGTGCCACCTGTCGAGCATTTGGGGGAAATTGGTAAGAGAGATTTCCAGTAGATCCCAAGAGATGGCTTTGCTAAAGTATCTCCTGCTTCTCACACCAACTCATTTTAAATGCTGAGGAACTGAGAAAGATTTCTGGCTGTTTTCAGATCCACTAAGAACAATGTTTTGCCATTGAGAGAGCTTCTTCTCATTTTCTTGAAAAGGAAATGTCTTTTGCAGAAACGGAAATATTCCAGGGCTGTGTTTTTGTACTTTTCGGTGGTGGCTGAGGCCTAACTTCTTCTTATCCAGTAGAGCTCTCAGACTAAAATTAATGTATTCCTTTTATGGTGGCTGTTGTCCTTTCGCTTTGCATATGAGCATCTTAACTGGGATCTTTCCGAGACAAGCTCATATGTCAAGCGATAGCAAGGCCAAACTTGTGAGAGAGAGGAATGGGCAAGATTGCAGGACTGTAAAAAGAGACACGGTAGCTGCCATGAATGCTGGGGGTGAAAAAGAAGGGTGCAACAACCATTGTTAAAGGAGAACTCCTTAACATTGTTTTAGTATCTTGCCTGTGCTCCATGGCAGGATGAGATGTTTCGGAGAGGTTCAAATAGTCTCTCGCCTTTCAAAATGGCACCATCTGAGGTAGTTCATCATTCAGCCCAATAGCGGACCACAGTCCCAGTCGGTTGGTCCCCTGGATTCCTAGGGAACCCTCACCTTGAGTTTAAGAATAGGAGAATCTCCCTTGGAAGAGACACAAGGGAAGCCTGACCACTGGCAGAGGAACAGGGGTGTGGGGGGAGCGCACCGCCCCCAGCACCATCATGGAGGGGGGTAGCATCGCGACCGCCTCCCCGGACATGCGCCACACACCCACCACCATGCTGGGTGCCCATACACCAGCGGGTGGCATGCCACGCCCCCCGGGACACGCACCAGCCACGGCCCTCCTGCTATCCACCCCCTGGTGCCAGACCATGTAGCTTCACCACTGAGCCTGACTGCACACTGTGAAAATCTTGTGTAGCTCAAGCAGTGAAGGAACAAGGCAACCGAAAGTGAGCAAAAGCCCTTGAGCCACAACCGCTGTGGAAATCAGATTAAAAAATGGGGAGAAGAGATTTGCAGCCAGGCACCAGCTTGGGCCTCCATGTGCTGGAACTGGAACCGCTGGACAGGACACCCAATGTGTCCATGTTGTCTGGTACGGCATTTTCCTTTGCCCGAGCGGTTTGGGCTTCCTTTGCTGGCACAGTTTGAAATCAAGCTGCACGGGTAAAGGGAGCAAAGCTTGAAATCAAACCCACTGAGCAAAGAACGTTTCTCTGCAGCCTCGCCAGAGGCACTAGTCAGCCTGTGCCTCCGTGCAGCAAGTGGAAGGGACACGGCACTGTGGTCTAAACCACTGATCCTCTTGGGCTTGATGATCAGAAGGTCGGTGGTTTGAATCCACGTGACGGGGCGAGCTCCCGTTGCTCTGTCCCAGCTTCTGCCAATCTAGCAGTTCAAAAGCACACCGGCGCAAGTAGATAAATAGGCACCACTGCGGTGGGAAGGTAAACGGCGTTTCCATACGCTCTGGTTTCCATCATGGTCTGTTGCACTGGAAGCAGTTTAGTCCTACTGGCCACATGACCCGGAAAACTGCCTGTGGACAAACGCCGGCTCCCTCAGCCTAAAAGCAAGATGAGCGCTGCACCCCATAATCACCTTTGACTGGACCTAACCAGCGGTCCTTTACCTTTACCTTTTTCTTTTACCTACCTAGCTTTCCTTCCACCTCAGCCTTGGCCACATTCATTGCTATCTCCGTAGCTAGAAAGTGAGGAAAATGAGACTTACTGTCCTATAACTTATCCATCCTTAAAGAAATCAGCCCTGAGTGCTCCCTGGAAGGACAGATCCTGAAGTTGAGGCTCCAATACTTTGGCCACCTCATGAGAAGAGAAGACTCCCTAGAAAAGACCCTGATGTTGGGAAAGATGGAGGGCACAAGGAGAAGGGGACGGCAGAGGATGAGATGGTTGGACAGTGTTCTCGAAGCGACTGGCATGAGTTTGGCCAAGCTGTGGGAGGCAGTGGAGGATAGGGGTGCCTGGCGTGCTCTGCTCCATGGGGTCACGAAGAGTCGGACACGACTGAACGACTGAACAACAACAAGTCCTATAATTACTTTCCTACTACAAAATGCCAAGCAATATGAAAGCACTGGAGCCCAGAAGGGTGGCTCTTAGGTGAAATCAGTCGAGGGATTGCAGGAGAGGTTTGGGTGTGTTGGATGTTATGTATATCACTATAATTACTGTAGGATTTGACTCAGAAATGTCAGTGCAGCTAGTGCTTTGGATGAGATTTGTTTTAATTAATTAATTGAAGTTGTTTTTCTCATATCCTGCCCTTCTCCTAAGAGCCCAGGGAGACCAACGACCATCATGGGAAAAGAAAACAACTTTAAAATCACTATTTAAAATCACCAATGCACATTAAAATGTTGTCTGTTATGCAGATTTGAATTCCCATGTGTCACAAGTGGAAATTTGTTGAAGCAGCATCAGCTAGAATGGGGAAGCCTTGATGAAATCAGGTGTGGCTACGGAACGAGTAATTAAATTTAGGGATATATCTGTCCCTCGTAAATATTAATCTTTCCTTCGTTTAAATAATGAATGCCACTATCTTCAGCAAAATCCCCAGGATGTCTCTAGCCCTCAGGTAATTTGTTTTGTTCCTGCCTGAAGGACGTTTAAAAAAAGGCCACAAAATGCTTGCAACCCCTCAAAGATAAATTTTGCCTGGATATAATTTTAGACTCACTGGCAGGAAGGCGGAATAGTTTGCACAATACACAGTGCATGAAATATACTCGGAGTCAAGTGTGGATTTCATGCTCTTTATTCAGCTCATAGTAGCAAGGAATGGAAGTTCCCCCAAAACGTCTGCTTTATATACCGGTACATTATTTACACAATGGGCCCCACGTGATTGGCTAATTCCGGGATATTCCTGTATGCCAATCAGGTTGCGGATTCACTTCCACCTGGAGCTGGATTGGGTGGCTCCTGTGGACCAATCAGACTGCTGCATTCTGGATCCTATTGTTCTAGGACCAATCAGACTGCTGCATTCTGAATCCTATTGTTCTAGGACCAATCAGACTGCTGCATTTTGGATCCTGCTCAACTCAGTACATAACAGTGCAGATCTGTAACTTTGTTACAAAAGGAGAAAGAATAGAAAGACCCGTGAAGTGGGAAAATGTTTAAAATAATTTAGGATATATCTTACATGGTTAAACTACACGTTTGAGGCAGCTCCAGGAAGGTAGGGGAGGAGCTATAATATCAGAATGTATGATGAAAACTAAAATAAATATTTAAATGTTGGAACAGATACCATAATGGGAATGGTGCTGTAGATAAATATTAATGAAAATATTGTGTGTAAGTGGAAGGGACTCCCCTCGGCTCACCTAATCCAACCGCTGTTAGGGACTGGGCAGAGGAGGAATGGTGGAGACCACCTTCCCATCCTGACCCTTCCAGAGAAGAAGAAGGCAGTTCAGGGAGGTCACAGCTCAGAGGCAGATGAGGGGGAAAGTTGGGAAATAATGGGAGAGGAGGAGGAAGCACCAGGGGGGCAACAACTGATGGACACAGTGTCTTTAGAAAGCCTTCCAGACCCTCCATCTCCCAGAAATCAGCAAGCCTTAAAAGTAGGAGAGCAAAGAGCTCAAAGACAGGGGGCAAGTAGCAGCACCTGTCTGGGAGACCAGGGCCAGATTTAGGTGATGAGGCCCTGAGCTACTGAAGGTAATGGGGCCCTTTATATGTCCAGCTGTCCTTTGTCAACAACAAATTGTCGCTGTTTTTTGTGTGGGATATATGCTATATGGTAATTTATGGACCTAATAGGTATCTAAAGCCATTTGCACAAAACAAATAGGAGCCTACATAACACAAAACACTGTTGCTGTATGTAGGTCTTATTTTATTTGTTTTTTTTATATCTTATATTTTGGAAATGTACATCCAGGTTTTTTTTCCCTTTAATTTTTTTTTTGTTGGGCCCAAGAGTATGGAGCCCTAAGCTATAGCTTGTTTAGCTTATACGTAAATCCGGCACTGGGGAGACGATGAGAATGACGAATGAGGAAGTGGGAGAGACGGCGGGGGGTGGAGATTCACTCGGGACAACACAATTATCCAAGAGGCTGGGTTCTACAGCCTCTGTCTGTGAAGACTGAAATAAAAAAGGGCAGTAAGTAAGAAACTTTTCCTTGTCTTTATACTTTCCTGGGCAACCAGCCGGGAGCCGCTGACAGAACCCTGAAAAACGTGGGGTTTTCACCGCCAAACATCTCAGGGCGTCTTTTGAAAGTGTTTGGTGCTGCTTTTGAGGGAATCCAACGACATCGGGTTTTCGGTGAAACAGTGACCCCAGCAGATTAGGGTGCCGAGGGCTCATTTTTTGGGGTGCCATGGAATGTGGGGTTTTTGCCGACAAACATTGCAGGGAGACTTTTGCCCGTGTTTGGCGCCGCTTTGTAGTGAATTGGACCATGTCGGCTTTTTGGAGAAACCATGAACACGTGAGTTAGGGCACTGAAGGCTCATTTTGTGAGGTGCCGTGAAATGTGCGGTTTTCACCACTAAACACTGCATGGGACATTTTGCCAGTGCTTGGCGCTACTTTGGAGTGAATCAGATGACGTCGAGTTTTGGGGCTCATTTTTGGGGTGTGGTGAAACTTGAGGTTTTCACCACAAACGTTGGAGGGAAACTTTTGCCTGTGTTTGGTGCAGCTTTGGAGTGGATCAGACAATGTCGTTTTTTGGAGAAACCGTGACCCTGTGGGTTGGGGTGCCAACGGTTCATTTTTGGGGTGTGGTGAAACTTGATTTTTTTACTACCGAACGTTGGTTTGAGACTTTTGCCTGCATTTGGTGCAGCTTTGAAGTTAATCGAACAACCTGCATTGGTTGGGGTGCCAAACACTCATTTTGTGGGGTGCCATGAAACATGGGATTTTTCACTGCATCTGTTTTCCTCTGGTAGCAAAATGAAACGACAGATAGAACAACTTTCATGTGAACAACTCCAAATCATTGCGTAATTTGGAGTGAGGCATCGCTTATTTTTATTTTTGGACTGCAGTTTTGTGAAAGCATGGTAGATCACAAAAGGGGTATGTGAAAAAAAATTGGATTCAAATTTTTGAAGAAATTAAGAAAATATTGAAATATAATATTTTAAAAAATCCAGAAGCTTTTTTATTAGGCATATTAGATGAAGGAATTAAAAAAAGAGGATGAGAAATTATTTCTCTATGCGGTAGCGGCACCAAGGATATTTATTAATTGCAACATATTGGAAGAGACAAGAAGCACCAAATCTCCAAGAATGGCAAGAGAAATTATATAGTTATCTGGATTTGGCTAAGTTAACAGAAGTAGTAAGAGGAGGAAGCAATCAAAAATTCTATCAAAGTTGGGAGAAATTTGGGGAGAATATGAAAAAACAGTGCCCTTCCATAAAAACTTGGATCCATTTCTAACCTTCCGTATTGTTAAAGGGGGAAAAGGATAAGAGGTTACTTCTGTAAGGTATGTGGTCTAGTGGTAAAAGGAAGCAGTAGTGAATGATTTAGTCAAATAACCTGAGAGGACGCCAAGTGGAAGTCTAAGAATTTGATAAGACTGAGTGTTGAATGTAGGTATTATGATTTATTCTGTTGGTTTAATGACTTTTGATTTGTTTTTGTTAGAATGAATGAATATGCGAGATTTGTTTTGTTATATTTTATTTGGTGTATTTGGTTACGTTGTTTTTTATTATTAGTTATTTTTTGTTGTTGTTCAGTTTGTTTTGTTTTGTTTTTATTGTATGGTATGACATAATTTTCAATAAAGATTATTTAAAAAAGGGGGGGGTATGTGCCCATAGATCCATAGATCTCAGGTTTCCTGGCTTGGAGCAACACGCACGCACACACACAAAACTGCTGTTTTGTGCAAAGCTGGTAGATTGAGAAACTTGTATTTTAATTTTTTAAAAAAATAAACTAAAGATGTGTGCTAACAGGTAAACAGATACCAGTGTGCATGCCCATTATGACCTCAGGCAAGAAGGAAGAAAATAACAGTTGGTCCCTCTTAACTGACATTCTTAACTGAACAGAACTGAAGGGAGGGGCTGGTTCTGGAGCAAAGCTGTTTGGGTTGGGTTTGGGTGGATGCGAGGAGGATGCCTCAAACTTCTTGGGCTTTGCCTCTCAACTTATTCTGCCTTGTGGGACCCCCCAGCCCAACACGAACCATCTCTTGGATAGGTGAACATGCAGATATTTTGGAATGTGAGTGTGGGGCAAATTGACCACGTATGAAAGCTCATTTTAGCACAAGTGCTGCCGCCCCCCCCCTTTTCCTACCTCTCTCCCCACTCTTGGCTGGCAAGAGAACGCATCTAGTTGCACTAGACTCTGAACGGAAAATCACAAGCCGGGAAGCTCCTTGTTCAGGGCCTCCAAGGGAGAGAAAAGGGAACCTCAGTTACTATTTGCCTTCTGAGGACAATGTCTCACTTCCAGAGCCGCAATACGGCTGCTGCACAACGGCCTCGGGACGCCCAAGGGATCATGACCCGTCCGGAGCAAAGTACACAAGCCCTGCCCACCAGATACCAAGCAGTCTACTGAGAAATTATGGGTTTTTTAATTGGCTGAGAAATTAGAGTTTCAGCCCTTGGGGAATTAGATTTCTTAAACGTACACCTTCCCCTTCCTTGTGTCCCTGGTGAGAAAAGTCAATCCTGGCTTTCTTCCTTTGATTTGCTGAATCATGAACTCTGTACATGCACAGAGCCTATACCCCTTGAACGCAAGACCAAAGCCAAAGTCATACCCCAAAGATGGGCAAGATGGGACATTTCTCTCCAGGGAGTGTCGCCACCTGGCTCCATGGAATATTGCTTATGGTCAATGAAAGGCCAAGCAGGGATTCCTGGTGGGGGATGTTGCTCTGGTATACTGGAGGAGCAGGGCTAGGAGGCTAACTTTGATGCCTGAGAACAGAAAAAGCAGCAGCAAAACAACTACATGTTTCATTTTAAATGGACTTTCCTGCTGAGTGTAAAGCATAGAAAAGGGACAGAAGGCTTCTTCCAAATGGTTAGAAAGCCACAAGTAATATGTAACAATAGAACAAAACAAAATGTGTTTTTTCATAGGATACAGGATCCTACGTGCAAATCTGGTAGATTGAGAAACTTGTATTAAATATGAAAAGAATTAAAGGTGTGTGCTTACAGGTAAACAGGTAGGTGATCTCCTGCAAGATCTTGTGAGATCTCATCAAAGTCTTGCAAGATGTCTAGGAGAGCAAAATATGTATTGAGATTTAGGAGAGATCTTGCATGCTCTGCTGCAGCGCCAAGGGCAGGTGGCCAAGGGGTGGTGAGTGTCCCACGGGTGTTGGTGGGGTGGCAGAGCAGGGGGGGCACTTCCTGTTTGGCCTCAAGGGGCAAAAATGGGATGTAACCCCCCCCCCAGCTCAGGATTCCGGAACTAACAGCTGTCAGTTGGGAGGGAAGGAGGCAAGGACCCACAGCCCAGGTGGGGCTCAAAACTTGGGGTTGAGTTGTCTGATTCCTCAGCTGGCATAGACTCAGAACAGGTGAGGCTCACAACCCCAGAAGCTATAACAGGAAATCCGTCCTGGCCAGGCCTGCATGCTTTGGCTCCGGTTTGGAGTACATCGGACGACATCAGATTTTTGGTGAATTTTTTCCCCCTTCTTTCTGAATTTTATTTATGATTTTCAAGTTTATACATTTCAAATCAACTTAATTTGTTCATTTGTTCATCTACTTTAAAGATATACTTTTATGAAACTTCAGGTTATTACAATAATCCTGCCAGTGTTCTTATCTGTTTACAATTTGCTTGTAATCATTCAATAAACCATTTCCATTCTTTTATAAAAAGTTTGTTCTCTTGCTCCTAGAAACAGTCATCAGCATGCGACAGCGGCCACATCCCGGGAATGGCTTTGACTGGCCACCTGAACCAGGTGAGGGCAGCCAAGAAGTCTCAAATGCTCAGTGAGTTCAGGACTTCCCCTGTGTACAAAGACGGGCTCCAGCAGATTGAGCACACAAGACCAGGAGTGGGTCCAGTGGTCCAGAAGTTGGTTTCTGCACATGCTGTGGGGGGAAGTGAGGGGCAGATGGAGCTCATCAACCTAGAAATGTAGCCCATCGAGGAGAAGGAAAACACCGATCCTAATTTGCCTTGTCTGATATCTTCAGGAGCAGAAAAGGCTAAGGAGTAAACTCTACACAAATCTGGAGCGGAGTTCCTCGGGGGTTGGATGGCGCCGTTTACAACCCCTTTCTGACAACTCCTGCAGCCCAACTGGTGCCTAACTCTGCTTTCCTTGGAGCCACATCTGCAAGGCCAAGAGAGGGGGTCTTGTCATCTGAGCAGCCCAGGACCTCGAGACACACTGCCCAGGCTTGCTCCTGGGAGAGGTCATTTTGGGACTGCTAACTCCATTGCTTGACTTTCGACCTCACCCCCGGAGGCGCACTCCATTGCTTCTCGAGACAGACAAATGGCAACATTCAAAGCTATCTGAAAGGATTTTATTTCATGCACAAAAGACAATCGGGCATGTGATTGTGATCAAGGTTTTCAGACAACGGGTGACACGCTTATTGATCCAGCTTGGAAGTCTCTTGCCTTGTCTTCGCACATGCGCAGTTCCATCTAGGGGCAGCAACAAGGGAAGGAGCCAAACTGTCGACTCCTGCAGCCAGACTTGGGATTTCCACCCATGCTCACAAACGTAGGAAAAAGCACCGCCTAGGATAAATGCATGATCACAGAGTAGCATGTTCATAAAGTGACTTTATTAGAATAATATTTATTTATTTATTTTTCTATTTGGGTTTGTGGGGAAGGGGGAACTGGAATTTTTTTTTGGGGGGGGGAGCTGTGCTTATTATTATGTTGATAACCCATCTTTCCTGCAAGGCTATCCTTGTGGCTTACGCTATTCTTCCTGCCTCATCCCATCCCCACAACAGCTCTGTGAGGCAGGTCAAGAGGCAGCTAGTACCCAAGGCCACCCATTAAGTTCCATGGGTGAGGTAGGATTTGAACCCGTCGTCCCCAAGTCCTAGTCCAGCAGTGTAACTTGGGTTGCCAACTCTTTCAACCCATGGGCACACCTGCAAACCTGAGAGACCGCAGTGGGCACTCCACCATAATGGAAAAGGACAGAATTAAAGAATAATGGTTGTCTCTCTTCTTCCAAAGGGATGTCCCTGAAGTCTTCTTGAATCAGGAAACTGCCTCCCCCTCTGGCCTCCCTGATGAACAAAGTGACCCAGATTCACCTCCCTCCCATCCTAAACACAGACCAGGGGATGTATCTTGGGCGTGCGACAGCAGGAGACCAGCAGCCCATGGAGCCTTCTCAGACTTCGAAACCTAGGGAAGAAGAGTGAAAATAATCAGGGGATGAGTTCTAGATACTTTCTTGATACTCTCTATCTCTGCACTGAATTTGGTTCCCTATGTTTCTAAATTTGAGGGGTAGCATAGGAAGCAGAATTCAAAAAGAATTAGGAATCCTACGTACACTTTAGATGAAGAAAGTCTCTTACTTGCACAAGAAAACATGTTTGCTTCCTCAAAAACGTCCTCCTCCCCTGAACTATCTTCAAATAGTTGCTCTTCCCAAAGTTTTCATCCCATTCCTGAACTCTTCTTGAATCACGGAGCTTCCCCCCCCCCAATAGACCAGGGGGTGGGTCTTAGTGGCACGACAACAGGAGGCCAGCAGCTCACCCAGCCTTCTCAGACTGCGGAATCTAGGGAAGAAGAGGGAAAATAGTCAGGAAATAGGTTCTAGATACTTTCTTGATACTCTCTGTCTAACAGCTAAACTCCTCCACCCCCCTACCCCAGTGATCCCGATTTTCTGTCGCCTCCCTGTTCCTGATGAACAAAGATCAGCATTCACCATCCATGTTGTCATCGGTGGCATCCACCCATGGTCGCACGGTCTTACAAAGATTCTTCTGCTTTTCACTTTCTACACCTTCTCGTTCTTAATTACATTCACCTCCTCACAGACCAGGGGGTGGATCTTGGGCATGCGACAGCAGGAGACCAGCAGCCCATGGAGCCTTCAAAGACTTTGAAACCTAGGGAAGAAGAGGGAAAAAAAATCAGGAAATGGGTTCTAGATACTTCCTTGATACTCTCTATCTCGCTATCTTTCCATTCCCTTCTCCATCACCACCACAGTCTTCTACTCCTCACAGACCAGGGGATGGATCTTAGTGGCACGACAACAGGAGGCCAGCAGCTCACCCAGCATTCTCAGACTGCAGAAACTAGAGAAGAAGAGTGGAAATAGGCAGGAAATGGGTTCTAGATACTTTCTTGATACTCTCTATCTAACAGCTAAACTCCTCCACCCCCCCCCCCACCCCAGTGATCCCGATTTTCTTTCGCCTCCCTCTTCCTGATGAACACAGATCAGCACTCACCATCCATGTTGTCATCGGTGGCATCCACCCATGGTCGCACGGTCTTACAAAGATTCTTCTGATTTTCACTTTCTCCACCTTCTCGTTCTTTATTACATTCACCTCCTCCCATTCATCCTCCTTACAGACCAGGGGATGGATCTTGGGCATGCGACAGCAGGAGACCAGCAGCCCATGGAGCCTTCAAAGACTTTGAAACCTAGGGAAGAAGAGGAAAAATAATCAGGAAATGGGTTCTAGATACTTCCTTGATACTCTCTATCTTGCTATCTTTCCTTTCCCTTCTCCATCACCACCACAGTCTTCTGCTCCTCACAGACCAGGGGGTGGGTCTTAGTGGCACGACAACATGAGGCCAGCAGCTCACCCAGCATTCTCAGACTGCAGAATCTAGAGAAGAAGAGTGGAAATAGACAGGAAATGGGAAGCACACTGCGGAAAGAATAAGAGATCCTACTAAACCTCTCGATGAAGAAGGTTTCATTTTCTTGGGCAACACAGTTCACTCAAGCCACCTCCTTGATCACTCACTAACCTCAAATAGTTGATCTGCCCAATGTTCTCAGCCAAGTTGCTCAGCAGGGGACATGTCACAATGGAGGACATGACACCGTTACTTTAGCTACCTTGCCTAACAATGAGCATTGTTCCCCTTAATATTCATTTTTTCAAATGTATCTTTCAGTGGGTTAAGTGGTTTTATTTAATTAACTTAGAAAAAATCCGCAGCTGGCTTCATCCAGCACGGTGCATTTCTGGACAGGACAGGAAACACATTGCAAACACACACACTTCTCAACATGGCGGGGTCACCAAGGGAAAACACTTCTGGCCTAGACTCACTTCTGGCCTTATTTTTCCAGTCCTTTTCCTTATTAAGATAATAATAACCTTGATAATAGTAATAGTAACGATAAGATTAGCACCATCATGCCGCCTGCTAGCAGAACTGAACAACAAGGGGTCATTTCTCCACCTCACACGCGTAAGGGCACAGAAAGGGGCGCTCCTAGCAGAGCCGTGCAGGTGGCTTTCAGTTAGGAAGCATGTCACCACAAAACGTGTTTCTGCTGGAGGCAAGAAGGCAACATTGGTTAGCTCTCCCACCGCATCTGGGAGGCTTAGTACCACCATCAAGAGGTCAGCTCTCTCCTCCAGGCGTCAGGTGACCTGGGATTTCTACCCATGCCCACAACTGTTGGACAAAAGCACCCCCAAGGATAAAATCATGATGAAAGACTTTATTAGAATAACAATAAAAATATTTATTAATTTATTTTTCTAACTGGATTTCTGGGGAAGGGGAATGGGGAATGGGGCAAAAGTGGGGGGAGAGCTGTGCTGGAGCTTCTGGCCTCACTGCTGCCACTGCTCGGAAGAGAAAAGAAGAAAAAAGATTCGTAATATTTTCATTTATTAAGATCAACACTCACCATTGGTAGCAGCAATGGTGGCATTCTTCCGTCCACCATGACACTTTCTTCTTCCAAACAGACCAGGGGATTGATCTTGGTGGCACGGCAGCAGGAGGCCAGCAGCTCACCCAGTCTGTGCAGACTGCAGAATCTAGGGAAGAAGAGGGGAAATAGTCAGGAAATGGGTTCTAGATACTTTCTTGACACTCTCTATCTAACAGCTAAACTTGCTTTCAGAAACCTCTATTGGAGAGTAAATAGTTGCTCAAATAGTTGCTCTTCCAGAAGTCCTCATCCCATCCTTGAACTCTTCTTGAATCAGGAAGCTGCCTCTTCCCCCCCCACCCACCCAGCGAGCCATATTCTCTCTGGCCTCCCTGTTCCTGATGATCAAAGATCAACACTCACCATCCATGTTGTCATTGGTGGCATCCACCCCCTGATCTCTCAGCCGTACATATATTGTTCTAATATTCACCATCCTTCCATCTCTAGCTCCTCTACATCTCTTCCTCCTCACAGACCAGGGGATGGATCTTCGGCATGCGACAGCAGGAGACCAGCAGCCCATGGAGCCTTCAAAGACTTTGAAACCTAGGGAAGAAGAGGGAAAATAATCAGGAAATGGGTTCTACATACTTCCTTGATACTCTCTATCTCACTATCTTTCCATTCCCTTCTCCATTACCACCACAGTCTTCTACTCCTCACAGACCAGGGGATAGGTCTTAGTGGCACGACAACTGGAGACCAGCAGCTCACCCAGCTTTATCAGACTGCAGAATCTAGGGAAGAGGAGGGAACATAATCAGGAAATGGGTTGTAGATACCTCTTTGATACTCTCTATCTTGCTATCTTTCCTTCCCCTTCTTCATCACCACCACAGTCTCTTACTTCTTACAGACCAGGGGATGGATCTTGGGCATGCGACAGCAGGAGACCAGCAGCCCATGGAGCCTTCAAAGACTTTGAAACCTAGGGAAGAAGAGGAAAAGTAAGCAGGAAATGGGTTCTAGATACTTCTTTGATACTCTCTATCTTGCTATCTTTCCTTCCCCTTCTTCATCACCACCACAGTCTCTTACTCCTTACAGACCAGGGGATGGATCTTGGGCATGCGACAGCAGGTGACCAGCAGCCCATGGAGCCTTCAAAGACTTTGAAACCTAGGGAAGAAGAGGGAAAATAATCAGGAAATGGGTTCTAGATACTTCTTTGATACTCTCTATCTTGCTATCTTTCCTTCCCCTTTTTCATCACCACCACAGTCTCTTACTTCTTACAGACCAGGGGATGGATCTTGGGCATGCGACAGCAGGAGCCCAGCAGCCCATGGAGCCTTCAAAGACTTTGAAACCTAGGGAAGAAAAGGGAAAATAATCAGGAAATGGGTTCTAGATACTTCTTTGATACTCTCTATCTCGCTATCTTTCCTTCCCCTTCTTCATCACCATCACAGTCTCTTACTCCTTACAGACCAGGGGATGGATCTTAGTGGCACGACAACAGGAGACCAGCAGCTCACCCAGACTTCTCAGACTGCGAAATCTAGGGAAGAAGAGGGGAAATAGTCAGGAAATGGGTTCAAGATACTTTCTTGATACTCTATATGTAACAGCTAAACTCTTCCACCCCACCCCCACCCCAGTGATCCCGATTTTCTGTGGCCTCCCTGTTCCTGATGAACTCACCATCCATGTTGTCATCGGTGGCATCCACCCCCTGATCTCTCAGCCGTACATATATTGTTCTAATATTCACCATCCTTCCATCTCTAGCTCCTCTACATCTCTTCCTCCTTACAGACCAGGGGATGGATCTTGGGCATGCGACAGCAGGAGACCAGCAGCCCATGGAGCCTTCAAAGACTTTGAAACCTAGGGAAGAAGAGGGAAAATAATCAGGAAATGGGTTCTAGATACTTCTTTGATACTCTCTATCTCTGCGCTAAATTTGGTGCAGCTGACAGCTGAACTTGCTTTCAGAAACCTCAAATGGAGAGTACAGCAAGCAGCTGAACCCACAGAGGAGGGCATCTTGTCAAAGGACCCTCCAAAATTGGGAGATGCCCTTTTTGTGATGATTCCCTTAAGGGAGAAGGCAAGCCTTTTCTCTCAAAGCAGCTAAGGGGGCCCTGAGGACAGTCTTTAAAAATTAATCTAACCATGACCTGGTTCCCTATGTTTCTAAATCTTAAGGGACAGCAAAAGAAACATACTGTAGAAAGAATAAGAGATCCTACTTACAAGCGTGATGAAGAAATCTTCATTGTTTTCGGCAAACAATATCCACACCAACCAACTCCTTGATCACTCACTATCCTCAAATAGTTGCTCTTCCCAAAATTGCCAGCCAATCACTCAGCAGGCGGACGTGTCACAATGGAGGACATGACACCGTTACTTTAGCTCCCTTGCTTTATGATGTGCGTTGTTCCCCTTAATATTCATTTTTCAAATATATCTTTCAGTGGGTTAAGTGGTTTTATTCAATTTATTTAGAAACAATCCAGCACAGTGCATTTCTGGACAGGACAGGAGACATCTTGCAAACACACACACTTTTCAATATGCCGGGGTCACCAAGGGAAAACTCTTCTGGCCTAGACTATGGATGCTGTTTCTCTCTTAAGAGTTAAAATAACCTCTGTCAACACCCTGTAGTAATCTGTCCAGTATTATGATGGACAGGAGCAAGACTTCCCCCTTAGACCTCCTCATTCCCCTGTTTCTTTCCATTTCTGCCCAGTGTGTTCTGCCAATAAACATCTTTCCTTAGGTTGCAAGGAAGTGAAATTTTACGAGTTTGTGGGTGCCAGGCATTGAACCCCTAGACACTGAGCATCTGGGGGGTTGACCTAAGCCTTGTTTAAATTTACCCAGTGCTTTTTTTCTGAGGGGAGGGATGCAGGGGTATGCTTGCACCCCAAAATTTTGTGAATCTTACGGGAGAAGGAACAAAGATTTTTAAATTTCTTAGTTTCTCCTCTAGCACGGTGAATCCTCAGTTCCGATGCTTCCCCCGAGGGCAGCCTCATTTCCATTCTTGGTGCTTCCTGAGTCTCAGACGGAAGCAAGTGTTTAATGTGTGAAGCAGTGTGGAATGTGGATGTGTGGTGTTTTACTGATGAAAGTTTGGCCTCATTGAGGAGGCAATATTGCAATATGAGTGGGAAAATTGCAAACTATTTTTCATCAACACAGCCAGAAGTGTAAAGTTAATGAAGACTCTGTAAAAACCAAAAGATGGGACAATGGTGTTGTGTGATATGAGGTAATGCATGTTCTTTGTACTTTTGTCCATTTACTGTTTTTCTTTCCCTCGATTTGAACTGTAAAATGGTGATTTCCTCGAGTCAAAATGAGAGTGCTAAACATTTTGTTTTGAAAAAAGAAGCACTGGATGTTTCCCCAATCTCTTCATTTGATTGTTGGTTATTAAAAACTGGTTGGAAGCATTTTATTTCATTCACAAAAGAAAATCTGACGTGATTATGATAAAGGTTTATAAAATAAAGGCGACACGTTTATTGATCCTTTTTGTAAGTTGTTATTTGTCTACTTTAATGTATAATTTATATGTAGTAATCAATAAGGGGGTGGGAAGCAGTTTTGAATATGAAACTAGTGGATGGCTGTCATTAATCCAGATCAATTTCATAGAATCAGAATCTTGGAGCTGGAAGGGACCTAGGGGTCATCTAGTCTAACCCACTGCAATGCAAGAATCTCAGCGAAAGCATCCATGGCAGATGGCTATCCAAGCTCTACTTAAAAACCTCCATGGAAGGAGAGTCCACCACCTCTCACGGGAGTCTGTTCCACTGCCAAACAGCCCTTACTGTCAGAAGGTTTTTATGAATGTTTAGTCGGAATCTCCTTTCTTGTAACTTGAAGCCATGGGTTCAAGTCCTACCGCCTAGAGCAAGAGAAAACAAGCTTGTTCCCTTAAGATATGTGACAGCCCTTAAGATATTTGATGGTGGCTGTCTGATTTCCTCTCAGTCTCTTCTTTTCCAAGCTAAACATAGCCAGCTCCTTCAAGCGTTTCTCATAAGTCTTAGTTTCCAGACCCTTGATCATCTTGGTTGCCCTCCTCTGCACACATTCCAGCTTGTCAACATCCTTCTTGAATTGTGGTGCCCAGAACTGGACACAGTATTCCAGGTGTGGTCTGACCAAGGCAGAAGAAAGCAGGACTATGACTTCCCTTGATCAGGACCCTGGACATCCGTTGATACAGCCTAGAAAAAGCGCTAGCATTTTTCTGCCGCTGCACATTCCTTGTGGCCGAGGCTCAGAGTAACACAGGGACCCTTCAGTTCATGGTGTCAACATGACTGTGAGGTGTTACAAGTCATTAACTCCAAGCCTCATGGCCATGCCTCTGAAAACACAAAGAATCCCAGCTTTTCAGAGCTGGCTATCATGGCTTCTTTGTGTATTGCTCCACCATGTGGCTGAATCATATAAAAACACACCTCATTTCTGTACCACTGGAAAATGGCATCTGTTAAATTTTGGTCTTTTGTCAGCATCTGGTTCTGTAGTTTTTCTGCTTATTTTAAACTCAGATCCTCTTTGGACAATCACTTATTATATATTATATTATATGGCAACTATGATTATGATCATGGTTACCAGTAAGATTTGCAACAGAGGCTGCTGTTTTTTTTTTTAAATGATTTTTTTAAAAAAAAATCTGCGTAGCAATTTAAAATAATTTAAACTCCCTAAGATATCAATGACTTCCATTCTTCTCTTTCCATGGTTCATTTTACACATCATAAATCCCTACATATTTTACAAAAACTATACCAATCAGTTTTCCATTATTGCATCCATCAAAACTAATTTTCATTGTTGAATTTATCTTAATGCTGCCAGTGTTTTCAGCTGTACACAGTTCAATATATTCAAGAAACTTTTTTCCAATCCTCTTTAAACGTATGTTCTTCTTGTTCTCTTATTCTTTATGTTAAGTGTGCAAGTTGTGCATATTCTGTCAACTTAAGTTGCCAATCTTCTTTGGTTGGGACCTCGCTCGTTTTCCATTTTGGGGGTTAACAAAACATGGACCGCATGTTTTGTATCTGATTTTTGTTGGAAGCCGCCCGGAGTGGCTGGGGAAATCCAGCCAGATGGGCGGGGTACAAATAATAAATATTATTATTATTATTATTATTATTATTATTATTATTATTATTATTATTGTAGCATACATAAATAACCTTTTTTTGACACCTGGGAATTTCAGTCTGAATTATCCCCAACAGAAAGGACTCGGGGTTTTATTTTTTGAGGGGTGGGGAGTACTTTTAAACATGCTTTTCAATTCATCATGGATCATTTCCCAACACTCTTTTACCCTTTTACGTATCCACCACACATGAAAGAACATTGGGAGCTGGGCCAGATGTTCTGGGCATCTCTTATCTCTACACCTGAATCTCCTACTCACATTTTTCCAGGTTAGGAACGGTAAAGCTTGCAGGTCCATTGCGTGTGGGCAGATTGCTCAGTGATTAATCACGTTCAGTCGTTCAGTCGTGTCCGACTCTTCGTGACCCCATGGACCAGAGCACGCCAGGCAGGCCTATCCTTCACTGCCTCCCGCACGGTGGCTGGAAAGGCAGCGGGGAACAACGGATGCTCCCAAGCAGGGGGACGGGGGACGAGCATTTAACTAATGTGCTAATCTAGCCTAGCAGCTGATCACAGGCTGCAATTCTCGCAGTTCATCTGTTTGTTATGCTTCTGCCCCAAATAGAAATACTTTATTGTCACTGTACCACATGTTTACAGTGAGATTAAACGAGCCCCCCTCCCCTCCCACAATCTCTCAGTTCTTGTTACACTCTATGTGCTGCTGTATGACCACCCACCCCGAACGTCAGCTGCAATGTTGCTGTCTTCCATTCAGCAGCCTCACGGCCCACAGGTAAAAACTGTTCTTTAACCTGTTGGTGCAACTTATCATGCTTCTATATCTCCTGCCAGGAGATTAAAAAGGTGCTGGCCAGGGTGTGAGTCATCCCTGAGAATGTTCCTTGCTCTTCTGAGGCAACGGTCTCCTGCGATGACGTCTAGCGGACTCAGGGGACAGCCCATGATGTCGTGCGCTGTCTTCACCACCCTCTGTAGGGACTTTCTGTCCATGGCTGTCCAACCAGCGTACCACGCCGTAATATAGTATGAGAGAACACTTTCTATCGTGGACCGATAGAAGGAAATCATCATTTGCTGTCTAACTTTGTCCTTTCGCAAGACCCTAAGGAAATTAAGTCTCTGTTGGGCCTTCCTAACCACCTGGGCTGTATTGACCTTCCAAGTAAGGTCTTCACTAAGATGGACTCCCAGGTATTTAAAGGAAGAGACTCTCTCCACCCAGCCCCCCAGCCCCAATATACAACGGGGCTAGCTCCCCTCTCTTCCTCCAAAAGTTCAACACCATCTCCTTTGTCTTGCCAATGTTTAGGTGTAGATTGTTCTCTTAGCACCATGTGGATACCTTTTGAACCTCCCCCCTGTATGCAGATTCGTCTCTGCCTGTAATTAAACCTATTATGGTGGTGTTATCAGCAAACGTAATAATTGCAGGAGATGGGTCAGATGAAATGCAATCGTGTGTATACAACATGCAATTCTCACAGTTCATCTGTTTGTTATGCTCCTGCCCCAAACTCTGCCTTTTTCTGCCATTTTGGGAACATGCTCTCCAGAGTTATTTGTTTATTTGTTTTATTTCCATAAACAGCGAGAAGCGCAATCATTAAGTGCATGCAACTGGACCTCCATGCGCCAGTAGCCATGGAAACTCCTCCGAGACCTTCAGTTTCCTCCTCAAGAATTAATTTACATGAAAATGCAGGTGTGGGAGCAAAGCTATTTATAGCACGGATCCATAGGCTTTTCATAGACCAGGAGCGGCAGGACTGAGGAACCCATGGTGCCGGCAGGACACATCTGGGTTTGTCAGGGTTCCCATGGTCTCCGGCTGAACAAGTTTTGCAGGGCTCTCTCCTCCCTCCCCCCGCAACGTCTCAAGGCCCTGCTTTCCGGGTGGTTGAGCTTGTGCCACCTGATTAACTGCGTAGCACCACTGCTTTGAAATGTACTCTCGAAAAGCTGGATCCTGCGCAATATGCATGTATTTTGCTTACAGCCACATGTGACACCAAGATGAAGCCCTAAGGCTTCCAGATTCACTTTCTCGGACTGGCTGGATGCTGAGGAGTGCTATGAGGCACAAGATGGGGAACCCCCAGGAGAAGAAGAATCAGAGCCAGGGGATTGGTGGTGGGACAACGATGAGTGGTCAGAGGGAGAAGAGGGAGCAGATAATGATGATGATTATATTTTATATACTGCTCTGTATCCGGAGGTCCCAGGTCAGTTCACAGAAAAGATCACAACATACCGTATTGGCCCGAATATAAGCCGCACCGGAATATAAGTCGCACCTTTAAAATTCAAAGGGGGGGGGGAGAGAGAAAGAAAAAGACAATGCCCAAATATAAGCCGCTCCCTTGATATTCCGCAGGCACTCACACCCGTTCCGTTTTACCGTATGTCTGTTTCAGCAACGATATCATAAAAGCCAGTTTTTGTAAGGTCGCGAATTTAAGCTGCGCTTAAATTTTTGTTTGTGGGACATTCCTAGCCTTCTCATGCCTTGAGAGAGTGTCAGCAGCTGGAGTCTGGTGCAGATCAGCGATAAAACACCCGCTGTCAGTGAACTCTTTCTTCCAAAATAAAACAAAACAAAAAAACCCCACACCAAAACAGCTCGTGCCTGGTGATCACAGCCACTCTTCCCAGTAGGTCTTGCCCCATTGAAGCTGTTGCAAGGACTGAAAGTCCCCACCTTTCCACCGCTCTCTATGGCTCTTTTGTTTTGTCCTCTACATTTATCTGCATGTTCTGGGAGACCAGGAGCAGGGGAGCTGGTCGCAGCAGGAGAGGAAGACTCCCTGGATTCTTCAGCAGCCTCCCTGATTTCTGTCTCCTGGTCCCACTCCTCTCCTGCCTCTGAGTCTGGACTGCCCTCTGCCCCATCCGCTTCCTGCTCACTAAACCGTTGCTTCTTCAGCTTCCAGCACCTCCTTCTCCTAGTTTTGTTTCCGGGCCCAATTCAAAGTGCTGGTTTTGGCCTATCAAGCCTGAAACGGCTCAGGACCACAACACCTCAAGGACTGCCTCTTTCCATACGAACCTTCCCAGACCCTGAGATCATCTTCTGATGCCCTCCTTTGTGTGCCTCCCCATCGAGAGGTCCGGAGGGTGGCAACACGAGAACGGGGCCTTCTCGGGAGTGGCTCCCCGCCTGTGGAATGCTCTCCGCAAGGCAGTTCGCCTGATGCCTTCATTATACACCTTTAGGCGCCAGGCAAAAACATTCCTTTTTGACCAGGCCTTTGGTTGATCCTATACCCTTTTAAAATGTGGCTCTTTTGGTGGTGGTGGGGGGGGCAGTGTTATTGGGTTGTTGTTTCTGTTTTGATTATTTGTTGTGGTGTTTTATGTTGATCTTGTTCTGTGAACAGCCCTGAGACCTCTGGGTATAGGACGGTATATAAATTCAATCAATCAATCAATCAATCAATAAAATTCTTTCCACAGACAGAATTGTGGACTAAAAGACCACCAATGGCGACTAATCCTGACGGCGCTTGTATTGCCTTCAGGCACAGAGGCAGCCTCTCAGAAGCAAATTTGGGGGATTGTGGGGAGGGAGCTTTTGCCTTTGGGTCCTGCGGGCAGCCTTTCCAGAGGCATCTGGTTGGTCCCGGGGGGGGGGGAGAATACTGCATTAAACAAGCCTTTTGTCAGGTCTAGAGGGGCTCCTAAGAAGGGAAGGGAAGCAGCAGCCGCTGCCACGATAAACATCCAAAACAGTTTCAGTGATGAGATTGCAGCTCCCCCCCACCCCCCACCCCTACCCCTGCCTGAGTTGTCACTGAAGCATCCCTCAGTACATCACCTACTGGCAGGGGCAGCCTGGCAAAATGGGAAGGTGCCCCCACCACCACTGCTCCCCCCCCGGAAGCTTTGCCTGCCATTGTCCTGCAGCTGCAGTGGATTCCAGCAAGAGTTCCACAAGATCCAGCAACTGGCTGCTGCAGCTGTGTGCACAAGGGAGGTGCCTTTGGGGGACTGTCTCACAGGATTCGGCTGCCCGAAGTGGTTGCTTCATTCAGTCTCATGAGAGAGTCGGCCCTCCCTGCTGACCATTTCACTTCAGCCCCTGGTCTCCCTTTTCCTCCAAGGTAAAGGTAAAAGGTAAAGGATCCCTGGAGACTTAAGTCCAGTACAGTGGTACCCTGTGTTACTACGCGATCTGTTTCGGGTCGCACCACGTAACCTGGGCGTACTTAACATGAACGAACAAAAAGAGAGAGAGAGAGAAAAAAAAAAAAACCCCGGAAGTTCGTGGAGGACTTCCGGGTCGCGGAGGTGCGTAACCCGAACGTACGCAACACAGAGCGTATGCAACACAAGGTATGACTCTAAAGGTGACTATGCGGTTGCAGCGCTCATTTTGCTTTCAGGCCGAGGGAGCTGGCGTTTGTCCACAGACAGCTTTCCAGGTCATGTGCCAGCAGGACTAAACCGCTTCTGGCGCAACGGGACACTGTGACGGAAACCAGAGTGCACGGAAACGCTGTTTACCTCCCCGCCGTAGCGGTACCTATTTATCTACTTGCGCTGGCGTGCTTTCAAACTGCTAGGTTGGCAGGAGCTGGGACAGAACAACGGGAGCTCACCCCGTCGCGGGGATTTGAACCGCCGACCTTCTGATCGGCAAGCCCAAGAGGCTCAGTGGTTTGGACCACAGCGCCACCTGTGTCCCATGCAAGGAGCTGAAGGTGGCATAAGAAGTTTCCCTCTTCCCAGTTCAGTTCTAGTACTATGAGAGGGAGAGAAAAGAACCTGCTTCCTCCATGCCATGCATAATTGTATAAACCTCTGTCATTGCTAAGCCACCCTCTCCAGTGGCGGAGCTTCATGGTCCGGCACTGGGGGGGGGGGCGGAGAGCAGGTGTGGGTGGGGCTGGCGTGTGCCAAGGGGCGTGGCACACCACCCACAGGGACGTGGTGCCCAGCGCAGGTGGGGTACAGCTGTGTTGGCACCCCACCGGGATTGCGCTGCCGGGGGGCGGCGCATTCCTGTTGCACTCCTCTCCCTCCGCCAGTAGCCCTCTCCCCTAAGCGGTCCCTGCTTCAGCACCCCGGTCATTCGGTGGCCTCCTTTTCCATTTGGAGACAAGCCTGCCCAGAGCTGAACACAAGATCCAAGTGTGGCTGCACCACAGATTTGTAGAAAAGGCAGCTGTGATCAAGGTGAACCCCATGCTTGTGGGATCTGAAACACATAGCAGTCAAGTACAACATTCCTAGAATGTTTGGTCCAGCCAGTCGGAACTTCCTGTTTCCTCCTGAGCTGGGACCAACTTCCTCTGCATGTGACTAGATGTGGGTGTGGCCTAATCTGGGTAGGGGAGCACACGTTCTTCTTTTGCTCCTTCTTCTCCATTTCGTTTTTCCACATGTTAGCAGAAGTGACTGTCGGCAGTCACTTGGGACTAACTCTTTTATGGGATAGCTCCACAGGTATATATACTTTTGTAACCTAAGTCTGCCTTCAGGGATCCAACCGTGAACTCAATGAATGTGAGTAAATTACTTTTATATAGATTGCAGTGTCTATTTTTTTTAAGGGGGACAAGAAGGGATCTTACCAGGAATCTTATATAGAGAGGCTCAGATGAGCCTGCAACGAGCAAACAGCTGTGCGTTTAAAGGGGAATGTTTAAACTCTGCTACAATATAGAGTTTGCTAAGGCAAGTTAGGAAGAATATTGTTAAACAATATATGCTCTCCTGCCTCCCTGAACATTCCCACAACACTAAGAGATCATTAGGAAAGGGATCCAAAACAAGACTGCCAGTGCCACGATCTCTTAACATGACATTTGCCCTTTTCACAGCTGCCACAGGCTGAGCCACTGGTTGCATTAAGCTGCCCGCCATGAGTTGCAGGATTGCTTCAACCAGGAACTTGAGTAATAGAATCTAAATAAGATGGAGTGACACAGAATGGTCCCTAAAACGATGGGGGAGGGAGCCTCCATCATGTCATGCTGGTGGCTTTTTTCAGCTGCCTCTTTCAGTTACTCCTCACCCTGCTCCCCCCCCCCAATTTTTTTTTTCTTATCCTCCCACTGTGATTCTGAGATCTCTTCCCTAGTTTAGTATAAGCCTCGTCCTTTGAAAGGCTTTGCTGCCAAGGAACTGCATAGCATCACTTCCGAATGGATTGCTTATTCTTTGGAAGAAAATAGGTCATCTCCTCTTCCTTCTGGGTTTCGTCCAAAGGAAGCCTCCCTCTCCATGCCTGCCCCACTGCTCCCTTCGGCGGCAGCATCTTTTCTAACGGCATACACCACGCCGAGTGTGCAGAAAGCTTAGCATGGTGCTCCGAGTTTGGGACTGAATCATTGACTGTCATACAGCTGTTAAAAGCTGACACTCTCTACCTGGGGCAGAGGAGGGGAAGACCTGCAGCAACAGCACCTAGCTAAGAGGTGAGTCGCAGAATCTGTTGAATGTGGGGCGGCCCCCTTGAGTCCTCCCTGGAGCTTGCCTTCATCTTGGTTCCTTTGTACCTTTGCATGCTGGGCAAGCCAGGGGAAGGCAAGCAATGTTGCTACCACTGTGGCCCTCCAAGGAAGCCCCATCTGGCAAAACTGGCTCAAGGGGCCCTGATGTTGCAACTTAAAAGGTGCTGCCAAATTAAGGGCAATGTTCGGGCACAGCCCTAAACGTCCTGGCCAAGTCCTGTAGGAGGCGCCCTGCACATGCCTCCTAAAAGGGACGAGGGCGGCGCTGTCGTCTAAACCACTGAGCCTCTTGGGCTTGCCAATCAGAAGGACGGCAGTTTAAAACCCCATGACGGGGTGAGCTCCCGTTGCTCTGTCCCAGCTCCTGCCAACCTAGCAGTTCGAAAGCATGCCAGTGCAAGTAGATAAATAGGTACCACCGCGGCGGGAAGGGAAACGGCGTTTCCATTGCACCAGAAGCGGTTTAGTCCTGCTGGCCACATGACCCGGAAGCTGTCTGTGGACAAATGCCGGCTCCCTCTGCCTGAAAGCGAGATGAGTGCCGCAACCCCATAGTCGCCTTTGACTGGACTTAACCTTTACCTTTACCTTACATGCCACCTAAAGGGCTTTAGTGAAGACCCTGTTGGAGCACTCCCAGAGGCTCAGAGCACCTGCTCTCTGCACCTTCCCCAGGCAGAAGAGTTGGCCTTGGGGCCAGAGCCAGGCTGCCCCGGAGGCAGACTGAAGCAGCCACTTTGGGCAGGGGAATCCCATGGGGTGGTGCCCCCATGGATGCCCCACTCATTGCTGCTGGGGTTGCACAATGGCAGCAGTTTCCAGTCAGATGAGGGAGTGCTCCAGGAGGCTTTGGTGGAGGGGCTAGCAGTTACCTTTCCCTTTCACCTTAGGAGGTGAAATGGGATGGGCTGCCCCTGGACCGGGGGGGGGGGGAGATAGAGGAGCATATGAAGTGGGTGGTGCTGTGGTCTAAACCACTGAGCCTCTTGGGCTTGCTGATCAGAAGGTTAGCGGTTTGAATCCCTGCGACAGGGTGAGCTCCCGTTGCTCTGTCCCAGCTCCTGCCAACCTAGCAGTTCAAAAGCATGCCAGTGCAAGTAGATAAATAGGTACCGCTGGAGCGGGAAGGTAAACAGCGTTTCCATGTGCTCTGGTTTCCGTCAGTGTCCCCGTTGCACCAGAAGCAGTTGATTCCTGCTGGCCACATGAACCAGAAAGCTATCTGTGGACAAACGCCGGCTCCCTCAGCCTGAAAGCAAGATGAGCGCTAGAACCCTTTGACTGGACTTAACCATCCAGGGGTCCTTAACATTTTACCTTTTCGATTAAGTGGATTGTGGGGTGCTAAGGAAAAAAAGCAGCATCGAACACCTGTCCCTGCTACGAGTGAGAACTGTCCAAATAGCCTCCACTCAAATGAACTGAATATCTCCTAGCCAACAGCTCAGCAGAGACTCCAGACATTCCCAGCATTTGGGGTGGGACAACAATGCACCTGTCCGAGCAGGGAGAAAAGGAACATGCCCTCAGCCATGGGCAGTTTAAATAGCCCGCCCCGCACCATGCCCCCAGATTGGACTGCCTTGGGTTGACACGACCAAGGACCAACCAATGGCTCAGGGGCTATCCCGCCCAATTTGCGTGGGGAGGGCTTGCTCCCAGCCCGCAACGTCATCTCCCCGGGGACGGGAAATGGCTTTATCTACTTGCACTGGCATGTTTTCGAACTGCTAGGTTGGCAGGAACTGGGACAGAGCAATGGGAGCTCGCCCCGTTGCGGGGATTCGAACCGCCGACCTTCCAATCGGCAAGCCCAAGAGGCTCAGTGGTTTAGACCACAGCGCCACCCGCGTCCCTATAACATGCAACCACTATGGAATAAGGATCCATGTCCAGTCACAAAAGCGAAAACCCATCAGGTGGCGGCAAGAGCGGCTGTCAGCCTTCCTGGCGGACTGCTTGGGGACGCGCTGGTCCGTTCCTAGGAAGTGGGCTCCTTTCCCCCTTAACCTTACCTTCCTGCATGTAGAGGTACAAAATCAGCTGGTCCTAGTTCTGCAACGGGGACTGCAAGGTAGTAGGGTGGGTTTGGGGAAGAATATCAGCTGGAGGGGTTCTCTGCCATAACTTGGCTGCATGAAACTGGGTAGCTGGCCTCCTGAGAAAGACCGGGAGGAGGATCCTACAGAGATGGACTTCCTGTACAGGTGTTTGCAGATGCTGTGCGGACTTCTGGAGATGAGCAGGGATGAAATTGAAGGGTTGGCAAATAAGACACACAGATAGTGAAAGCAGCTGCCTGCTGGGTAGAACCCAGAACCCTTTATTACATAAAAACAGAACTGTCTTGAAACAAAATAAAAACAAGAGTCCTGTGCAGGGACCAAACTCTCCCTCGGAGTTCTGTTGCTCCCCAGGCAAGGGACTACATGATCTGAGAGTGCCCTCTTGTTGGGCGAGCCCAGCACTTTTCTATACTTCCTTTTCGGGGACGGCTGCAGCTGGATGACTCCAAAACACACACCCTGCTGTTATGGCCTGAGAGTAGTGGATTCGTAGGAGTGGTGGTGATGCAATGAAGCCCCCCCTGGAGGCACGGGAGGGTTTCAGAGCCCAAGAGCCTGCTCCCCCCAGGCACAGCACCTCGCAAAGCTAGACTCCGCAGCACAGACCCCCCCCCCCGAGTCACCCACATTTTTCCATATGCACCCCTCCTCTGCTCACCCTCTGTTTCCATCTCCTCATATTTCTCCCCGTTATTACTTGGCGGAGTGATAATTCCATGGGTCAGAAAGCTCAAACCTTTCCTCTGCCGCTGAGCCTCGGGGTCCCTCTCCTCCTCTGCCATCCACATGGAGGCATGGAACACAATGGCTGGGTATTGCTTGCCTGGTTGGTGGTGGTGGTCTGGGGGGAGTTAGAGGGAGAAATGGCAGCCCATGGGGTTTTCCAGCCCTCTTCCTTTTGCACCAAGGCCCACCTCCTCAGAGGGGCATCCCATTGTTGGTTTGCATAAGGGAATTGACGTATTCTGTTCTGGTTGCCTGACCCCAAGGCCGAGCTTTCAAAATGTACAATGAAAAATGTACAATTGTGCGGAGACCTCAGCACAATTGGGAACTTGACCGCTTGGGCTATGGCAGCAGGCCGCCAAACGGGACCCCTTCTCCTGTGCAGCTGAATGGGGCAAGTGAGCAATGGGCCTCATGGCTGAAGGGGGTAGGGAGGTGCATGGCACATGGCGCATGGCACATGCAGTGGGAGGAGCTGCCCCCAGTCACTGCGAGGCTGCCCAGGAGAAGCCAGGGCTTGGTGTGGAAATAGGAGAAAAGATCACCGATAAGGAAGGGGCCACTGGGACACGCCCCTTCTTGGGTGTCAGCCTTTATTTGCTGCTAGCAGCTCGAAAGTGGGACGGAGACACTGCAAGACCTCTTTCGGCTTGGATGGGGCCTCCATTCTTGGTAGCGTTTTCATGGTGCTTGGATCCGACTGCTGCCCATCCTCTGCTGGATCCGACTGCCACTCCTCTGACCTGCACAGAGGGGCCGGCTCCTGCTCTTGCCTAGAGAAAGACTTTGTGGTTTATACAAAAGCAGCCCTGTTTTAAATTCAGCTGCTGCTGCTGCTGGAATAAAAATGAACCTGTATCATCCTTAGGGTTGCAGCTTCGACTAGTTGTAGCCCCATCTGGCCGCTCTCCTCACCCTGACCCCCTCTGGCAAAAATACCCCCCGGAAAAATCAAGCCATCAGGACTGAGAGTTGGGAAATGAGAAAATCATCCTACACCCCCCCAACCCCCCAAAATAAACCCAGGAACCTTGTGCTGAATTATTTGACAAAGCATCAGAATGGCTCTTGCAAAGCATTCCGTTGGCTGTCAAACGCCGTTCCTGGCGCATCTGCTTTAGCATTTCGGCCATGTTGGAGATCCTCTTTTCCCAGAGAGTTGCCACGCCTCAACTTTTGCACCTACGCCTGAAGAGAACGGCACGACTGCTGTGAGCAGCTGAACAGGACCAGGAGCTGCTGCCGGAGATTATAAAATCGCCCAGGCTCTGCTAGACTTCCCAGCAATGATCAAACGGGTGGCTTTTTCGTCTTAAAAATAAGAAACTGTAAACGCATACTTTTTGAATAAGACACCCATGTTTACAGGGACACTGGTAAAAGTGCAAGGCCCGGTTCTCCCCACCCTCCCACCCTCCCATTCCCTTCCTTAGAAAAGACTTTGATAACAAAAGAATCTTCATTCCCATCATGTTGTGATGCACAGGTAACAAACAGATAGAAAAGATCAGAAGCTGACTGGGGCAAAGTTCTTCTCCGGAGGTCCATTTGGTTTTGTTTTCTTTCTAGAGGGCCCCCCCCCAAGGAAATACCTGAGATGCATGGGGTGTCCCACCACTTTGATCAGAACCTTGTGCCGGGGGTGGGGGCAGCTCTGGGTGCTGGGGTGAGAGCACAATCCCCTCTCCCACCCTGCCAAGGGAAGGTGAGCAAGCGCCAATGCCCGAGGGGCCCCGTCATGTGTCCAAGATTTCCCTGGTGGGCGACTGCTCGTGAGAAATGCCCTGCGAACTGTGGACCGTCTGGTTGTGGGGCACCGAGTTCTGCTGCAGCTCGAGCGCAATGGCGTTTTGCGGAAACTCCTTCACCTGCTTCTTGTACTCGAGGAAAGTGCAGGCCTTGGTGGCGATGGCGATGATGTTCTTGCCGATGAAGATGGTGGAGACTCTGCTGTCTTGGAACAACACCATGTTGATGGCACGGATGAAGATGGTGACGACGTTGATGGTCACCAGGCTCAGGACAGGGTAGAGCATCATTTTCTGCGGAGCAATGTGCTCCCCTTGCATGCTGATTTCGCTGAGCGAAACGCAAGGGAGGATCAGGAGAAGAATGTAGCAGTAGAAGAACATGAGTCCTTCTGCCCAGATGGGCAGCCCCGTCTTGTGCGGCTCCCACAGATTGGCTTGAATGTCCAAGATATCCAGGAGGTCTAAGGCTACCCAGAAGAGCCTTCCTCGCAAGTCCTCTTTCTTCCGGAAAGTGCGGATGTATTCCATGCTGTCCAAAGCCACGAGCACCAAGTATAGTCCTGGCACGCAGATGGAGAGCAGCAAGGTCAGTGCCTTCCTGGCCACTGTCTCCAGGTTTCTCTTATCAGCCTTGTAGTTCTGGAATATAAAGTAGAGTTTGATTTCCAGTACAAAGATGTAGAGGAACCACAGAATCATAGCATAGCCACGCTTGGCTGTTTTGACCTCAGCCCCCACCCAGACAGCCACGTAGCGCAGCACAATCAGAAAGCAGATGTCTCCTACCAGGACGATGATGCAGACGCCAATCTTACGGGGCCCCTGGTTCTGCTCCACCAGATAAGCGTCCATGAATGCCATGCTGGTCATTATAACAATAGTGGTGAGACACACATGCCGCTTGTCCGGGGGTGGAAGCACCATGGTGAGACGATGGAAGCGCCCCCTCTTCCCTCGGGCCTCCTTGCTACAAAGGCAGGCCTGCGTTCATCTCTGACGGAGTGTCACGAGGTGAGCAGCAGAAGTCCTCTGTCGCAGGAGAAGTTCCAGCAAAGCAATGACAGATGGACCAGGGACTTCATGTGATGTCCTCAGGCTCCAGTAGCCCAGAAACACAGCACCCTCGACACAATCATTGCTCCTAAAGGCTTTGCAACCTATGGATGGAGGTTCCTGCATGGAATGACCTCAAGCAAATCCTTCGCTGCCCCCCACTGGAATTGCCTTCTGCCCAGGACTATTCTCAGTACCTCTGAAAGCACCAACCTTTTCCTTCCTCCCCCTTCCGTCCCTTCCCACTCTTGATTCTCTCTGACTTTTCACTACTAATTTCTTTCTTAGGGATAAGAGGAGTCCCGCACTGGCCGGTGGGCAATCTTTCTTATGGGCCTCCTGGTAGCAACTTGTTCAGATCTTCAACAATTAGAAAAACTATCAGACAGCCGTATCAGTGTAAAAGGGGGAATGTTACTCCTCAACTGGCTCAGACTCTTCCAGAGCCGCAGACAGGACCAGCACTGGGTATCCTTTCTCCTGTGACTTGTTCTGCTCCTCCTGACCCAAACCTATTTGGAGCAGGATCCATGGTGAACAAGGCTTGCATTTCCAAGCAAGGGTTCTGCTCAGCCATCGCTTTCCAGGAGACATCCATTCAGATCTGAAATAAACCAAAGGAAAGACATGAGAGGATGTATCAAGAACCTGCATCCCATCCGGTGGGGATCTGAGCTAATCCCTCACCAGTAAACATCACATTTTTCATTCATTTAGGCAAAGCTGGTAGATCGCAGAAGTTTTTGTCAATCCTGTTGGCATCCTGAAAACTTCTGGGATGCTGGCTGCCTCCTAGCACGACCAATGTGCTCACAGAGTCACTTGGTGGGGTTTACTAGATCCAATGAAAAAATTAAAAATTAGAAAATTGTTCAGTAGCACCTTAGAGACCAGCTACGTTTGTTCTGGGTATAAGCTTTGGTGTGCATGCTCACTTCTTCAGATACCATGCACACGAACAAACCCAGAACAAACTTAGTTGGTCTCTAAGGTGCTACTGGACATTTTTTTAATTTTTAATTTATTTATTTCGACTGCGTCAGACCAACACGACTACCTACCTGAATCTAGATTCAATGAGTCTTGGATAACAGATGCATCAGGGGCTCCAAATCGACCTTCTCCAACTTGGTGCCCTCCAGATGTTTTGGACTATAACCTCCATCTTTCCCAGCAAGCACAACTCTGGAGGGCAGCTGGTTTAAAATATCTGGAGGGTATCATATTGGGGAAGGCTGCTTGGCACTCCCAGGGCAGAGACAATGAGCAGTCAGATGCGGGGGACCAGCAAACGGGAAGGTTTTCCACCTTTTCACGCCTGAGACTTTCCCTGTGGCATCTGGCCAGCCACTGTCAGAATGCTGAGCCATTCCTTTCTCTGTGTGCAGTCCCTGTGCTATTACTCATTTCCCAGCGGCAAGCAAAGATCTCTATGGAAATCAGAGCTGTGGCAATTGGCAATTGTTGCGATCAAAGGAATGGAGATTCAAAGGCAGTCGGGCTCATTACTTCAGGGGTTTCCATTCTGGTTTTGCATGAAAGTGTTTGTTTGTTGTTTCGAATCCCAGATGAGTCCGCAAAGACACCCAATTTGCATATTTGCTTTCCTCAAGAATCTGCCTGGCAAGAGGAAGGCACGGGCCGGCAAAAGAGAAACTCGCAGAATGAACACAGCAGAACAGCCTGCGGCGAGGTACCAAAGGCGAGTTTATTCCTAAAAATGGCAGAATTATTTTAATAACCTGACCTCACTTTTCAATATTTAATAAATTTTTCTCTGACTTTCTATGGGTTGTTCTGAATAGCCTGCAGCCACGCGTTGAAGAGCAACATGGCTCTTCTCAATATAATACATGTCTCTCAAGGCAGCTCTTGTCTGTCATCCCTCTTAGGCACCTCCTGCATGTACTTTGGACTGGGGAAACCCAAACATTGCGGAGCACTCAACTCAAGCCCTAGTACACAGGCAGACCTAAGCCCTTCAAAGTGGTTTTGGTGGTGCTCAGGGCCAGATTTAGGTCTGATGAGGCCCTAAGCTACTGAAGGTAATGGGACCCTTTATATGTCCAGCTGTCCTTTGTCAACAACAAATTGTCGCTGTTTTTTGTGTTGAATATATGCTGTATGGTAATTTATGGACCTAATAGGTATCTAAAGCCATTTGCACATGCAGAATGTAGGCACCCTATATATAGAAATGAGCAAACCAGTGATATTTGAGGGAGCAGGCTATGGTTACACCATAGGAGCGTACACAACACAAAACGCTGTTGCTGTATGTAGGTTTTATTTTATTTGTTTTTTATCTTATATTCTGGAAATGTACATCCAGGTTGTTTCTTTCCTTTGAATTTTTTGGGCCCCCCAAGAGAGTGGGGCCCTAAGCTATAGCTTGTTTAGCTTATTTGTAAATCCGGCACTGGTGGTGGTAGTGGTTGCTACTGTTCATTTGGGAGTCCAACCATGGCATCTCTACTTATCAAGCACCGGGATCCACCTCTACTTGGGATCCACTACCAGTCTGAGTCTACAGAATGGCCATGCTAGTTGATTGCAACAAGGTCACCTTAGATAACGAATGGCGTCGATGTTTATTCCCCTGCCCCCATTCCATATCTGCATATATGGGTGGGTGTGTTTAGGGTGTCCCAATAAAAGTGAGGGGTACCCACTTAGGTGAGCACCCCTGTTTGATATAATAATAATAATAATAATAATAATAATAATAATAATAATAATTTATTATCTATACCCTGCCCATCTGGCTGGGTTTCCCCAGCCACTCTCGGCGGCTTCCAAAAGAATGTTAAAATACAATAATCTATTAAACATGAAAAGCTTCCCTAAACAGGGCTGCTTTCAGATGTCTCCTAAAAGTCTGGTAGTTGGTTTTCTCTTTGACATCTGGTGGGAGGGTGTTCCACAGGGCAGGTGCCACTACCGAGAAGGCCCTCTGCCTCTGCCTGGTTCCCTGTAACTTGGCTTCTCGCAGCGAGGGAACCGCCAGAAGGCCCTCAGCACTGGACCCCTGAAACAAAGGATTTCTGCAGCAAAAATCTGGGCAGAAAGCATGGTCAACTTTAAGTGGGCACCTGTCCCAATCCTGCTTGCATGCTCTCCAATTCTCCTCCCCAGAGGAAAATTCTACCAGGCAGGCAGCAGTGATACAGCGGCTTCTTTCGGATGAGAGATCCACACCTAGCCTCACTTTCTCCTTCCCCACATTTGTCTGAAAAGGAAAAGGTACACTTGTAGAGATAGACGGAGATGGTTTTTAATATGGAACACTGCCTTGGGGGAAAGGAGCAAGTCTGAAAAGCTGCCTAAAGATAATCGGAGGGGTGGGGTGGGGTGGGGGGAATAAACTGATACCTCCCCAGGTTGAAGAGATAAGCAACTATACAACCTTTAGAAGACATCTGGAGGCAGCCCTGTAGGCCTATAGGGAAGCTTTTTTCATTTTTATTATGTTTTCATATATGTTGTAAGCAGCCCAGAGTGGCTGGATGGGTGGGGTACAAATAACAAATTGCAGCTGTACCTTGGAAGTCAAACAGAATCCATTCTGGAAGTCCATTCGACTTCCAAAACAATTGAAAACCAAAGCACAGCTTTTGATTGGCTGCAGGAAGCTCCTGGAGCCGATCGGAAGCCACGGAAGCCCCATTGGACGTTTGGTTTCCAAAAGAACGTTCGAAAACCGGAACACTCATTTCCGGGTTTATAAATCCTTGTTTTCTGACTGACGGTCGAATAAAATTTTGATGATGATGACTTCCGGGTTTCGATCCTTTGGGAGCCGATTTGTTTGGGAGCCAAGGCGTTTGAGATCCAAGGTACGACTGTATTATTGTAGATATTCTAAGCTAAGGAGGGCATATGCTGGAGTGGGCGTACAGGAGGCTAGGTTGCAAGAGATTTGCAAACAATAGACAGCCCTGGGCTCTCCTCTAAGCAACCTGGAAGTCACTGTTAATTACTTCTTAGCACTTTCACTGGGTGACAGTTGTGCTAACAGAATCGTGGCATAAAAGTATTCCTTCCTTGCTCGGGTAAGCTATAAAATGAGCTCCAGTCTGCGTTCAGCCAGAATCAGCACTGTTTGATGTTCTTATGTCCCAGTCTGATCCCAGCTGCAAAATCTCTAGTTGAGTTAGCAACAGAAAATGAAGGTAGAACGGCTTGGTGGGGGCGGGGAGTAGGAACTAAAATCTGCCATAAATCTAGCATTACTCTTCTTGAAACTGGTGACTTTGCAACTTAAAAAAATAAAATGCTCATATAGGCATTCTGGTAACAGTTCCAGAGGACCACTCTTGTCTCCCATCACAATTTCGAGGAACTTTAGACATAGTTGTGCAGCTCATAAATATGAAATACTGTTTTTCAAACCTAATGGAAGAAGGAACAATTTCCATTTGCTCTTGATCCCAGACCCCCCACCACAAGTTTTTTTTTTGGGGGGGGGCAGATCTGCATTTCTTAACACCTCTCGTTTGGCCCTCGGTTCATTGTGGTACAAGTAACACCAACAGAGGGGGAAAGTGGACTGCAAGGAAGGCCCCAATTCTCTAGCCTCTGGCCACTGCTCAGGAGAAAGACCCACAGACAGCTCAAGCTGGGGCTCTCGCAGCACAAACCACAATCCTTCTGCTCATGGGAATGACCTGGTGCCAGGGACCCAATCCTGTCTCACTGCCTGCTGCACTAACTTTCAGCTATTTGCTGCTGAGGAGGTTCGTCCATCTATTCTTCTTTGCTGCCTGCCAGGCTGCAAGCCCACCTGCGGTCTCTTTGCACCTGATTCACACTCCAGAGAGGACTTCCTCTCCATCCCAATACTGAATCTGCCTTCTCTGCTTGCATGCAAATGCCATCACCCTGCACTGTGTGGGCATGCGCTTAATTAAACAATATATAGTGTCAATAATGTTAATCAAATCCAATTTCTAGGCATTATCCATGAGCAAAGACTGGCATTTATTTTAATTTAAAATCTCAGCAGCTAATTCCAGGATGGATCAGACAGTATTGCCAGTGAAACGACAAGGGGGGGGGGGGGGAACGAAACACCTGGTGAGATCAGGGCACTGATAGTGACACGTGCCAAGCAGCTAAAACTGTATTAAGCGAGTAACATTAATTCATGGTCATTGTGAGAATAACAACAGTGGTGTAAGAGAGCAAGGAGGAGAATGGAGGATAGTCGCTGCTCTCCTAGCTCCATCCCGCAAGTGCTGCAGAAGACATGGAGTGATGGCTGGGACTTCTGTAGACTTCACTGACAATTTAGGGAGGTTGAAGATGGGGTCCTGAGAATCTAAGCAACTCTACATGTTATTCCTTGAAGGAGAAATGCTTGAAAATGATTTACAGATCGTACCTAACTCCGAGTAGGTTTGCTAAGATGTGTAGGACTGAATCAGATAAGTGCTGGAGATGCAATGAAGTTGAGGGAAGGTTATTTCATACGCGGTGGACTTGAGTACGGGGAAATGATTTATAATAAATTGGGGGGATGTTTAAAAATGCTTCCCCCCCCCCCAAAAAAAACCAGAGTCCTTTTTGTTGGGGATAATTGAGACTGAAATTCCCAGGTGTCAAAAAAGGTTATTTATGTATGCCACCACTGCGGCCCGTGTTTTGTTAGACCCAAAATAGAAAACGAGTGAGGTCCCAACCAAAGAAGAATGGCAACTTAAACTGATGGAATATCCGCAGCTTGCGGACTTAACATACGGAATAAGAGAACAAGATGAACATACGTTTAGAGAAGATTGGAAAATGTTTATTGAGTATATGGGCGGAAATTGTGTGCACTTGCAAACGTGGGAAGCGTTAAGATAAATTCAGCAGTGTAAATAAGCTATGATGGATGTAATTATGGAATACTGAATGGTTTAGGTAAAATATGCAGGGATTTACGATATGCAAAATGAACCATGGAAAGAGAAGAAGGGAAGTTTTTGATATTTTAAGGTTGTTGAAATGAATATTCTAAATTGTAAAACAGAAAATGGACTGTAATTACACACACACATACACACACACTGTATGTGAGAATCTGAGCAATTCTACACAGCACCTCATTTCACACCATGTGTACAAGTTGCTGATCAATTAGCTTTTAAATATAAAAGACAGGAAATCCTTCTGCCCCCTCCCTCCCCTTGCACACACAGAGCCAGATACCTTCTGCAATTTGGTCACCTGGAGTTTCCTACCATGAGAGCTCTGAGCATCTCCTCTCATTCCCCCTGCCAGATTCCCCTTCAGCTTAGGCTGGGAGAGCAATCTCTTTAAACAGTTAGGCAGTGGCTGAAAGATACTGTACTTTAGAATATTAGCAGCCTGGACAGCAAGAGAGGGGAAAGAAAGAGTCTGCATTGCAGAAAATTTGAGTGACAAGGCAAGATGGAGTAGGTGGGATTTGAAAGAGGACTGCAATTTGGTATCCACGGGTAGAGGAATGGTTTGTTTGTACTTGTAGCCAGTGCTTTTTTTTTTCCTTTAAAAAAACAATGTTTAGGGGTACTCTCATTTTGACTCAAGAAAACCACCATTTTAGAGTTCAAACCAGGGAAAATAAATAGACAAAAGTACAAAGATTCACAAAATGTTTAGGGGCATGCATACACCCCTGCATAGCCCAGGGAAAAAGCAGTGCTTGTAGCCCTCCCTTCACCACACGGTTACATAAAATCCATTGAATATATTAAATTAAAAGCACAAAACAACACAAAATCACAGGAGCAGCACACTAGGCATGCAACAATGCAACAGGAGGGGAAGCAGCTCCTTGTTCCCAAGTGTCTTGACCTGATGGCACAAGACGCACCGCTGAAGGGTTCTATAACCTGACAGCCAGCACAGAAAAAGCAAGCATCCTACAACCCATGCAATTATTATTATTATTATTATTATTATTATTATTATTATTATTATTAATGCCCTGCCCATCTGGCTGGGTTTCCCCAGCCACTCTGAGTGGCTTCCAACAGAATAATAAAATGTAATTGTCCATTAAACATTAAAAGCTTCCCTAAACAGGGCTGCCTTCAGATGTCTTCTAAAAGTCTGGTAGTTGTTTTTCTCTTTGACATCTGGTGAGAGGGCGTTCCACAGGGCGGGTGCCACTACCGAGAAGGCCCTCTGCCTGGTTCCCTGTAACTTGGCTTCTCGCAGTGAGGGAACCGCCAGAAGGCCCTTGGCACTGGACCTCAGTGTCCGGGCAGAATGATGGGGGTGGAGACGCTCCTTCAGGTATACTGGACCGAGGCCTTTTAGGGCTTCAAGGTCAGCACCAACACTTTGAATTGTGCTCGGAAACGTACTGGGAGCCAATGTAGGTCTTTCAGGACTGGTGTTATGTGGTCTCGGCAGCCGCTCCCACTCACCAGTCCAGCTGCCACATTCTGGATTAGTTGTAGTTTCCGGGTCACCTTCAAAGGTAGCCCCACATAGAGCGCATTGCAGTAATCCAAGCGTGAGATAACTAGAGCATGCACCACTCTGGCGAGACAGTCTGGTGGGGTCTCAGCCTGCATACCAGATGGAGCTGATAAACAGCTGTCCTGGAGACAGAATTAACCTGTGCCTCCATGGACAGAATGACTCCCAGGCTGTGCACCTGGTCCTTCGGGGGCACAGTTACCCCATTCAGGACCAGGGAGTCCTCCACACCTGCCCGCCTCCTGTCCCCCCAAAACAGTACTTCTGTCTTGTCAGGATTCAACCTCAATCTGTTAGCCGCCATCCATTCTCCAACCGCAAGGCAGCCCTATCACTAAAAGAGCCTCCCTTTGAAGACGAAAGAGACATTTATTCAGATAGCTAGGGTTGTATATGTCAATATCAACGCCACCTTAAATTGGTCTAGGGAGCAAGGCGCAAGATTTTGTAGGAAGATCGGGAAGGCATTAAGGTCCTTTTTATGCTTCTGATCATTAAGGTTGCAAGGTTTTTAGCTGGGGGAATCAGAATAAGATCCAATATTTGACTATTGATTCAAAATCCTAAAATGTATTTTACAGTGCTACCTCTGGATACGAACGCTTCTGGTTGCGCACGTGTCGGGTTACGAGCTGCGCTAACCCGGAAACAGTTGCTCCCGGATGTGAACTTTGCCCCGGGATGGGAGCGGAGGCGTGTGCACGAAGCGGGAGGCGTGCTTTTGCTAATGGCGCCTCATGTTAAGAACTGTTTCAGGATAAGAACGGACCTCTGGAATGAATTAAGTTCGTAACCGGAGGTACCGCTGTATATAATTGAGTTTTTATTTCCATTCTTTATATATTGTATTGTTGTTTTATTGCTATGGCCAATGGCTAACTCAAATAAAGATTCATTCATTCATTCATTCATGCTTATTATCATGTTTTCAAGGTGTGATGGGGACTGAATTTCAGAATGGAGCTTATTCCTAATAAACCAAGCTATAATCTATTGAAAGGGAAGGCTCTCAGTTTTACCGAGCCCAATTCCAAGCCAAGCTTCAGCAAGGACTTTCTTTCTGTATCCCCATACATCCAAACACTCTCCCAGTGATGCTACCGGTTTGAGAGCATTAAAAGCTGCAATGCCTTCCGTTCTGCACACCCTTCCTGTCCATATTTAGCTCCCCCCCTCCCCAGCACAGCACTGCCCTATTTATCACCATCCGCTTCATTTCAATGAAGGGAAAGTAGCGACAGATAAAAATATGGCAGAAAGACGGGAGGGCAGAAGACTTCCACAAACCGTGTCTTTAACTACAAGTCAGAAAGACCTGACAAATTGCACCACCGAAAGTGATTGAAACAGAGATCGAGTTTCCAGAAGGCTGGAGAATTGCAAACGAAGCCTTGAGTGCAAGTCACATCCCTGGAAAGTAATTGCAGCAACATAAAAAGGGGGGGGGTGTTCACTTTAACATCTAGATGGAACAGGAATGATATATTTGCAATCAACATGGATTTATTAAGAACAAATCATATCAAACTAACCATGGTAATTTCATTTGGTGAATGATTTAGATGAATGATGGAATCACAGGGCTGGAATGTACCCGCTTGTCCTAATGCAAGATGTATGTATAGATTAATTCATGCCAATTCACAAAAAGGGCACGCTTTCAGATTCATTTCTGCTAATTCACATAAAGGGCACACTTTCAGATTCATTTTTGTTTGGATTCATTAATACAGGACAAACAGTGTGCTAATGTTTTCAAAAGGAGGGACATGGATTCACAATTACCTCCACCTGAGCCGAAGGTCATTGATTTTGTTAGGCTGCTTCCATAAGGTTTCCGGTTTCTTGTTCTCATCCGATTTTTGGTTCTCACAGTTATTACAGAAGAAGTCTTAAAATCCTGTGCCTGTGATTTCTGGTTCAGAATTATTATTGAGCAATCTTCAAGGCAGTGAGGGTCCGTGGCAGAGCCCTTTTGACCGAGTAGGAAGAGGGGCTTTTCTGGGTCGTCATCCCCCATCCCCGTTTTGTTTTGAGGAGTTTCCCTTCATTTCTCCTCCCATAAATATCCAGTGTTGGTGGATACCCCTGGCACATTTTCTGGATCTTTCTAGCAGTTTCTCTCCTCCAGTGGCCTTAGACTGGGTGTAGGATTGCAGTCTAAGTAAATTAACAACCAATTATTTAAGTAAATTAACAACCAATTATTTAAAGTATTCAGCTGTCTTTTAAAATTAAATATAATGTCTCAGTTCAGGTGATATTCTGCATATAGTTAAACTAGGGGGCAGTTTAAAAAAAAAATATCCTAGGGGTTCATATAGTTTTCTCATGGTCTGATTCCCCTTTGTTTCCTATCTGGTGTAACAGATTTTTTTTTCCTGTTTTTTAAAAAGTTGCCTATGGGGAGGGGGTAAAGCTGCCACCGGCTGCTACCACGGCGAACATCTGCAACCCATAAACCAAGAAGTCATGCCAGACTAAACTTATCTCCCTTTTTGATAGCTCTACTAGCCTGATATATCTGGGGATTTTTGTGGATTTAGTATACCTTCATTTCGGCAAGGCTTTCAACAAGGTGTGCCGTGATGTTATCGTCAGAATGTGGGCTAGACAATGCTGATAGGGGGATGCTTGCTGGACCAAACCGTGCTCATCAATAGCTCCTTGTCATTGTGGGAAGAAGTGACAAGCAAAGTGCCTGGGTGCAGAGTTGTTCTACACATTTATAAACGATTTAGCGAAAGGAATAGCAGGGGTGCTCATCAAATTCTCAGATGGCACCAAAACGGGAGGTATAGCCAATGCCTTAGGAGACAGAAACAGGATCCAAGAGGATAGGATGGACCCAAACAAACATGTGATAAATACCTAAGTGACAAGCTAAAAAAGGCTAACACAGTTCTAAGCTGGGTCAAGAGAAGTAGAGAGAGTTCAGATCATTAGAAATAACGGTACAGTACAGTGGTACCTCAGGTTACAGACACTTCAGGTTACAGACTCTGCTAACCCAGAAATAGTACCTCAGGTTAAGAACTTTACCTCAGGATGAGAACAGAAATCGTGCACTGGCGGCATGGCAGCAGCGGGAGGCCCCATTAGCTAAAGTGGTACCTCAGGTTAAGAACAGTTTCAGGTTAAGAATGGACCTCCAGAACAGATTAAGTTCTTAACCCGAGGTACCACTGTACTGTTCTAGTCTGCTTTGATCAGACCTCATGAGGAATACTATACCTATTTCTCGGCACCTCAGCAGAAGAAAATCAAACAAGTCCAGAGGAGGGTGACAAAGATGATGAAGGGCCTGGAAACCCAACTCTTATGAAGGTTGAAAGAGTTAGGGTGTGTTTGGTCTGGAGGCAGGACCATTGATAGGTGAGAGGGGAGCCATCATCAAAGATATGAAAGGATGTCACACAACCAGATTTGTTTTCTGTTCCCCCTATGGATGCAATAGATCCACATTACAAGAAAACAGGTTTAGACTAAACATTAGGAAGCTCTCCATGACTGTAAGAGCTGCTTGGCCATGGAACAGGCTCCCTCAGAAGTTAGTGGACTCCCTTTAGCTAATGAATTGTAACTGTTGACCATGTAAAGGTAAAACAAAAAGGTAAAGGACCCTTGGACGGTTAAGTCCAGTCAAAGGCGGACTATGGGGTTGTGGCGCTCCTCTCATTTTCAGGCTGAGGGAGCCGCCGTTTGTCCACAGACAGCTTTCTGGGTCATGTGGCCAGCAGGACTAAACCGCTTCTGGCGCAACGGAAACCAGAGCGCAGGGAAACGCAGGAGTTGGGACACAGTGACGAGAGCTCACCCCGTCATGGGGATTTGATTTGTGATGATTATGGCGTACAGCTGATGAAAACCCCAAAGTTGAAATTGTTAATTTGGGGTTCTCATCAGTTGTACGCTATAATCATCACAATTATAACAAATAAAGGCTTGGCATATCTCGCTTTGCATCTCATGAGTCTATCTCATATATCAGTTTCACTTTTTAAGTTGAATTACTGAAAGAAATGAACCTTTCCACGATATTCTAATTTTTCGAGTTTCACCTGTATGTTGTTTTGCTTTCAGAATAGTCGGTGTTATCTTGTAATCTCACTTTGTATGCACAACAGCTTCCCTGATATCTTCTTGGCTCACATAGCCTACGAGGAAGTTTGGCTCCAGCCTCATGAAGCTCATCCACAATAAATGTAGCGATATCTCATTTTGGGACCTGGCGTTATGAAGGAGGGTGGTGTCTTCGGCTGGTGGGAGTTGTGTGCAAGGCACCTAGCACAGGATAGGACCATTTACAAAGCAAATATCAAACCCTCCAATTGTCCAACAAATGAAATGATACAAGACGTAAGAGATGTGACCCCGACATTTACTGGTGCATCTGAAAGAACATTCCACTATGCATTTAAGAAACACGGGATTCTCTGTTGTTTCTGCCATTGCATACCAATATTGAAACAGTTCTGGAGGAGTGCTGATTATGAGGATTCTTAGGAGATACAATATGTTGATTCTATAGAGTCACTTGAGCAAAGGGCAGCTCCTTGCAACACTGAGCCTATCTGAGCTAAAGTAATAATATTTTTTTATTTATACCCTGCCCATCTGGCTGGGTTTCCCCAGCCACTCTGGGTGGCTCCCAACAGAATATTAAAAACACGATAGAACATCAAACATTTAATGCTTTCCTAAACAGGGCTGCCTTCAGATGTCTTCTAAAAGTCAGATAGTTGTTTATTTCCTTGACATCTGATGGGAGGGCGTTCCACAGGGTGGGCGCAGCTACCGAGAAGGCCCTCTGCCTGGTTCTCTGTAACCTCACTTCTCGCAGTGAGGGAACTGCCAGAAGGCCCTCGGAGCTGGACCTCAGTGTCCGAGCTGAACAATGGGGTTGGAGACGCTCCTTCAGGTATACTGGGCAGAAGCTGTTTAGGGCTTTAAAGGTCAGCACCAACACTTTGAATTGTGCTCGGAAACGTACTGGGAGCCAATGTTGGATCTTTCAGGATCGGTGTTATGTGATCTCGGTGGCCACTCCCATCTAGTCCAACTCTCTGCAATGCAGGAATCTTTTGCCCAGCCTGGGGTTTGAACCCATGGCCCTGCGATTAAGAGCCCCATGCTCTCAAACGCAAAGCATAAAGCAGCACGGCTCAACTACAGAAGTCAACCGCAATAGAATCTCCTCTGCAAGCACAGATACACAAATCTACATCAGATTAAACAGCCCCAATAAACAATATTAAAAGGATGGTTGGTACAAGATGCTAAGGTTGTTAAAAATGGCTGCAAGCTGCTGAAAGTCCTGGAAGAAAAGAAAGGTATTTGCCGGCTACGGAAAAGATTGTCTCAAGTGGGTACCAGGGAAACTGTTCTCAAAAGAGGTGTGGCTGGGGGCTTTTCACTGCTGAAAAGGCTCCTCTTTTGCTGCCCCCTTCTGAATCTCAACAGGGTTCAAAACTCTCGTGTGCATTTACTTGTACACTTCATTTCATGTCTGGTGGATTTTTGTAATAATAGCATGTGTTTCTTTATAAATAATACTCATTCTGTGCTAAAATTCTTGCTAACTGTCAGGAATGCTTTGATGGTGTTTCCTGCTTGGAAGGGGGTTGGACTGGATGGCCCTTGTGGTCTCTTCCAACTCTATGATTCTATGATTCTAACTGGAAGTCTTAATAGCACTATTTGTAAGGGGCAAGTTCCAGAGACAACGGGCCACCACAGAAAGCTCTGAGTCATGTCACAAGTCTATGAGCATCCAGTACATTAGATGGCAATACATTATGTCCTCACATTGAAGTAGTTTCATTTATTTAAAAATTCATATTTAAATGAACCAGTGAATATACCTATGAACAGCTGTTTGTTTGTTTTTAAAGTACAGTGGTACCTCAGGTTACATACGCTTCAGGTTACATACTCCACAAACCCAGAAATAACGCTTCAGGTTAAGAACTTTGCTTCAGGATAAGAACAGAAATTGTGCTCTGAAAGCGCAGCGGCAGTGGGAGGCCCCATTAGCTAAAGTGGAGCTTCAGGTTAAGAACAGTTTCAGGTTAAGAATGGACCTCCAGAACGAATTAAGTTCTTAACCCGAGGTACCACTGTAGTAAACATACGAGGGGTTTTCTTTCCAATATTTTCTTCGTTAAAATATTTGTCACACGAGGCAGCAACAGAATGCTGATTGGATGGCTGGGTATTGGGATGACACTCCCGCCTTCCAATAAATGCTAGGAAAATTGAATGCGGTCTCCAGGAAAAGTGCATAGCTGACTGGCTATAAAGGTGAACACAGCATGCTGCACGGTAACCTTTTCTAGCAGGTCCCACTTATCTCCAAAAAACGTCAAAATAGCTGAAGAGGTTCCAGATTTGATGGTTTCTTAAGCCCTCCTTGGGGACATGGGTGGCGCTGTGGTCTAAACCACAGAGCCTAGGGCTTGCTGATCGGAAGGTCGGCGGTTCAAATCCCCACAACAGGTTGAGCTCCCGTTGCTCTGTCCCGGCATTTGACAACCTAGCAGTTCGAAAGCACACCAGTGCAAGTAGATAAATAGGTACCGCTCTGGCGGGAAGGTAAACAGCGTTTCCGTGTGCTGCTCTGGTTTGCCAGAAGCGGCTTAGTCATGCTGGCCACATGATCCGGAAGCTGTACGCTGGCTCCCTCGGCCAATAAAGCGAGATGGTACCTATTGATCTACTTGCACTCTGACGTGCTTTCGAACGGCAGGAGCAGGGACCAAGCAACGGGAGCTCACCCTGTCACAGGGATTGGAACCACCGACCTTCTGATCGGCAAGCCCTAGGCTCTGTGGTTTAACCCACAGCGCCACCCACACACTTACTTCTGAGTAAATAAAATATGCATCTTGTGCTGTTCCTACCCAAACCTAAAGGTGGGGAACCTGTGGCGGCTCAACTTCCCTCACCCCTGAACTGAGGTATAGCATGGGGAGGGCCAGGAAGGCCATAGCCTTGGGCACATGATTCTGAGGGGGTGCGAACCAGAGCCTGGCCTCGCTTTGCCTCCGTTCCTCGCTGAATGTCCACCTGGCCAGCAGTGGTGTGGATGCGCCTGCCAAGGGCCACGTCAGCCAGCCTCCATGCCCCATACCCGCCTGGTGGTGGTGGTGAGGGTTGGGCTGGTGTGGGTTTTGTTTACCCTCCACACCCAGGCCCTGGTCCTGCTTGGTGCGCGAGTGTGCACGCCCCGGGCACCAGCAAAGGACGCAACGCCTCTGACCATTGGCCAACAACTGGATAGCCCTATGGACAAATGAAACTACACAGCTGCTTCTTGCTATGTTGCAAGAGTGGAAAGGAAAAGATGTAAGGAAAAGATACCAAGATTTCATATCAGTGTTAATTTGTCGTAATCTAGCATCTTCTCCTAGAAATGTGTTAACAAGCATGCTGTAGCGCAGGCAAGAATCAGCTTGAATTGTGGATTAAGCAGCAGCCTATAGCTGCATGGCAGATCTCCTGCTTTGCAAGCAAAGGCTCCCAGTTTCAGTCTCTGGAAAGACTGGGAAAGGCCCCTGCCTGAATCACCAAAGAGATGCTGCCTGGACAATACTGGGCTAGAGGGACTCACTTGGTTTGAGGCAGCTTGCTATGTTCACCCAGAGCAGCCCTACGGTCTCTAAAAATGTACAGGCCATTTAGGATACCTAGCTTGGCAGGTGAATGTAATATTCATTTCACCGCTGCCTCACTTAATGCACTCACAGATGCCAGCACTTAAATACTGGATAAGCAAACAAGCTTAACGTTTCCACACGCTATCTGAATGCTATAGTATGAAAAGGAAATTGACATTTTAGTAAGGTGTAACGGTGCTGCTCTACTCTACTTTGTCAGTTCACCCGGAGTATTATGTTCAGTTCTGGGCACTGCAGTTTAAGAAGGAAACTGCCGAACTAGAAAATGCCCACAGAAGGTTAACAAAAGCAGTGAGGGCCATTGACCAATTCCTGGGAGAGAAGGCTGAAGGAGAAGCATAGCCTAGATGCAAGATGAGAACCATCTTCAGATATCTGAAGGGCTATCATAGAGATGATGGAACAGATTCATCTTCCTATTTCAGAGGGAAAGACCTGAAGCCATGGGCTCAAATTGCAAGAAAAGGGACGTAGAACTAACATTACAGAAAACTTGTTGACTGCATGAGCTCTTTGACAGCAAAACAGACCGGGGACTCTCCTTCTAACCAGAGGCTGGGTGGCCAACTATCAGGGATGCTGTCATGATGGATTTCCTGCATTGGCCATGGGCTGGACAGGATGACCTTTGGATCCCTTCCAGTTCTGTGATTCTATAGCACATCTGTTTCAGATTAGCGGCACTAGAAACCTCCAAGACAGTCAATGCCCTAGCAATGTTTGAGCCAAAGAGAGGGAATGCACATAGTGCTCATAAGCACACAGAAAAGTCCCAGCAGACACACACACACACACAGAGAGAGAGAGAGAGAGAAGGATGGATGGATGGATGGATGGATGGATAGATAGACAGATAGACAGACAGATAGATAGATGATAGATAGATAGATAGATAGATAGATATAGAAGGATGGATGGATGGATAGATAGTAGATAGAAGGATGGATGGATAGATAGATAGATAGATAGAAGGATGGATAGATAGATAGATAGATAGAAGGATGGATGGATGGATAGATGATAGATAGTTAGATGAATGGATGGATGGATGGATAGATAGATAGATAGGAGTTTCTAGGGCTGGTTTACAGGGACAAACCTCCACACCCCACTCAATTCATTTCTCAAATGAGTACTGCTGCACCCTGTCTGGAGGCCAGTCGTTTCCCTAAAGGCTCATCCCTGACCCTTTCATTTTGGGGGGGGGGGGTGTTAGCTGGTTATTCAGTGAACATATCGACCAGCTTACCAGGGAAGCCCCAGCCTTTTCGAAGCAGAACGAAAGTCCTTTTGTGGCTAACATGCTCCTACGACCGTCTCAATCTAGAAACATTCAGGAAAGCAACATTCTCCACACCCGGAACAGCAGCAGCAAAATATCCTGCCGACACCGTCTGCACGCACAACGGCAAGGATGAAATGTATGGAGAAGAAGCTTCCTTTCCTCTCACGACCGGCCTCTCAGCCATCTTAGCCAACGGATCTTGGAAGCAGGCTGGCCCTGGGAACCAGAGGGTTATTCTGCTCCAGGGCCTCCCCGACCCAGGCACCATGGAGAGCGACCGGAGAGCATTTCCACAGTACTGCCTTTTGCTGCTGGGGGTGGGATTCCCACTTGCATCCGGATGGGGGCATGCTACAAGTAGTGGAGTGAGAGAACAGCTCCCGATTCTTAGGATAGCCGTAATCTCTCCCCCACCCCTGCCCCAAATCCACATCCGCCCAGGAACACCAGCCTGGCGAGCCCTACTTTGTCAAGATGAAGTGGGACTTCGTCCAAGAGTTGGGAAGATGCAATTCGCGGCGGCGAGAGAATGCGAGCCTTGTCTCTGCTGCATCTCTGAGTAGAAGCACGGGGGAATCTGCTCCCTTCGCATGCATGCTGCTCCTCTCTGTCTCCACCTCCTCGGAGCAGCTGAGAGCCAAGAGTCGCCTGGAGAAGCTTTGCAATGCCCGGCACCATAGCCCCCCACTCCCCTGGCTCACTTGCGTTTGCCCTCCGAGCCCTGGGGCTGGCGGAGGGCCTGGCGTGTGTGCTCAAGCCCCCCCCCCCCCCAGGGCCGGCTGTGCCTGTTCCCCTTTCCATCGGGGGCGGCCCAGCAGAGAGAGGAGAGGGCCCCCCACCCCAAAGCCGCCCCACCCGTAAGGCCCTCCCGGGGAGGGGAGAGGGACGAAACCGGGTCGCTCGGTCGGAAGATCATCCAGCTGCGGCCGCCTGGCCCACCTTGCGCGCTCCCCGACGGGCTGCGGGACTGCGGATGGGGCCCGGCAGGCCCGGAGCCCCCGCGTGAGATGCCCGGAGGAAGAGGGCATCGCCGAGGGAGAGGGCGAGGGGCGACCCCTACCCGCCACCCTCCCGGCGTGCACGCGCCCCGGCCCCCTCGGTTTCCTGGGTGAGGCGGGGGACGCCGAGATGCCCTCCTCCCCGAGGCACCTGGCCACGATCCCGGCGAACGGGGAGGGGGGCACGAAGGGCCTGTGGCAAGAGACCCCTTGGCGCCGGGATGGGGGGCGCCCGGCCGGCTCTGCGCTCTCCCTACCTGGCATCGGCGAGCGGGCTCCGACGGCGGCTTGGAGCCCGTCGTGGCCGGGCGCGTCCCCGGCCGCCGACCCGCCTCTCGGCGCGGGCGCCGGGCTGGCCGAGGCTAGCTTTGCCGGCGGGGCTGCTGCGCGACGGGGCGAGCGGAGCAGCGGCGGGAGCGCGCGCGCGCGTGCGCCGCTTGCGATGACGCGGCCGGGGGCGCGGCTCCGCAGATCGGCCTGGCCCCCCAGTCGCAGGAGGACCCCCGTCCCCGCCGCCAGCCAGCCAGCTGCCTCCGATGGGGCGGGCGGGCGTGGGAATGCCCGGCATCGGCGCCTCAGAGGAGCTTCGCCGGAATCCCCCGAGGGGCGCATTGGCGACAGCCGCCGCCTCTGCGCCAGGCGCCCATCTGACAGGAGGAAGCAGATATGGGGCACCCTCATTTCCCCGAGGATGGACGCGCCATAGAATGCCCAAGGTGGCGGAGCCAGGCGCAGGTGCCCATCTGGCAGGAGGAAGCAGCACAGCTGCCCAAAGGACACCGAGCGCCTGCCTGCCGCTGCAAGGTGCCCTCATTTCCCCGGGGATGGACGCGGTATAGGATGCCCGGGTGGCGGAGCCACTTGCGTCCCACCCCACCACCCCCCTTGGTGTTTCCTTAAAAAAAAAATATTTATTTATGCTTTTCAGGTTTATACATTTCACTAATTTTACAATCATTTTAACATTTCAAAACTTGACTTCCCCCTCTTTCTACGGTTCCTTAATTTTATTTTTAATGTCTTTTGCATATCCAAATTAACTTAATCTGCTCATTTATCATCTTCTTTAAATATATGCTCTTAGGAAACTGCAGGTTATTACAATAATCCTCCCAATGTTCTTATCTGTTTACAATTTATCTGTAAATATTAAATAAACCATTTCCATTCTTTTTATATATAAAAAAAGCTTGTTGTCTTGATTTCTTATTCTTCCGGTAAGTTTCGCCATTTCTTCATATTCCATACGTTTTTGCATCCATTCTTCCTTTGCTGGGACTTCTGCTTCTTTCCATTTTGGGGCAAGGAACATTCTTGCTGCTGTAGCAGCATACATGAAGAACTTTCTATACAATTTAGGTAGTTCTGCCCCTATAATTCCCAAAGGAAAAGCTTCTGGTTTTTTTTGTTTTTTGTTTTTTTACAAACGTGATTTTAAGCATCCTTTTCAATTCATTATATATCATCTCCCAGTAAGCTTGGTGCTTCTGTTATTCACAAGCGGATGCTGGCAGGTTGCTTCCCCAACGGGCCACCCCCGCCTCACCTTCAGGGCTCACCACACAAACAGGCATGTGCACATTGAGAGGGCTGTAGAAATTGAGATGGTGGCTGCCTGGCGTCTTCCTGTGCTTTGCAATGTGGCCCAGAGCTACTTCAGCAAAGGGCTGGGGGTGATTTCAAGCCCTGGTTGGGAAAATCTGGGTCTTAGATCCCCAAAACAATATCCCTAACTCAGAGCTCCTCCCACCGACTAGTTCATTTCACTTTTAATTTGCATACGGCATTTCTGTTTTGCAAGATCATCCAGGACAGTCCCATTCAGCTCTCCCCATGCAAGCCCATCCTAGCCCCACAGTCACTATGTGGAGCCTTCGTATGGAGTGGGGGGGGGGGCTATACCTCTGAATACAGCAGGGAGCCTGGAATACATAATTCTCTTTTTTTAAATATATTTATTATTATTATTTATTATTTTTTCTATTTTACAATTTAAAGTACTCATTTTTACATCCTTAAAATATCAGCAACTTCCCTTCTTCTCTTTCCATGGTTCATTTTACATATCACAAATCCCTGCATATTTTACAGAAACCAAATCATTCAGTAAAGGACGTGGGTGGTGCTGTGGGTTAAACCACAGAGCCTAGGGCTTGCTGATCAGAAGGTTAGTGGTTTGAATCCCCGCGACAGGGTGAGCTCCTGTTGCTCTGTCCCAGCTCCTGCCAACCTAGCAGTTTGAAAGCACGCCAGTGCAAGTAGATAAATAGGTACCGCTCCAGCGGGAAGGTAAACAGCGTTTCTGTGCGCTGCTCTGGTTCGCCAGAAGCGGCTTAGTCTTATGCATGGGCTCAGGCATCCCAAAGGATTTCTTTTCGCCAGTGATCCTTCAGGGACTGAATTCCCTTCTGAGTTCCCTGCGGGGTTCTAGCCCAGCCACCTCCTGACCATGAGGCCACAGTCAGTATGGTACTGAAAGTATGAAGCTTCCCAGCAACACACACTCCTGATGAGTAAACAAGAGGAACTCATTTAAGGTTGAGTCCTAATGGCTAGCAAGACTGGTTTGCTGGCAGGATTATGCCTCTTCCCCCCCCCCCAAAAAAAGAAAACATGCACCCCCACTAAGTCAAATCAGATGCCAAAAAATAGTGACACGGCATCCCACAGTTTCAAATGCAGTAACAAAAACCCATTTCCATACACAGTTACATATAAAAATCAGGGGCGTCTTAGCCAAAGAGGCCAGTGTGGCATGGAGAACCAAGGCGCCACATTCTGGAGGGCGCCAGGGAAGAGGTCCAGGGGCCACGTCGGTGACTCAGTAGGGCGGCAGGCTGCCCGCTGCCAGGGGGAAGGCAGGAGGAGGCGATCGGCGGCAGGGAGCCGGGCGCGCAGAGATCAGCCCTCCATCCCTTCCTCCGTCCCTCTCCAGCTGGTGTGCACCCCCCGCCCGGGAAGCGGGTGCGATCCCCGACGGTTGCCCCTCCTCTTGGTGCTACAATTGGTCGCTGGAGCGCTTCTCCGGCCTGCCACTGTGCAGGACTGGAGGAGGGTGCGGGGCGGCCAGGAAGGAGCCCAAGGGGTCCCTGTGGAAGGGATCCACATGGAACATGAGCCAATATCAATCCCGGCACCTATTCTCCATGCCCGGCGCCCGCCCAGCCTTACACCTGGAACAGGATCCTGTATGGAGGGGGGGTGGAGACCTCCCTGCCAGAGGAGTCGCCCTCCAGCTGCTGCCCGCCTGGAGGGAAAGGTGGGTGTGGGGGGTGCCGGAGGGATCCTTGCACCACGGCGCCAGATAGGCTTAAGCCAGCCCTGACAAAAATGGTACTTTAATGCAAAGTTACTAATTTATATAAATCAGTATCAATTCTGACTCCTCCACCTCACCCGAACAGACGTTTCCTGGTCAAAACTCTGCTTGCTTTTGCATCCTGCCTGACACTCTAACTTTGGTGAGGCTTAATTCAGAATAAACAGACCTAGGTTTGGATTGTGTAATCCTCCGCTTCTGATAAACTGAACGGGGAGCTCTCTGTTCTGCACTGCTTGACAAGCACAGAGAGGAAAGGTGAAGTATTTCTGTGGGATGTATTTCTGTGGGATGTAAACACAGAGCAGCCGAACCCAACACTCCTAGAGAGGACATGAAGGTAACTCAGTCCTCCCGGCTTAACTTCCTGTTTACCTGGACTGAGTTACAGGAACCAGAAGTAGGTGTGGTCTTACCTGGGAACCAGATCCCAAAGTAGAGTGTAAAAAAATAAAAATAAAACCAGTCGAGATCATGAGAGATGGAAGCATCTTGATAGTGGCAGCAGCAGCAGTGGCAACACTGGAACGGAGGAAAAAATAAGCAGGTCACCTAGTGACTGTGCGCTAGGAGAGAGCTCCTGAGAGAGAGCACAAATGTGAGAATTTTGCCCATCCTTAAGGTTCTCCTGTGGAAAAACGAGAAGCTCCCCTGTTAATTAATCATTTTAAAGAGGCTCTAATTAACCACCATATGCTCAGCCTCACCGAGTAGGGAGCATGCCACATGATGCTATCACTAATCATGCTGCTCATCATTTAAGGAAACGCCTTTATAGAAACATCAGAAAGTGTGGCCGTGCGATAGGTGAGGAACAATACAGGAAAATGGTCCGAATAATGGGATGTGGGTGGGTGCCATTTAAGTATGTTGGAAAGAGAGGTATGCTTGGATACTTGATGGACTTCTTCAGCTGAAGTGGTCTTGCAGTAGGAAGAGTAAAGCCACACACAACCAGAACAGAGATGAATCAATAAAGTACAGCTTAGTTAGTTGTAGACATATGGACTGTATAGCACTTGGAATGGACAGACCAGGAGGTCTCGTCCTGAGTACTGCCAGAATGAGGTCCCTAAGCTGCATATATAGTGAAACAAAAGACGAAATTGTTAAAACCTCTTTGACACACTGGGCAATAGATATATGTGGGATGTGATACATACCGTGTTTCTCCTAAAATAAGACACCGTCTTATATATTTTTTCGCTCAACAAAACACAGTATGGCTTATTTTCAGGGGATGTCTTATTTTAACCGCGTTGCATTGGTACGCTGCATAGCCACGCCTCTCCAGGCTGTTTTAATGGGAGGTACCACGTCACTATGGCTTATTTTCGGGGTATGGCTTATTTTTGGGGAACGGCTTATATTTCGCAAATGCATAGAAATCCTGCTATGGCTTATTTTATGGCTATGTCTTATTTTAGGAGAAACAGGGTAAGTAGCAGTCAAGTACAACATTCCTTGTTTTCCTAGAGTGGACATGCGAGGGAATGTTTGGTCCAGCCAGTCGAAAACTTCCTGTTTCCTCCTGGCTGGGACATACTTCCTTTGCATGTAACTAAGAGGTGGGCATGACCTTACCTGTCCAGGTAACAAAAATGGCAAGGTACACAGCACTTTCTCTCTCTTTTTGACTTCTTCCATCATTGGAGCAGCTTTTTAGCTAGAGATGCTTCCAGCCAACAGAGGACACTGGGATTATCGCAATATGGGATACCTCCACATGTATATACTTTGTAACTAAGTCTGCCTTCAGGGATCCAACTGTGAACTGAATGTGAGTAAACAACTTTTATTGACTTTAAATAAGATTGTCATGTCTTTATTCTTTTAAGAGGGATATAAGGGAACTTACCAGGAGCCTAATAGAGAGAGGCTTACACAAGCCTGCAACCAGTTATCCGCTGTGCGTTTAAAAGGGAAATGTGAAACTCTGCTAAGTAAAGGAACTTGCTAGCGCAAGTTAGGAAGGATATTAATAAACTATATATCCTCTCCTGCCTCCCTGAACATTCCCACAACATAGGACACAATATAGATTTTAACCTCTGGGGAAAACTCTGGAAAAGCGATTCGAAGTTTACAGCATGTTATTCTTTGAATGGGAACTACTTGAAAATGATTTACATATGGTATTTAACTCCGATTAGACTTGCTAAGATGTATAAGGCTGAATCAGATAAGTGCTGGAGATGCAAAGAGGTTGAGAGAATGTTCTTTCATATGTTGTAGACTTGTAAAAGGGTAAAAAGGTATTGGGAGATAATCCATAATGAATTGAAAAAAATGTTTAAAAGGACTTTTCAAAAAAGAAGAAGACCAGTCTTTTTGTTGGGGATAATTCAGATGGAAATTCCCAGGTGTCAAAAAAGGTTATTTTTGTATGCCACTACTGCGGCTGGTGTTTTGTTAGCCCAAAAATGGAAAACGAGTGAGGTCCCAACCAAAAAAAGAATGAAAAGAATACGTGCAGCTTGATGACCTAACATATAGAATAAGAGAATAAGAAGAACATACGTTTAAAGAAGATTGGAAAATGTTTATTGAATATGTGGCAGAAAATTGTATACACTTGAAAACGCTGGCAGCATTAGGATAAATTCAACAGTGTCAATAAGTTTTGATGGATGTAATAATGCAATACTGAATGATTTAGTTTATATAAAATATGGAGGGATTTATGTTACACAAAATGAACCATGGAAAGAGCAAAAGGGAAGTCATTGATATTTTAAGGTTGTTTAAATGAATATTCTAAATTGTAAAACAGAAAATGTAATAAAAATTTTGGGAAGGGGGTGGGGAGGGTGCCGGTACGAGGCAGAGGGCCTTCTCAGTAGTGGTACCCATCCTGAGGAATGCCCCCCACCAGATGTCAAGGAAATAAATAGCTACCTGACTTTCAGAAGACATCTGAAGGCAGCCCGGTTTAGGGAAGTTTTTAATGTTTGGTGTTTTATTGTGTTTTTAATATCCTGTTGGAAGCCCCCCAGAGTGGCTGGGGAGGCCTGGCCAGATGGGCGGGGTATAAGTAATAAAGTATTATTATTATTATTATTATTATTATTATTATTATTATTATTATTATTATTATTATTACAGTACTGCATACTGTATAGTGCCACCAGAAAAAGCACTGCTTATTTGCAATTTATTTCATTTATTGCACACAGAGCTGCCCCTCTGCCCTGGCAAACACACACAAAGAACTCGGAGCAGCTTACCATGGCCCTCCCTAGGCAGTTCCCAAAAACTCCTCAGCCTCAGCAGTGGAACAGTATCATGTTGTCAAATTCTGAACTTCAAGTTTTGAAATCTTAAGTCAGCTTTCAACATCAAAATGCATCTTTTTAGGTGTGAAAAGGCACCAGGTTTATTGTTGCCGCTGTGGCAGCGAGGAGTGAGTTCCATCTCTTGTTTCCCTTGGAAGCCTTTCTATTATTTCACTTGCCCTCGATCATCGTTTCGGCAAATGATGCTCATGTCCGATTAATTCCATTGCCAATCGCTTGTAGAGTTCCTTTTTCTACAGTTGTTCAGAATAGCCAGCACGGAGGCCCCGAGATGACTTTGGCCACATTGCAATAATGCAGGAAAACCAAGTGATAGTTAAGATAATTACTTGGAAGAATCTGCTCATCCTAGCATGGCACACCAATTGGACCGTCTGGTTTTAGCTTCCAGCACTGAGCCAGAATTCTGGTTACCGTTTTGTGATCTCTGCACTTCTGAAATGGAACATGTGTCTGCTGGCAGAGAAATGGATAATCTCTCAAAAACAGGCCCGTTTCTGGCTTAGAATCATAGAATCATAGAGTTGGAAGAGGCCACAAGGGCCATCCAGTCCAACCCCCTGCCAAGCAGGAAACACCATCAAAGCATTCCTGACAGATGGCTGTCAAGCCTCTGCTTAAAGACCTCCAAAGAAGGAGACTCCACCACACTCCTTGGTAGCAAATTCCACTGCCGAACAGCTCTCACTGTCAGGAAGTCCTTCCTAATGTTTAGGTGGAATCTTCTTTCTTGTAGTTTGAATCCATTGCCCCGTGTCCGCTTCTCTGGAGCAGCAGAAAACAACCTTTCACCCTCCTCTATATGATATCCTTTTATATATTTGAACATGGCTATCATATCACCCCTTAACCTTCTCTTCTCCAGGCTAAACATACCCAGCTCCCTAAGCCGTTCCTCATAAGGCATCGTTTCCAGGAACTTTGACCATTTTGGTTGCCCTCCTCTGGACATGTTCCAGCTTGTCAGTATCCTTCTTGAACTGTGGTGCCCAGAACTGGACACAGTATTCCAGGTGAGGTCTGACCAGAGCGGAATACAGTGGTACTATTACTTCCCTTGATCTAGATGCTATACTCCTATTGATGCAGCCCAGAATTGCATTGGCTTTTTTAGCTGCTGCATCACTCTCATGCTCCGAAAAGCACGGCACAACTGACAATCGCCATAAAGAGTGCACTTGGCGATGTGACCTTTCAATTACAAAGGGCGTCTTTTTCCTCTCCTTTTTTATGCTTATAGCTGAAAATGTTTTACTATATCGCCTCGCAGGCTCTTTTGCTTCCCCGAGTCATGTGCTCTGCCTGTGCTATGCTCATGTCACCGCTTATTTGCATGTTAATTAAAATTGCCTAGTTGCCTTTCATGATGCTTAGCTACGAGGAGGGGGAAAAACCCAACAGATTGGCACCGCTGAGTGTTTTGCACTTGGCCAATCAGTGTCTGGTTCGCAAGTATCACTTTCCTTAATTAGCGAGCTCTCCGGAGACTTCATCTCGTCCATCTGAGAAGCAGTCGAGTTTGTCGCTGGACCAGGGCTGTGCCATTTCAAGCTGCGCATAAGTGAGCCTGGCCATGCAGAGATGTGATGGTTAAGAGCTCTGCTCCACTGGCCTTTTCCTGAGCAATAAACTCCTTTCTGCAGTTAATTAAGGATCGCATGCCAGTTTCCTCAGAGCAACTGTAGCCACACTTCAGTTTAGCATTGGCCGAGGTGACCATTTGAGGGCTTATTTTCACTCCGTAATTGCTCCTTTTGTTTGCCTGTGCTAGATGTGAAGCTGTAGCCAGGAGGGAGAAGTCTTATTCCAAGTGCCCTGCTTTATTTCATCTCATTTCTTTAAATTTTATTTATGATTTTCAGGTTTTTACATTTCACTAATTTTGCAATCCTTTTAGCATTTCAAAACTTGACTTCCTTCCCCCTCTTTCTGGTTCCTCAATCTTATTTCAGATATCTTTTGCATATCCTAGTTAACTTAATTTGCTCACTTATTCATCTACTTTAAATATGTACTCTTATAAAACTGCACGCTATTACAATAATAATCCTGCCAATGTTCTTAGCTGTTTACAATTTATCTGTAAATCTTCAATAAGTTCTGTCCCTATAATTCCCAAAAGAAAAGCTTCTGGGGGTTTTTTTTTAAACAAATGTTATTTTAAACATCCTTTTCATTTCATTATATATCATTTCCCAGTAAGCTTTACTCTTACTACAAAACCGCCACATATGATAAAAAGTTTACATTTCCAACACTTATTTGATTTACATTCCTACATTTATACGTATCTGAAGAAGTGTGCATGCACACGAAAGCTTATACCAAGAACAAACTTAGTTGGTCTCTAAGGTGCTACAGGACAATTTTATTTTATTTTTTTATATATTTCAACTGCGTCAGACCAACAGTTTCCTCAGTGTACCTACCTGAATATTTTTGCCAGTTTCCTCAGTGTAAGGTACCATTGATATATCATTTCCGTAAACAATTGTACCTTGGAAGTTGAATGGAATCTGTTCCGGAAGTCTGTTCAACTTCCAAAATGTTAGAAAACCAAATCGGGCCTCTGATTTCCTGCAGGAATACACGGAAGCCAAATCGGACATTTGGCTTCCAAAAATAGTTCACAAACTGGAACAGTCACTTCCAGGTTTGCAACATATGGGAGCCAAAATGTTTGAGAACTAAGCTGTTTGAAAACCAAGTTCGAAAACCAAGTCCAAAAGTTTATTTACTGCAGTAAATAGGTTCAGTGTGGTCACTTCCACAAAGGTTGAACGGAGTGTGTGTTACCCCCCCCTGGACCTTTTATAGGGTTTACAGACAAAGAATTAATATAAAGTTCAATCAGAACGCTGCAGACATTTGCAGAGGGTAGCTGGCAGAACACTCATTGGATACAACTTTCTGGATGTCCAGTCTGCAACTTGATGTCTGTCCAGCCTACACAGATACAGTGGTACCTCGGTTTAAGAACAGTCCAGTTTAAGAACGATTTGGTTTATAAACTCCGCAAAACCAGAAAAAGTGTCTCGGTTTGAGAACTTTACCTCGGTCTAAGAATGGAATCAGAACAGTGGAAGGGCACCGGCGGTGGGAGGCCCCATGAGGGAAAGCGTGCCTCGGTTTCTGAACGGTTTCGGTTTAAGAACGGACTTCCGGAACGGATTAAGTTCGTAAACCGAGGTACCACTGTACAAACCTACATACTAAAGAAAGGAGAATTGCAGTCTGAGATTTATGTTCAAGACTACATAAGGGGAGTCGTCCTTGGTAAGCTGGCATGCCCAGACTCCCGTAATTTTACTCTTCAGAAATTCACTCCCCAAATGCCTCATCTTTGGTATTTCCAGCAACCAAGCAGCAACTGGGCTGTGTGTCATTTATGAACAAAAGGAAACTGTTATGAGCCAAGGATTTTAACGCCAATATCTCATTCAGTTGGGGCTTTTTATAGGTTTCTCACACAAAACATATTTTGGGGTCCCTTGGGGTCCCCCCACAATAACATTTAGCCGAAATCTACTTCCCTGAAGCATCCACCCGTTGCTCTCGTCTTACTGTGCAGCAAGAGAGGGTGTGGCTCCATATCTCTGCATGTAAAAGCCTGACAGAGGGCTGCCATGAAGTCTCCCCTTAATCTCCAGGCCAAATGTGCCTAGCTCTTTCAACCTGATCTCACACACACACACACACACACCATATTTTTTGGTGTATAAGACTAGGTTATTTTCCTAAAAAATAATTTCAAAAATTAGGGGACATCTTATACTTTGGGCCATCTCCCCCCATTTTCTTAAATCTGAGAGGAGGTATCAAATATGGGGGTGTCTTATAGATGAAAAAATTCTCTCTCTCTCTCTCTCTCTCTCTCTCTCTATATATATATATATATATATTGTATTTTTACTATATATATATATATATATATATATATATATATATATATATACACACGATATATATACATACAATATATATATTCTGTTTTACAATTTAAAATACTCATTTAAACATCCTCAAAATATCAATGACTTCCCTTCTTCTCTTTCCATGGTTCATTTTGCACAACGTAAGTCTCTGCATATTTTATATAAACCAAACCATTCACTATTCCATTATTACATCCATCCAAACTTATTTATACTGTTGAATTTATGTTAATGCTGCCAATGTTTTCAGGTGTACCCCCAACAGAAAGGACTCTGGTGTTGTTGTTTTTTTGGAAAAGTCGTTTGAAATGCCCCCCCCCCAATTCATTATAAATAATTTTAGCATTTTACATGTCCACCACATATGAAAGAACATTCCCTCCACCTCTTTACACTTCCAGCACTTATCTGATTCTGCCTTGTAAATCTACCTCTGTAGGAGGGTTATACCACACAAGTGTGGTGTAGTGATTAGAGTCCTGGACTAAGACTGAGGAGACCTGGGTTCAAATCCTCACTCTGCCATGAAGCGTGACCTGGACAGAAGATAATCAATGCTTTAAAAAACAACAACAACCCACCAAAACCATTAATCTGAATTCTTTCACATTTTGAGCTGGAAGTTCCTATCAAATTTAGAAATTAACTTTTTAGTGGCATGTTTCATTTAACTTTTGGAAATTATATCTTAAGTCTTGGGACCGTGGCATTTCATCCTCTTTTCTTGTATGTTTGTCTGTATGCTTTGCTTTGTTATTCAATATTCTTTTAAAAATAAAAATAAATAAATATGTGCATGACATTTCTGAATTACTCATTTCTTTTTGGGAAGAGAAGAAGCGAAAGAAGAAGAAGAAGAGGAGGAGGAGGAGGAGGAGGAGTTTGGATTTGATACCCCGCTTTATCACTACCCAAAGGAGTCTCAAAGCGGCTAACATTCTCCTTTCCCTTCCTCTCCCACAACAAACACTCTGTGAGGTGAGTGGGGCTGAGAGACCTCAGAGAAGTGTGACTAGCCCAATGTCACCCAGAAGCTGCATGTGGAGGAGTGGGGAAGCGAACCCGGTTCACCAGATTACGAATCTACTCTCTTAACCACTACACCACTCCCCCCACTCCAGCAACAGATTAACCCCTACATTGCTCCATGGGGTAGCTCAACCAGACATGCCATGGGATAGCTGTGTTCAGGATCTCGTGTGTGTGTGTTTGTGTGCTTGTTTTTTTTATTTTAAAAAAATTAGTCCCACGAGGCTGGGAAAAAACAATACAGTGGTACCTCAGGTTACAGACGCTTCAGGTTTCAGACTCCGCTAACCAAGAAATAGTTCCTCAGGTTAAGAACTTTACCTCAGGATGAGAAGAGAAATCGCACGGCGCCAGTGGGAGGCCCCATTAGCTAAAGAGGTACCTCAGGTTTAAGAACGGTTTCAGGTTAAGAACGGACCTCTGGAACAAATTAATTTCTTAACCTGCTATTTCCCCTCCCCATCATCCCCAAAGCTGCTATTTTTCCTACAGAGGAAAGCATGTAAATAATTCAAATGGCTGATGTATGTTTTCCCAAGCAGAGAACAAATATTTAATTTGTAAGGGAAAGAACACTCCGCTCCCTCAGTGCAGCACCGCAGGTCAAATGAACAGATTTATGCAGCTGCTTGAAAAGTGGGGGATCTGGACCATTGATCTCTCCGTGACATCTAGTCTGTCCCTGGGATGCATCAAATGCTTTTGCAGGATATGTTCTGCAGAGTGACACTTGGAGGCTGCAGCCTGCCAGGAGGTTGGTGTACGAACTTCCATGGGCTCTGTAATTTGTCCACCTCTTCCGTGGCTCCGCAGATGGGCTGCTCTGTGCCTGTCATCTGGAAGGCCTCAGACACACCCAGGCTGCATTATTACAAAGGAAATTAGATGCCTGCTCACTGCTGACTTTTGCCTGCTTTATTCTGAGCCTCATTTTCAGCTGTAAGTAAAGGTTTTCAGCAGTTGTAATCACTAGGTTTTCATGTAGCGTCTTTAGTTTCTAAAGCAGAGGGTGGGAAGAGAGTGGGGTTTTATTGTTGCTTTTAAAGGTTATGGGGAGCAAATATATATATTTGTGTATTTGTGTGTGTGTAAGTAAATTACTGTCTTGCATTCTATACTTTCAGCAAATTCCACAGGGCTGCTTCTCCCCTCGCGCCTCATGGCTCTCAAAATTAACCTTTATATAATTGCATTTTGCGCGTTTTCCAATTCTAGATACACACATTACAAAGTAACTCAAAATTTAAATAAATCTAGAAAGGTAGAAAGTTTCTCATTACAAGTCTTCAACCAACCCTGCTAGCAATGTTAATTGCTTACAATAATCTTTCAGATATCGTATATATTTACTCCAGTCCTTTTGGAATATTTGATCATGCTGGATTTTTCCTGTCAGCTTCGCCAGTTCTGCAAAGCCCATCATCTTCACCTGCCACTCTTCTTTCGTTGGTGCTTCTTGTTTCCATTTTTGGGCTAAAAGAATTCTTGCCACAGTTGTTGCATATATAAACAGTATTTTCTCTCCCCTTTGTATCTCTTCACCCACTACACCCAGTAAAAAGGCTTCTGGTTTTTTAACAAAAGTATTTTTGAACATTTTCTTTAGCTCATTATATACCACATGTGGTAAAAGATACCTTCCTTTTCTTTACTTTCCCAGTACTCATTAGTTCTTGTCTTAAACATTTTGGCAAGTTTAGCTGGTGTTAAATACCATCCATACATCATTTTCATAACATTTTCTTTAAGTGCACTGCATGCAGTAAAATTAATACCTTCCTCCCGTAACCTTTCCCATGATTCTAATTGAATATTATATCCAAAATCTTTAGCCCAGTGTATCGGGGCTGCTGCTCCCTCATCTCTTCTTAAGTTTATCTCAAACCTCTCTCTCTTCACCCCTTGCCTGCCTGCCTGTTTGCTCTTGCATTTGCTAACGGGAGTAGGACAATTTCTGTGCTCAAGGCAGCGTGAGCACAATTTCTGCTTTTCATTTTTGAATCGAAACCAGTTTCTGACAGCGAAAACTGTTCAGTCTGTTCAGCATCCCAGAGCATTTCATTTCCTGAAAGTACCCTTGCACCCAGGGCACCCAGACAGAGAGAGGTGAGAGGTGCTTGTGCACATGGCACACACTTTCCCCCTCTGAAGAAGCCGTGTTATATGGCATTATAGGGTTTGCACAAAAGGGTCCCTGCTTACATGTCAGGAGACAAGATCTCTGGTGGTTCAACTCTCATCTGGCGAGTCAGTTCTAGTAGGTTGGGTTGAGGGACTTCAGCTTTATGTCAAAGCATTTAGGTAAAAAAAGAAAGGGGGGGTCCCCACGGGTCTCTGTTTTGTCCCCAATGCTATTTAAATTCTATATGAAACTACAGGGACAATCCATCCATAGGTTGGGGGTGAGATGACAGCAGGGCTGGATTTAGGTTTGATGAGGCCCCAAGCTACTGAAGGTAATTGTTGTTGTTGTTGTTGTTCAGTCGTTCAGTCGTTCAGTCGTGTCCGACTCTTCGTGACCCCATGGACCAGAGCACGCCAGGCACGCCTATCCTTCACTGCCTCTCGCAGTTTGGCCAAACTCATGTTAGTGGCTTCGAGAACACTGTCCAACCGTCTCGTCCTCTGTCGTCCCCTTCTCCTTGTGCCCTCCATCTTTCCCAACATCAGGGTCTTTTATAGGGAGTCTTCTCTTCTCATGACTGAAGGTAATGGGGCCCTTTATATGTCCAGCTGTCCTTTGTCAACAACAAATTGTCGCTGTTTTTTGTGTTGAATATATGCTATATGGTAATTTATGGACCTAATAGGTATCTAAAGCCATTTGCACATAACAAATAGGAGCCTACACAACACAAAGCACTGTTGCTGTATGTAGGTTTTATTTTATTTGTTTTTTATCTTCTATTTTGGAAATGTACATCCAGTTTTTTTCCCCTTTTAAATTTTTTGGGGCCCCCAAGAGAGTGGAGCCCTAAGCTATAGCTTGCTTAGCTTATACGTAAATCTGGCACTGGATGCAAGTCCTGCCTTACAGCTGGTCAAAGCCTCACACTTGCAACTGCACCCACCAAAATGTTAGCATTTCACTCCTCCCATTGCAAGGATCATCTGATTCTTGTTTACTTTCTGTTTGTGAGAAAGGAACTATTGGTACTATTGTACTTTTTCTTTCTGCTCTGTCTTACAACAAGACAGGATGTCTGTATGAGGGCTGCTCCTCTCTCATATGTGTTTGTTATGCTCTTTAATCTGTAATTAGCGGAAATAAAGTAGGTATGCCCAGATACCTCCTCAACTCTGTCTGCGCTGCTTTTGCTCTGCTATACCGGGTGCTCACAAGACAGCAGCTGTGAGTCCCAGAATGCCTGTACCCCTTTGCAGGAATGCTGCGTAGCTGTTCCAGTGCTGGAGGAGGCCATGGGGCCTGCAGGACTGTTCCATCACCTTTGTTGTTCTTTAGTTGTTTAGTCGTTTAGTTGTGTCCTACTCTTCGTGACCCCATGGACTAGAGCACGCCAGGCACTCCTGTCTTCCACTGCCTCCCGCAGTTTGGTCAGACTCATGTTGGTAGCTTCAAGAACACTGTCCAACCATCTCGTCCTCTGTCGTCCCCTTCTCCTTGTGCCCTCTATCTTTCCCAACATCCAGGGAGTCTTCTCTTCTCATGAGGTGGCCAAAGTATTGGAGCCTCAGCTTCAGGATCTGTCCTTCCAGTGAGCACTCAGGGCTGATTTCCTTCAGAATGGATAGGTTTGATCTTCTTGCAGTCTGTGGGACTCTCAAGAGTCTCCTCCAGCACCATAATTCAAAAGCATCAATTCTTCGGAGATCAGCCTTCTTTATGGTCCAGCTCTCACTTCCATACATCACTACTGGGAAAACCATAGCTTTAACTATACGGACCTTTGTCGGCAAGGTGATGTCTCTGCTTTTTAAGATGCTGTCTAGGTTTGTCATTGCTTTTCTCCATTACCTTACAGCTGCTCAAAGGCTCACACTTGCAACTGCACCCCCCAAAACCGCATGGATGACTTTTTGCATATTTGCAAAGATCACAAGTCAACCTCTCCTCCGAGACACGCTGCTTTTATCTACTCACAGAACATCTGCTTGCAGAGTGAGGAGCTACAGTTGCACACTTTGTATATTCACACCCTTTCCCCTCTCATATGCTCCCTGGTGAACAGGAGGGTACCCAGAAGTGCCAACAACTATAGCTTGCATCCAGCTGGGGTGGGGGTGGGATGGAGAGGTAGCCAGGGTCCCCCAACCAGCTCAAAAGGCAAAATAGGGTACTGGTTCAGATGTTACCTTTATCCTAGCCTATAGCACCGAGTGCAACAAAGACTTGTTATGTTTCCTCTAAATTTGCCACACTTTGCAGGTTGCACATTTTGGGAGGACAGAGTTGATTTTGGAGGGGGTGAGCATTTTGGAGGCTATCTGTATTGCACACACACATTTTATTGGACCTGCTTTTGTCTGCCATGTCATGACCCTGCCAGGCCATGGCCAGAACTCTGCATTTGCCCCCACCAAGGTATCCTTGCGTCCATAAAACGTCCGTGGGTATGGGCTCACCTCGGTGCATCACAATGTGGGTCGAGCTTGCCACAGTGCTTTCAGATTTTAAAATAAAATAAAATTGTGCAGATAAATCCCATGAAGTTCCATTTTCAGGAGAGAGACTTCATACCAGAGGAGGGAATCACAGATCTTAGAGGTGCCCCCACATGAGCAGGGAAAGCTGTTTGACAAGTTTGCTTTTAACCCAACCAGTGCAGGTTTTCCTGCTTTCCATTTTATGCCTGTGTCATTTTAGTGCATTGAAATTCTACGGAGATGTTCCTAGCTCTTCAAAGGCAGCTTTTGGAAAACCTTGAGGGAAAGAAGAGATGGCTGAGCAGCAATTATTTCTTTCTTTCTGTCGTTGGGAGATTATTTAGTTCACTCGAAACACTTTGGGTGCTGAAGAATTATGTACCAACTTCTGGGGGGTCAAATTGTAACTGGCCATTTTTTCTTGAGCAAGACTAGATGCCGCAGTTGGCAATCGTTCCATTCTCCTCCTCCCAGAATAAATCAGAGAACTTATGCATATCAAAGCAAATAAAGTATTTGCAAATGTGTGTACGTAACCTGTTTATTGTCTATGTCTGTATCTTGTGCTGTTTTCTGGTGTGGTGGTTAGAGTGCTGGACAAGGACCTGGAAGACCAGGGTTCAAATCCCCACTCAGCCAAGGAGCTGACCTTGGACCAATCACTGCCTCTCAGCCCAGCCTACCCTACAGGGCTGTTGTTGGGATCTAATGAAGGGAGGGAGAGCGGAGTACACAACCTGGAGCTCCTTGAAGAAAACGTGTGCTGTCAATGCAGTGAATAAACAAGCAAACAAGCATTTGAGCCTAGCCAAATAATAGACATTTCTGCTGGAATTTTAGTCTTGAGTCTCCTTCCAAGAGTTAAATTCCAAGATAAGTAACAATATTGGATGCATTAAAGACATCTCACAATGGGGCAGGAACAGACAAAGAGGAAACCATTCTGGCTCACCCCATTTCTGTGCCACTGAAAAATGGCATCTCTTAAATCAGTGTTTTTCAACCTTTTTTGGGCAAAGGCACACTTGTTTCATGAAAAAAATCACGAGGCACACCACCATTAGAAAATGTTAAAAAATTTAACTCTGTGCCTATATTGACTATATATAAAGTAATTCTCTTGAATTTTTCCATTTTTCCCACGGCACACCAGGCAACACCTCGCGGCACACTAGTGTGCCGCGGAACAGTGGTTGAAAAACACTGTCTTAAATGTTGGTCGTTTGTCAGCTCATGTATCCACAAGACTTTTAGTAGCCACAGAGGAGTCATCGTCCTTCCATCTTGCAGTGGCTGTCTGTGTGTGACCAGGCCCAATTCAATGTTTACTGCCTCTCTGTATACATGGCTGCTTGGATTCTGAGAGTACCTGGGCTGGGGATTGCCAGCAAATATTGGCTTTTTTGGGGGGGGGGGTTGCCATATTTCAAAAAGGAAAAAGCACAACACCCCGAAAGTTGTTGAGCTTTACTGATTAATTCTGGCTTAGGGCCATGCTGTTTGTATTATGTTGTTTTGATGCTGTAACATTTGCATTGTAATGTATGAATCTGATTTCAATTGATTGTAGCTTATAGATAATATTATTTTACAATCATTGTGCACCTTTGGTGAAAAGTGTTTTGTAAATTCTATGAAATAAATAAAATAAAACATTTCCAGACCCAACCAAGTGCTGCTTTTGACTTTTAGGGCTTTCCACAGCTTAGGAGTGGGATCCTTGCTGTTGTAGAAAAGTAAATCCATTTCCTTCTCTTGAGCATCTACCAATGCATATGTAACTTTAAACCACATGAGAGCACTTGCTTGTAGCCTGTCTACGTTAATTCCACCTCGAAAAGTTGAGCCATTTTTGTTTCTCTCTCCCTCCCAACATGTTGAGACAAGATGTCTGCTGCTTACTCTCTCCTATTCCCACTCATCCTGTACATAGTTCCTTCATGAATAAAGCCTTTGAACTCCAGAAACTGTAAGAAATCATTTCAATCTAATTCACCCATGACAAGCTTTCCTAACACTTGTCAAGATACTTCATAGTGTTTAAGTTGGAGATCCTTCTGTGGGTTCCTGTTGAGGCTACCAGAGAAAGAGCTCTTGTTAATATCCTAGTTGTGGAATTAGCCTCTCCAGAGAGATTCACCTAGCACCTATTTTATTGTCTTTTGGGTTTCAGGCAAACACTTTTTAATTTACCCAATTTTACTGTGTTTACGCTGCTTGTGTGAATTTATGATCTAAAAATTATTATGGGCTTTCTTTTGTACTTACATTTAAGTTATTTCTTGTAACCTGTCTATGTATATGATTGAAGAGGGGTATAAAGGTAGGACTTAGAGTAGCTTTTTAAAAATAGCAAGCTTCTGTGAGTTCAAGTATTATTATCCCAGGGGAAGGGCATGTGCCCACAGGCTTCCGACTGTCTCCTGGGAGCCAAGGCTAAGAGGGTTGCAAATGTTTCCACGCTACATGCTACAGAGATTATTGTGACACCTTCCTTCCCTTTATAGAGCATCTCCATGGCAACCGCATGGAGATTTATTAGTCCTTTATTGACATGCTCACTGAGTCACTTCTGCTTCAGCTCACTTTTTATCTCCAGTCCTCCATTGCACTCATAGAATCATAGAATAGTGCAGCTGGAAGGGATCCCTGGGTCATCTAGTCCAACCCCCTACAATGCAGGAATCTCATCTAAAGCAACCATGACAATTGACCATCCAACTGCTGCTTGAAAACCTCCAAGGAAGGAGAGTCTACCAAAGGCTTCTTCAACCTCAGCCCTCCAGATGTTTTGAGACTACAATCCCCATCATCTCTGACCACTGGTCCTGCTAGTGAGGGATCATGGGAGTTGTAGGCCAAAAACATCTGGAGGGCTGAGGTTGAGGAAGCCTGGTCTACCACCTCCCAGAGGAGTCCGTTCCATTGCCAAACAGCTTTTACTATCAGAAAGTTTTTCCCAATCTTTATTCAGAATCTCCTTTCTCACAACTTGAATTCATTGGTTTGGATCCTACCCTCCAGAGAAGGAGAAAATAAACATTTCTGCATCTTCCATGTGGCAACCCTTTCGATATGTGAGGATGGCTATCAAATCTCCTCTCAGTCTCCTCCGGGTCATGTGGCCAGCATGACTAAGCCGCTTCTGGAAAACCAGAGCAGCGCACGGAAACGCCGTTTACCTTCCCGCCGGAGCGGTCCCTATTTATCTACTTGCACTTTGACATGCTTTCGAACTGCTAGGTGGGCAGGAGCTGGGATCGAGCAACGGGAGCTCACCCCATCGCGGGGATTCGAACTGCCGACCTTCTGATCGGCAAGCCCTAGGCTCTGTGGTTTAGACCACAGCGCCACCCATGTGTATAAAACGAGCCCCAAAATTTTAATTCTAAAAAACCTCATCTTATACACGGAAGAATATGGTATTTGATATCGTTTTGAATTGTGCAAGCAGCTCCACCAAAGCAAGCATTTGTGTCTGTGTTTCTATACAAATAGTTTAGAAACACCAGTTTTGAAAACTAAGTTGTGCTGCTTGTCTTTTCTTGTTGCTGTATGGAGAAGCACATGAATCTGACCTTTGAAGCATTTGTAAGTAAATCATCTTTAACTTATCAAACATGTGGTATCTTTCCATGCTAAAGGAAGCGTTTGTAAAAAAAAAAAAAAAAGGCAAAAACTTAGAAGGGGATATATTAAAGTTCTAACAGCCCATATTTCCACGCTTTAGTTTGCTGCATGTTTTGTGATTTAAAATGTCTGCTGGCGCCCTCTCACCAACACAGTACTTGCTTCAAACCTGAATGTAGGCATTCAGGAAATTCTGCTTTTATTCTTTAACTATATATAACTATGACCATTCTGAATATGCCAGTGTACTTGGTGCAAGTGGCCGTAAAAAGGTTAAAAGAAATGTGGCAGTGTCCCCAGCTAGCTGAGGATGGGAGAGCAGATCAACTATTCATTGTGGAGCATCCTACATCATTCTGGTTTCCTGTCAATTTCCCCAAGTAATAAAGAAGTAATTAAATTTGTCAGGCTATTCGGCATGAAAGCCCACCCAGTGTCAACAGTGCCTTGAGTATCCGAAGCTCATGAGAGCAAGCACAGGTCCCCTAATTAAAGATGTTTACTGGTTTCATGCACTCTCATTTACTACAAGGGCCATAATGAATTTCTGAATTAATTGTCTGCCCATATAAAGTGAGGATCCTTCTGAATTCCACAGCGGTTCCCAAGGCCTCGGAGTAATTTAATATTCTAGTGAGAAGGATAATTGATAGTAATTGGAAAATCAATTTTTCATTGTTTAATTCTCCTTTCCACAGGGTACGCGGAAAACAAATCACCTCCTGGACTGGGTATTCCCGTGACCATCAAAGCATCGCTTTGCCTGTCACAGTAAAAGCTCAATTGCCAGGTTGCCTCTGTGGGTTGGCTGTCTTTTCTGGAGGGTTTGAAGTGTCTGAAAACACGTGGTAAGAAGCACTCGCCCATATCCTTCCTGAGCGATGTGAATCCTTTTCAAACATCGCAGAAAAATATGCTATTAAACCACAGTGGAAACACAGGGCTCTTTGTGGTTTCCCCCCTGTACGATGTGAGTCTGTTCTTTGGACCTTCAACTCACAGCTTGAAGCCATGTTCTAGAGGAGCATTTTCCAAAAAAAAGGGGAAAGCATGGGTTGAGGTAGGAACTGCAGCCCCCCAAATACAGAAGCTTTTCTTCTGGGAATAGTAATGACAGAAATTCCCCTCCCCCCCCCAAAAAAAAACAATTTCCCTTATGGATGTATATGTCCTAATTGCACAAAAAATGGAGAACAGATACAGTCCCATCAAGAGAAGAATGGCATCTCAAAATATTAATTAGAATATATAGAACTAGCCAGTGTGACAAATAGATTAATAAATAAAGATGACAAGAGGCTAAAAGAGGATTGGACATTGCATACAGATTATATGGGGGAAATATAACAAGAAAATAAGCATAACAGGTTGAAAAAACATACTCAGCAGTAGATGTTATAATGTACGGTAACGAAAACAGTTTAGTAGATTAAGAAGACACAGTTTAAAGGACAGTAGATAGGAAACCATGGAAAGAGTGGAAGGGAAGTAAAAGTTAAGATATATAGGATTTAAATAATTTGGAGGAATATATATTATTTATTATTTATTATTATTATTATTATTATTATTATTATTATTATTATCCTTTGTTATTGCCATATATCTATATTATTACTTTATTACTTTATGTATGATTATAGCATAGTATGCATTGACGGTAATATATTTTTGAAAAGCACACACACACACAACACAACACAACACAACACAACACAACACAACACACACACCCACACCCACACACACACCGGTATATAGGAACTGCAGTCAGGAGGTGATGGAATTCCCAGGCAGTTTTGCTGAGTATAACCAACACAGGACTTAGCCGATTCTTCCAAACCTTGATGGTCTGAAGGCTTCTTCGCTTACAAAAATAATGACGCCATCAGGAAAAGTCTGATCCATTCCTGGAAGTTGCTCTTAAGACTGCAGGGGGAGAACTGTTTACCAAGAGAGAAGTCTTCTGCAGCTAGGACCATTGTCTTAAAGTAGGTCTCTTGTCTGGGATTGCTTGGGTCATGGGCACCAGTACAGACCTTTCTTGGACTATTTTTCTAAAGACATGTAGTGAACGTCCTCTCCTTATCACAGAGACGGATCATGTGCACTGCGGCATCCCTGGCAAGCAACCTCTTTTACCTGGTTGCATTGATGGTTTTAGTGAGGGGTGCCTGCAGCTGAGTTGAGAACCTCTTGAAAATTACCATGCAACCAGATGTTAGTAAATACCAGTGCTCAAGATGTGTCCTAAGCGTTCAGAATAGAGTAACCCCAAATGAGCCCTGAGTTTTTCTATTCTGACGTGGCGGAAACAACAACTGGGCAAGTGGGGAGAGAGGCAGAGTTGAGCAAAACACTAATAAAAACACATTGTGCTATTTATGTTCACTTACAACATTATTCAAAGGGATGCGTTCAAAGGGATGTGGGTGGTGCTGTGGGTTAAACCACAGAGCCTAGGGCTTGCTGATCAGGTTGGTGGTTCAAATCCCCGCGACGGGGTGAGCTCCCGTTGCTCGGTCCCAGCTCCTGCCCGTTCGAAAGCATGTCAAAGTGCAAGTAGATAAATAGCTACCACTCCAGCGGGAAGGTAAACGGTGTTTCCGTGCGCTGCTCTGGTTCTCCAGAAGTGGCTTAGTCATGCTGGCCACATGACCCGGAAGCTGTACGCCGGCTCCCTCAGCCATTAAAGCGAGATGAGCGCTGCAACCCCAGAGTCGTCCACGACTGGACCTAGTGGTCAGGGGTCCCTTTACCTTTACCTTACAACCTATCAGAGGATGTGGGAATCTTTTACTCACTTACCTGGGAGCAAGCCCTATTGAACTCAATGAGTCTTCCTTCTGAGGAGACACGTAAAGGGCTCGGCTGTTAATTTCCTTAGAAATATGTTCAACTGCATCAATAATCAATAAAGGTTGAAATAATAATGGAAATAGGTCACTATCTTTAGATGTGCTTATCCAGTTATCCAAATGGATCAGTGCTATATATATTGTGTGTGTTTTACTGTTTTGTTTGTTTGTTGTTGTTGTTCAGTCGTTCAGTCGTGTCCGACTCTTTGTGACCCCATGGACCAGAGCACGCCAGGCACGCCTATCCTTCACTGCCTCTCGCAGTTTGGCCAAACTCATGTTAGTAGCTTCGAGAACACTGTCCAACCATCTCATCCTCTGTCGTCCCCTTCTCCTTGTGCCCTCCATCTTTCCCAACATCAGGGTCTTTTCTAGGGAGTCTTCTCTTCTCATGAGGTGGCCAAAGTACTGGAGCCTCAGCTTCAGGATCTGTCTTTCCAGTGAGCACTCAGGGCTGATTTCGTTAAGAATGGATAGGTTTGATCTTCTTGCAGTCCACGGGACTCTCAAGAGTCTCCTCCAGCACCATAATTCAAAAGCATCAATTCTACGGCGATCAGCCTTCTTTATGGTCCAGCTCTCACTTCCATACATTACTACTGGGAAAACCATAGCTTTAACTATACGGACCTTTGTCCTATACTCAGAAGTAAGTCCTATTTAAGTAGGTACAGGGGTCAAGCCAGAAACAAAAATTTCCACGAGATGACGTCAATGAATCAGGCCTTCGTCTCACAGCCGGTGTGCTGCTTTCGTGTTCATTTTGATGGGCCCCTATATTTTTTGCCTATTGAATCCGAATAAGTGCAGTCACCTGAACTTTAATGGAAAAACTTTGTTTCCTGGCACGCATTTCCTAAAGATGCACAACAGCTAGAAGGTATAATTACCTACAAGGCTGCACATTAATCTAAATACAGTCTTCTATCCCATTCCTTACCTTTCCCATTATTTATATTGATTTAGTACTCTCCTCACCACCTTCAATGTTTCGCATGGTCTTGGTGTAAATCTGCTCCAAATTCAGGAACTGGTGCAGTAAATAAATACTAGAATAACAAGAACTGTGAGGTTTTGTAATAGATTGCATCCTCTGCTTCACTAGTTCCTCCTCCTCCTCCTCCTTTTCCTCCTTTGATGGTCACTTGTAGCTGAGTAAGATTGTCTTCCATAAACACAGTTTTAACAATGAGTCTGTAAATGACTGTGGAGGCCAATTCTGGATCCACACGTCCTTCCACAGTGGGTACATTTGTTTCTGGGCATGAGTTGATCACGGTGTCCACTCGCCAAGCATGCCTTCCTCTTGGCACGTTTCTTCATTTCATCTTGAGTTCGAGTGTCTTCAAAGTCCACGACACAATTGGTAAAGGCTGTTCTCCAATTGGAGCGCTCGCAGGCAAGTGTTTCCCAATTGTTGGTGTTTATACTGCATTTTCAAAGATTTGCCTTGAGACAGACTTTAAACTTCTTCTGTTGACCACTAGATCCACCTCCTGGCTGACACCAACCAAACCATATTCTGTAGTGTAACCCCTGTTGGGTAGCAGAATTGAACCCGGGGAATTTCACAGCCACGGCTATTCTGCAATGCAGCACAAAGCACAACCCGAAGTCAGGTTGGTCAGTGTTATGAGTGCTATAAGCAAGGAGAGGCATGCGGAGGTCAGGTTCGAGATTGATTGGCGCAGCTACTTTGGACACAGGGAGTTTTACATCTTCCGAGCCCAGCAATGTCTTCTGAGTCTGGCGCTCATGGCTAGGCTTGTCATCATCTATCTGAGAGTCACAGCCCACCCTGACAGCTTCATCTGCATTCTCCACAAGGCAAATTCTTGTAAAATGTAGATTAAGACTCTCTTTCCCCACTTCATCTCAGTATGGGCTTCTTGATTTGTGTTTATGAAAGGCTCTTAACTGAAAATCAATCTACTTAATTTCTTTCCTTCTTTCTCCCCCCCCCCCCCGCAACTCTCTCTTACCACTGAGGGGGGAAAAATTTAATTTTTTTTTCTTCCAGTAGCACCTTAGAGACCAGGTTTGTTCTTGGTATGAGCTTTCGTGTGCATGCACACTTCTTCAGATACCAATGAGATACCTTCTTGCCAATTTAGCTTAAAAAGGTATCTTTACCTTTTTAGTATGCAACCCAATAGGTTTAAATCTAAATATGAACTGGTAAAAGGTAAAGGTAAAGGGACCCCTGACCATTAGGTCCAGTCGTGTCCGACTCTGGGGTTGTGGCGCTCATCTCGCTCTATAGGCCAAGGGAGCCGGCGTTTGTCCGCAGACAGCTTCCGGGTCATGTGGCCAGCATGACAAAGTCGCTTTCTGGCGAACCAGAGCAGCGCACGGAAACGCCGTTTACCTTCCCGCCGGAGCGGTCCCTATTTATCTACTTGCACTTTGATGTGCTTTCGAACTGCTAGGTGGGCAGGAGCTGTGACCGAACAACAGGAGCTGTGACCGAACAACAGGAGCTCACCCCGTCGCAGGGATTCGAACCGCCGAACTTCTGATCAGCAAGCCCTAGACTCTGTGGTTTAACCCACAGCGCCACCTGGGTCCCTATGAACTGGTACCAGCCAGCAAAAGAAGCAGCAGGTCTGAGCAGCAAGGAGGACCAGAGCAGGCTGGTTAACCATAGCTTATCAAAACCAACGCAATACAGAAATACGTTTCCCACTATGCCAGCTCTGCAAAATATTTATTTTGTGCAAATTAAATTCAGAAGAACTTCAGATCCTGCCTCTTTTGCAATAGTCTCTTCTCCATCTGACCTCCACGCTCCCTGTAGGGTTTGGAGTGTCATTTGTTCCTCCCTGTTTTAAACATGCAAGAGTCACTTGGCTCCATCTTTGTTGTCATTCTGCCAGCAAGCTCTTCAAAACCTGTTTCCTTTTGACTGGCATATTTTGTAACCGTTGTAACTCCAGCTGGCTCTTCAGTTTTGGGGTTTTTTTAGGGTCGATTTTACACATTAACGTTCTATGAATTTTGTTTGCTACTCTGTGTTGGGGAGGACTGATTCATAAATGCCTGAAGTGAATAAGGGAATGAATGACAGGAGTCACGCAGAGAAGCTCAGCAAAACGAATGAATGAAAAGGAATTTAAAATAATGCATATCAACTTTTTAAACAGAACGACAGAAAGCAAAGCAAAATGAATATAAGGCAGCTTAACTAAATCTTCACTTAGCATTATGTTATTTGCTTAAGCCAGATGCATGATGTCGGAGACATCCCATGTAGAGACAGCAAAGATGGGCTGCTTCCCTTTCCCATTTTAAACAGACTATTCAGCCTCAGTGAGGGCCTGTTGGGGTAACATTTCTATTCTAACCAGTTTCAACCTTAGAAAAGGAAGAACTGTGGACACATTGCCAAAGAAAGAGAAATCTGACAGCCAAACATCTTTACCGCTATAGCTTCCAATGGTGAGAGCCAAAGTGGTGTTTTTACCGCTAATAGATTTTTGTATTTATCCCATAATCTATACATTTTTTCCTAATTATATGATTTGCAAATCCTTGGTGTACTTTCACCTTTTCATACCATAAATAAGCATGCCAACCGAAAATATTACCATGACCTTCTAAGTCTAGAACATGTTAATTCTCAAATGCCATCCATTCCTTCAACCAACAAAGACAAGATGTATGTATGAATGAATGATGGTTTTGGGGTGGTCTTTGGCTAAGGGGGTTGGGCAAAGTCAAAAGTCTTTTGTTAGGGTCTCTCCCTCCTTGCAAGGAGGGGAAGGAACTCTGCTGCAACAAAATAAATAAATAAAGATCTGCCTTGCTTTCTGCCGGATCCTGCCTCCATCCATTCTTCTCGGACCGATCATGGACTCAGAGCCCCATGGAGAATTGGGCAGCAAAAGCCAAACCCCAATTTTTACATCACGGCCAAGAGGCGCTCTAAAACAGGTGGTTCAGAACGGTGACATTCCCTCAAGCTGACCTAGGGTTTTTGATTCAGGTTCCCACCATGATTGCTGCAGCCTCCAATTCCACTCATATAACGTATGTGTGGGCATGAACTCTTGGAAGCAGGATTCTGCCTGCTGGCCCCCGCCCCAGTTTCCATTCATATGTATGCCCCTAGGCTGCATTCAGAGCCCCAGGTGAGCCTGTGCTAAGGTTAGGGTAGGGCTAGGAGTCATGGTCTCACTCCTTTCCTTCCGCGGGTATCCTTGGATCTGTTGCATGAACAGAGATTCCTTGTGGTCTTAACCGAGTAGCTGCTCTCACCCTCTCTTCTCCAGCTGCAAAGTGAGAGTGAATTTCAAGCAGGGACACTGTTCCGGGTAAAATAAGCATAGGACTGCTAAGCAGTTTGGAACTCAAAGGGCTAAATGACTATCAAACAGAAGAGGTGACTACTCTTGAGGGTGTGGCAGCCTCGCAATCTACTATCCCATTCTGGGGATGCTCCAAAACGTCAGGACTCTCGTTTTCTCTCTCTCTGCACTTCCTCTCCTCGGCTTCTGCAGGCTGTTGCCATGGCGATGGCTATAACGTTGCAGATGTGCTACAGCCATTTATAAATGACTAATTGTTCTACGTCTTAAATGGCAGGCTAAATGCCCAAGAAGCCCAAAATAGACTATTATATCCAACAAATAAAAAGCAGTTGGATTTTTTTATTTTTTATTTTTTATTAAAAAAAACCTCATTTCACACTTTTCAGTATTTATTGTCGAAGGGGTGGACTGGCTCTGCATCTACTGGGTGGCATTGGTGCTGTTGATCTTTGCTGTTTCCCAGCAAAGGCTGCTGCCAGCACCTGCTCCCTGCCCTGCCGCTTGGATAGGCTGCGCAGGTCACAGGGAGCCACATTGACCAGCAATGAAAGGGGCAACGGGAAACAAAGGGAAGTGAAAGGACATGGGCGGCTTGCAAGATCTTAGAAGTTCCTTTGTGAGGAACTGGGTTTTAAATAATTGCTTTCTCTAGAAGCAAATACATGTTTCCATCTCATTGTATATCTCAGTACAATGAAGTTGAGGTCATGTTGTGCGGATGCCTGATTATTGTTTCCCAAAGCAGCTGCTCCATTCCGAACTTAAAAATGGAAAGCATAATGCTGGTGGTCAACAAAAGAGGTTTAAAGACTCTCTCAAGGCAGTCTGAAAAAAATGTAGTATAAACACCGACAACTGGGAAACACTGGCCTGCGAGTGCTCCAGTTGGAGAAGAGCCTTTACCAAAGGTGACATGGGCTTTGAAGACGCTCGAACTCAGGATGGAAGGGAGAAACGTGCTAAGAGGAAGGCACGCTTGGCAAACCCTCACTGTGATCAACTCCCACCCCGGACACCTATGTCCCCATTGTGGAAGGACGTGTGGATCCAGAATTGGCCTCCACAGTCACTTATGGACTCACTGTTAAAACCATGTTCATGGGAAATTATCTTACCAGGCTACGAGCGATCGCCAAAACAGAAGAAGATATCTCAGTGGTCAGAGAGAGTTGCAAGGGGGGAAAAGAAAGAAGGAAAGAAATTAAGCAGATTGATTTTCAGTGAGGAGCCTTTCATAAACACAAATGAAGAAGCCCATAATGGGATGAAGGTTGTCCCCCATTAGGTTCAGATCTGAGGTTCCACATGTACCTCTGGGGCAAGAATCAGCAGGCAGGGTTGTTCCAAGTCTTGCCTTGTTGTTACCTGTTCCGCCTGGTAACGGATTGCTTTCCTCTTGGGCAACTTCCCTAACCAGGCATCCTGCTTAGGACTAAAAGGTAAAGGTACCCCTTGATGGTTAAGTCCAGTCAAAGGTGACTATGGGGTTGCGGCGCTCATCTCGCTTTGAGGCCGAGGGGGCCGGCATTTGTCCACAGCTTTCTGGGTTGTGTGGCCAGCAAGACTAAACCGCTTCTGGCGCAACAGAACACCGTGATGGAAACTAGAGCGCACAGAAACGCCGTTTACCTTCCTGCCACAGTGGTACCTGCTTATCTACTTGCACTGGTGTGCTTTCAAACTGCTAGGTTGGCAGGAGCTGGGACAGAGCAACGGGAGCATACCCCATTGCGGGGATTTGAACCGCCAACCTTCTGATCGGTAAGCCCAAGAGGCTCAGTGGCTTAGACCACAGCGCCACCCACATCCCATTAGGGATGGTTAGGACTACAACACCTATTGGCCCCAGTCAGCACAGGCAGTCTCAAACATCAAATGGTCAGCAGGTTAGGCAAGGCTGCCCCTTGAGTGCCATGATAGAAAAGGCAGCAGGAGTTCTGTGTCTGTTCTAGACAAAATTTTTGAAAACGAAACGCTGAGCCTAAATATAGCATATCATTCCTCCCTGCTGAGCTGCTTGTTATTTCTACGCTGGCTCCTAACTGCTAGCTCCAGTGCTGACTTCCGCATAGTTTGACCTTATAGTTCGGTTCCGCAGCTGGTAGTGGCTTTTGGAGGGGAAATGTAGGAAGAGCTGCAAGTCACCCACTGGAAGCTCAAAGGAAAGAAACCAAAGACTGTAACATGCATGTGGGGATGGCCAGCAGATGGACGACCAGTAATTCTGGAGTTCCCGCTCCCACTGCGCCGTGAAAAGGTCTGCTGGCTATGATCTGAAGGTTTCACTTGTGAGTTCTGAAGGTTGCTAGAGTTTCTGAGGGTTTTCTGCAGGCGTCTGAAAGTTCCTGAGATTCCGGAGGTCTCCAGAGAAGAAGATAAACTAAACTAGGTAGTGGCCAAAACTTAGACGGCCAAATGAAAGTTTTTAAATAAAATGAAATAAATGCTAAGCTTTTGCAGTCTGGCGAAGAAGCTCTCAACTGCTCTGTGTGGCTGGTTTTGATTTTGGTTTCTCTCTTGGCTTGCCACGCACCGATGTTCTCTCTAGCTTGTCTCGCGCGTTCTCCACACTCGCTGCAGAGAGCGGAGGCTATTTATTGAAGACTCAAACATCGTCATAACAGTTACGCCAGTGTGGTGTAGTGGTTAAGAGCGGTAGACTCGTTATCTGGGGAACTGGGTTCGCGTCTCCACTCCTCCACATGCAGCTGCTAGTCACACTTCTTGGGCTAGTCACACTTCTCTGAAGTCTCTCAGCCCCACTCACCTCACAGAGTGTTTGTTGTGGGGGAGGAAGGGAAAGGAGAATGTTAGCCGCTTTGAGACTCCTTTGGGTAGTGAAAAGCAGGATATCAAATCCAAACTCTTCTTCTTCTTCTTCTTCTTCTACATTAACCAATCAGAACTTTGTCTCTATGCTAGCTTTTGGGCGGGAAACTAACTACTGACCGTTATATTGGCCAATTGGCGTGCTTCGCCCAAACACGGAGGGATCCATGCAGCAAAACTCCCTGCAGGATCCTTTGTCCTTCCTTCCTAAAGCGGAAGGACACCTAAAGTAAATCCAAACAAACAGGCGCAGTAGCACCTTTAAAAACATATTCCCACACATGCAGGCTAAGGGAGGCTCACCACAGTCCAATTGCCAAGCGGAGGGTGGCAAGGTTCAGATGCCTCTGCCGATCTGTCAAGCGTAAATGGGTGCATTACTCTTTAAAGTAAAAACCAGGATGTCATTGGAACACAAAGTTCTCCCTCTGCCCCAAATACCAGCAGTTGTACACTACTTAGGTGGTGGCGTTATTTTGGAGGCATACTTCTGGGATCTGGGTTGTTTAAATGTTTAAAATGCCAAACGGCAGACAGATGACTTTTCTTTGCCTTACAACAGCAACCACAATAATTTTATTATTTATATGGCATCCATCGGACTGGGCTGCTCCAGACAGAATTATTAAAAACACACTAAAACATCAACCATTAAAAACCTCCCTGTACAGGGCTGCCTCCAGCTGTCTTCGAAAAGTCAGATTGTTGTTTTATCTGTTTGACATCCGATGGGAGGGCGTTTAGATGGTCTCCCACTTTTTTGCCTTGGAAATCAACTTCTAAAGGGATGGCATGAAATGGATAAATGTGTGTCTGGGAGCAGGAGGGAGAGTATCCCTGCCTGCATAGGGAGCAAGGCACAGGCAAAGGCAGATTTAACTATTTCATCTCTGTGCTATTTTCCCACTGAAAATCATCCTGTCATCATAATTTGCCTCTAAGGTGCTATTTGCTGGATACAGCTTCTTTGGATGCTAATAGTAGTGTGATTTTTGCGGGGAGGAATACAGCTCAGGAAGGAAAGGATTACCCACCCCACCCCTTCTCCTCATACCAGTTCCAATCTACACAGAGCACCCCCTGAGCTGCTTTTTGCGAGTGAACAGTTGTTAAGCGTGCAACTTGACCCTTTACTGCACCTTTTAGAAAGTCTGGTTGCTTTTTTTCATTAGCACTAGGGTGAAGGGCATCAGATTCCAAAACATGCGAGTATTATTCCGCCCACCATTTTGTACTTGGCGACTTGTTTTTATTAATCTATTTGCGCTTACTGCTGGTTTTGTAAGCTACCTTGAGGGTTTCTATTCTAAAAGGTAGGATACGAAAACATTAAAACCATCAAATAATTATGCCAGCTTCAACCGAGGGAGGCAGTCGGTGGAGCTCTTCCATTTCGCCAGTGCCAGGAGATGGGGAATTCCCATACAGGTGAAAGTTCACAAGTCCTTAGAAGGGGAAAGACAGCACCACTCAAACAAATTAAACTTTTTGCAGGGTATTTATATCGCATACCTCCTTCCAGAAATGGAGGTGGCTGTCTCATTGCAGACACTAGGGATTCAGTGATCACTCAGCAGAGGCTGGATTTCACCATATGGGCCCTGAATGCTGACAAAAGATTGTCCCATAAATTTTGCTGAGTCCAGATGTAGACATTGTCCCCCCTCATTCGTATTGTGAGCTGCAAGAATATAGAACCATACTGCAAAGTGGCAAGCATGATTTGGGCAATCTTATGATCCTGGAGTGCTTAAGATGTTTACCCTCATCCCACGAGGCTGGTGCTTTCTGGTGTGGCATTCATGATTCCACATGAACAGTCAGGATATCGAAGCAACACATTTTGCAAACACAAGTACAGTGGAACCTTGGTTCTCAAACGGCTTAATTGACAAACAAATCGGCTCCTGAATGCCGAAAACCCGGAAGTGTTCTGGTTTTAGGAAGTTTTTCGGAAGCCAAACGTCTGATGCGGCTGTCAGCTACTGTTTCTGGCGTGCTGGTGCCAATCTGAAGCTGCGCCTTGGTTTTCGAACGTTACGGGAGTCAAACGGACTTCTGCAACGGATTAAATTTGAGAACCAAGGTACCACTGTATCTGTTATGCTTGTTCACTTCTAAGGCATTTTAAGTTTTTTGTTTTTTTAAGGAGCTTTCATTTTAATGTTATATTTACAACTGCTCCAATCTACAGAGTAGCATAACATCCCATTCCTGGTGTGTATGGGGTGTGTGCGCAGAATGGTTTGGGACCACGTTTTGCAGAGCATTCACAATACTGGATGCACTACTAAGGGAATGAATTCCATCTTCCCAGTAGAAAAAAAAAAATCAGTCTACACTTCCCCAACATTCAGCGCTATTGCAATGAAAGTGCTATCTTGAGGGCACCCACAGAACCAACGCAAATAAAACAGCCTATTTATATGATGTTAAACATTATCACTCTGCTGGCTGACATGCCACTTCCAGAGTTGGATAAAGGTCTTCTTCCTGAACTTAAAAGCAATGGATGGCATCCAACCAAGTCATACTCAGAATAGATCCACTGAAACCAATGGATCACGGCCATGCTCATTGTTGTGGAGTCAGTACTTCCCATCTTCATGGGCAGCCCCTTCCAAAGGGATTCAGTGATGCTGTTTCTTAGGTGCCACTGTGGTCTAGAGGATAGAGATGAAAGCCCAGTTTTTGTCTACTGCAGGGATGAAAAAGATGTATTTTGTGACACCCTTTAAAAAGATTTCACAAAGGGTACTTTACATTAGTTTAAGCAAAGCTGCTTACGGTACCCCATTTATTTATTTTTACAACAAACACCTCGTCTGTATATTTAGCATGGCAATTTAGTGCCCTCTGCCTGGTTGAGGACTGCTTTATCTCCACTGAAACTGAGCACTGACTGACAGATACACACAGGAGAAAGTAAAGGGATTGAGGAGGGAGAGACTTGTAATTCCTGCCTGCAGACCGCTGCTAACATTAATTCAGTCATTGTATCAACTAAGTAGTTAATTAAGTGTAATATTAATTTTCTGTTTAAGATTAAGTTGATAGATTATGCCGAAATGGCAAAAATGACCGGAAGAATCAGAAATCAGGAAGACCAAAATTTAAATAAAGAATGGGGGAAATTTATAATAAAAACCATTGTAAGAAGTTAAAATTGTTAGTAGGATTGGAATAACACTTGTAGTTTAATGGTGAATTTTGGATATAATGGAGCTGTAGAAGATTTGGATTTTTATAAAAGATGTAGGAGGAAATGACTAACAATACAATCCACAAAGGGGATGAAGGAAGTCCAGGAGATTCTTTGGAATCTTTTATTTATGTTGGATATGTGATTGTAAAACTGTAATTTGAAAAACCATATATATATATATATATATATATAATTTAAAAATGTAATATTAATTTTATTCTCACATAGGCACACACATTCATTCTACAGCAAAATCCAAGATGCAAAAAACCACAGTAATCATACAAATTGCTCCTAGAAGGTCGGAGCAGGCATGGACAACAGCCTCATGGAAGGCCCAAGACTGTCCCTTCATAGATAATGAACAGCACCAACTTCTACATTCAGTCAGCATCTCTGGTTTGTGGTCTTTTCATTGGTGGGATGCAAAGCACCTGGCCAAGTCCTTGGGCAGCTTCATAAACCTTCTGCCTGCCTTCTTCCTGTCTCCGCTTCAGCTCTGCCTTCAGCCTTGCTTCTTTTTTTCTCAGATCCCTGATCACATCTGTTGCTGTTGCACCTTCTGCGATGGATTTCTGGGGTTTTGCTGACCTGGCCGTTTTGGTGGTCTTTAAACACTTGCCTTTAAATACAAGTCTGTATGGTCCATGCATCGTGCCGATTCTATTGCCACTACTGTGGCATTTCAGATCAGACAGCTTCAGCTCCACGGCGTCTTGTGCTTTTTTGACAGCCCCGCAGAACTCGCTCTCTCCTAGCTGTTCCTGCTCTCTTGCTCGGACCTGCGAAGAGGAAAGGACAACTCAGCTGATAACATGTGCTCTAAAAGAGCAATGAGAGAACAGAGTTTTATTTTTTCAGTCTTAGTTAATTAACAGAGCTCAATGAAACCCTTGATGTCTTTATAAACAGGACCCCAGACATCTTGTTATGATTTCTATTAACAGGTCAAAAAACTTAAAATACAGAGTTCTGAAATCAATCAGTCTAGTTTTATGAAATCAATCAGTCTAGATGTCTAACAGGCCCACAAATCAACCCTTACCGTTCCACAGCAGCTCAGTCTCTTGTTGGCTATAAGCTCACCCAGCCCATCATATAGAGTCAACAGATCTTTCCTGTATCTGTCCAGTTCTTGAATTGTTCTCTTAATGCCATAACAATACAGATCAGCACTTGGCAAAATGGTGTCCTTGTTAAACGTGTTGTTGGGTTTTGCACCTTCTGTTTCAGGACTGAAAAGGGTCTCCTGGAAGGGGGGGGGGGCAGAGGAATTCCAAAGTTGTATTAATTTTTCTTAATGAGGAACTTCTTGCCACATTTGCCTAGAGACTGGTGGAACAAATAAACAAGCCAGGTTAACTTTCTATCCAACCTCTGTTTGTGAAATGGTATGCAGTTCTCGAGCAACATATTCTATTTTCACAGAATACAGAAAAGTTGCTTGTTCCCAGCAAGAGCATTTGTTTAGGCACTTGCAAATGGAAACTGGTACCCTATAAGAGCAAAAAAAAACTTTAAGTGTCAGGAGAGACTTTGCAAGAAAAGCAGATGCAAGACTTCTTAAATCTCTGCCACAACAACTAAAACCACACCACCTTTTGATCCTTTTGTTGATGGCTGTGTTGGAAGGAAACACAGACACATCACTTTAAAAAGAATTGCCCAAAATTAAAATTCCTAACCTTGCTAAATTTAAAAAGAGGGAGAAAAAACTTAGAATACTACACCATTTCTGCATTAAGGGATTATTGCCAAAACAGCTGCTTGCTATAGAACTTATCTACCGAAATTTACTGCAAATATTTAAAAGATTCGAGCAGAGCTGGAAGAGTTCCAGGTCTGGAATCTAGAAATGGGGTGCTTGCCTCTATGTAGAGCTAGTCCCTTTAAAAACCAAACCAAACCAAACCAAACCAAACCAAACCAAACCAAACCAAACCAAACCAAACCAAACCACCCTCTTTAAGACTTCAAAATGCTTCCCAAATCCAGGTGGTAACCTTAGCCTATAAGCTATTTGCTGTTGTTGCATCCATATATCTCGAAACCTTGCACAATTTCACCAGCGCTCAAGTGGGTGTGTTAAAGTGTTATCGGCTAAAGTCTAAGGCGGCTCCTATGCAAGTCAGTACAAATGCATTTGTGGGTTTTGAAGTACTTTACAGAAAGATTCCTAACCTCTTTGCTACATGGGAACAGAATCCAAACACTCATTCTGTCAACTCATTGTTATATTGTATATGTATTTGCTCTTGAAGCCTTCATGAGACGCAAAGAGGATTTTATTGATTCTTAAAATCATTCAACACTGTCCAGGGAAATCTGCAATTCCACAATGCTACCTGACTGCAATTTTAGTGGCTCACAAAATTTAGTGCTCTGCAGTTTGTAATGAAGGCCTTTTGTTTACAGCAACGTTTATGCTGTCATATTTTAAAAAGTACAAAGGGAGAAGAACAGACATTTCTTTCATTTACAATGACTGCAGATGTACGGCATGGTGCTTCGCTCCTGTCAGCCAAAGTCCAGCATTGCAATTGAGATAAAATTAAGCAGCACAATGAGTTCTTAGGAAGCTCTCTTTCACTGGTACTGGTAAATCCACAAAAAAGATGGAATACATGTGGTTTGAAGCAAGATCTCCTAATTTGATAGTTTATCGTGGCAGGGAAGGAGAGCAGGCATGGTGCCGAATGAGCCAGAGAACATTTTGGAGTGGGGCAAGACTTACAAGAACCAAGTTTACATTACTGCTTTGACATTCTCATCAGCAAAGAGGGCAGCCCATGCACTGCCATAGGCCTCCACACAACCACCCACCACAAATACTGTCTTAGATCTAGAGCAAGCATTTTTATAATCTTTTAATGAGGTTTTTTTTTATAATCTTCTCCACCTTTTAAGCAGGAAATCTTGCTTGCTATGACAAGCTGGAACAAAAGGCGATGAAAATATACCCATGTAACATTTTCCCCACCCCCAGAAAAACAATACACAAAATACGTAACTTGTCCCTCAAGTATTTAATCTTACCATCCAATGCCAGTAAACTGGTTCCAGGAGCTTCCACTTGAGAAAGGCTTCCAGTCGAGAGCTATCCGATTCAACAAACTGCAACAACTGAACAAAAAAAAGGGAGGGAGGGGACTTTTTCACTATGGCTATGAGACTGAAAGTAATACAGCCACTCAGCATAGATCAGATAGGATTCTGTAACAGATCGATCCAAATTCTGCACACCAACCACCAAGGTTTTGAAGCCAGATTTTTAAAAATTGCTTCCCATCAATATCAACAATGTTTTGCATTTATGTAGCACTTTACAGTTCTTCACATATTTTTTTGGGGGGGGGGATCGCATTCGCCTAATGCAGAGGTGGAAGAAGGTAAGAAGAGCCAATGTGCCAATGGCCATTCTAGCCCAACGTCCCTGTTCTCAGTCGACAACTAGAAGGTCCCTCAAGCCCCCACTGATGTCAGCAGCTGCAGCAGAAAGGGAAAAAAGAAGACATAGCAGTGGAGCAGGCAGGGGGATGCAAATTACACCCTCCCCAGGCGTTTGAGGAATGGGGAGAACTCACTCCCACCTCGGCTGGTCTGCATGACAGCTGCATCCCTGTGCCAGCAAGTTTATTTGTGTATGTCAGCGATACCCACTGCTGGGATGCAGCCCCAGAAGGTTGGCACCTGGGCCAGAAAGGTTAGCCAGCCCTGATCCATAGAACACACAGGAATGATCATTCTCTAATGCTGAAAACTGCCTTGCATAAAAAATTTCACACTAGACATTTTCAATGTCTCCAAAAGCATTTCCTTCGTTCCAAAGGGAACATATTTCACAGGAGTGTCCTTTACAGTGTCCTCCAAAATTTCCTTTGCTGTTGGAAAAACGGAAAGAAGTCTTTGGGGGAGGGGGGGGGAGAAACCCACCACTTTTTTCTCCCTGGGACTTCACGTATCTAGCTGAACAATAGATAAAATATATACAACTAACAATGAAACACCTTATCTCACTGTCAAATGATCAGCTGCAACATGGCATGGAATGGGGGGAAGTTGGAGGAGCAGCTCTTGGGCAATCTTCACAAAGCAAGCACATGCCATCCTCATTTTGCGGCTGCACCCAGCCCCTCCACTGCCCTCCTAGTCATCTGTTTCATTTCAATTTTCATTGGAAATCTCAGCTCTTATTCCAAAGCACGCTGGACCTCATTGTATCCAAGATAAAACCAAAGTCAGTGACAGTCCTAGCTTTGCTGAAAGTTGCATTCCAAGGCAAGTAAGAATTAAGCTGGAAGAGGGTTCTAAGGCCACCCAGTCCTGCAAATGCAGGAAATCTACATCTACAGCATCCCTAGGAGGCCATCCTGCCCTCTGCTTAAAAACGGCAAACAAAACAGAGCCTAGCCGTTTCCGAGGCAGTCTATTCCGCTGTCAAACAACTCATACGCGAAGGAGGTTCATCCTACTGTTTAAATGAAATCCTGTTTTGTAATTGGAAGCTGCTGCTTTTGGGCCCTACTGTCTGGAGCCACACATGACAAAACTGCTGAACTCCTTCATCCTTTCCTCCTAGCACTTGGACTTCGTGCCATGCACCACCTGCCACCCTCCACTGGGTATTTGCCCATGTTCTTAAACTGTGGTTCTCAGAAATGGAGACAGCACTCCAAGTAAGGTCTGACCAAGTCCAACAGAACAATTTGGCTTCTTGACACTGTACTTCTGTGGATGCAGCAGAGACCTGCATTAGCCTTTTTTCGCTGCATCACGGAGCTATTTGGTTTGCGTTCTACTGAAACCTCAACATACCCAGCCCCGCCTCTTCCTTGGCGCCCTCCAGAACTGCGCCTATCACTATGGCTTATTTTCGGGGTACGGCTTATATTTCACAAATGCGAAAAAAAATCCTGCTATGGCTTATTTTATGACGACGTCTTAAAATAGGGGAAACACGGTATTTCTTTCACATATATGGTTGTCGAGCCAGTTGTGCATCTGATTCTTTCTGCCTAAAAGAGAGAATTAATTTTGTTTGGCCCAGTTCTCCACCCTGTCAAGACCATATTGGATTCAGTTCCTGTCTTCTAATTCACTAGCTAACCCACCCAGCTTGATGGAATCTGAAAAAATATGATGGTTTATTCCTTTGTCCAAATCATGTACAAAGAAGTTAAACCATGTAGTTCCACCAACGATTGAAGAATGGCAGATGAAAATGATGGACTATATGGAGCTCGCTGAGATGACCGGGAAACTTCGTGACCAGAGGGACGACGCGGTGGAAGAAGATTGGAAGAAATTTAAATTGTATTAAAAAAATTATTGTAAGATTGATAATTAGATATAACTAGGAAGGCTAGACTGTAGATTTAGAGTAAGGTTAAGTGTTTAAGATAGATGAATATGAGTTAAGAAAAATAGTTAAGATTAAATAATTAGGTAATTTTTATAGTAAATAAGATTTGGCAAGATGTTTAGAAATTACTAAAGATGGTAAGACAACGAATGCGGGAAGAGGAGATTGAAGGAAGTCTATATACAATGTGAGGGACAACTATTAGGTATAAGTATAGAGTTTTCTTTATGTTTTGTTTAGTTTTTGTTGTTGTTATAGTTAGGATTGTATGGTAGGTTTGAATTAATGTAATTCAATGGGATGATTATGTTTGATTATGTTGTATTTGTTTTTTGTTTTATAAAATTATTTTTTAAAAAAATAAACCATGTAGTTCCCACAAGTCACTCCTGGCCAGGTTGATGAGGAACTGTTGCTTGGCACTTTTTTTGGTATGATCGATCAACCAGCTACAATTCCAGCTAATAATAGTATTGTCTAGCCCACATATTAGCAGCTTGCCAAAAAGAATATTATGAGGAGCCTTGTCAAAGGCTTTACTGAAATCAAAATATACTATGTTGGAGTCATCAAAGCAAAATGGCAAGGATGCCTTCTGGCAGCCATCTGTCGACAAAAGCAAACTGCTGATGTAGGTTTCTGGAGCTAGAAAGGAGTCTCTGTAGGGCTGTACATCTGAAGTTTCCCAGCTGCCCCCGAATTCCTGCTCCTCGCTCTCCCTCCATATTACAGTGGCGACAAAAGTGTGTTTCAAATCTTATCTCAGCAACACATGTACTGGTCTGAGGCTAGCCCGTATTTCTCTGCCTCAACCACCCAAAGGCATCATAGTGATTAAAAAATACATACCTTAAAAGGTTGTTGTAAGAATGACTGTTGTAGTTTATGTGTGAACACTGTAAAGCACTCTATAAATGCAAAATGAAAATTCCAAAGACTACAAATATAATATTTAGCATTTAGTTAACGTTCAACAAACTTTTAAAAATAGATCAGAACGCAAATAAAATTATGCTGAATGATGAATTGCCAAAACCTGAAATAGGATATTTACTAATAGATCTGCACTATAAAAGAAGTGTACTTTACTGTTCTAATGAGGAACTGTCTTACTCAGATTTAGTAACCAGCAATTTTACACAGAAGGAGAAATTGGACACTTCTTCATGAGGTGTCCCTCACACTAGGGCCGGGCGATGTCAGGTTTTCAACATCTCAATGTATCGCCAGGCAAACATTGTGATCTGGTGATCAACCGTGATGTTCAAAATAGTTTCCCACCACAACACTGCTAGGTGTGGAGATGAAATCACTGAGGCAGTTTCACCCCAGTGCCTCACCACACCAGGGAGGAAGCAGTTTCCCACTTTCCAGCTGAGCAGCCCCATTCTTCTCCGGCTTGCACATGAGCCGGAGAAGCACAGGACTATTCAGCTGGGAGGTGCAATCCAATCTCTTTCCTCCTGGTGGATCACTCTGGAGGAAAAAGACCAGCTGCCCATCCTGCTCCCTCTGCCTGGCTGGCTCTGTTTGCCTCCTTGCGAGCAAAGAGGCCAGTGGGGGCGTGAGAAGGCTCTCGCCCCCCAGCTGAGCAATCCCCATGCCCCTCCTGCTCTCATGTAAGCCAGAGGGACCTGGGGCATCAGTGGGAGGAACAAGCTGTACCAGTGCCTCGCCGACTGTTTTTCCCTCTGCTGGTATGAGAGGCAGACCATGATGGTGGTTTCACTCAGCAGTGTATCGCTGGCGAAACTGCTGTCACACCTGAGTCCCACTGCCTCCAGCACCCGGCTGCAGTTTGTTTCTTCCTCATTTGACTCTCCACAGATGTCAGCTATGGACTGGGCTGGTTTTGCTAGTGTGCCTCACAGATCATTCAGAATCTGATTATTTTCGGCTTTAATGCATTTCATTAGAATGCTGCTGAATCTATTAAGAAAAAATTCTGTAGCAAGACTAAAAGAAACCTGCACCAAGTCCAGGGATTGGGACCAGGATGAGAAAACTGAACAAACTAATGATTAGGAAACTCAACAGTTATAGAGGGGAAGACCACACATCCTTCCTAATTTGTTTGAACGATCACTGAAGTTTGTCAATATTGTATATTGCTTTTCCAGTTCTCCTAAGAAAGGAACAAATATAAACGACAACCAGAAATTCTTTGAATGCTTGCATCAGTTACCTTCCATTAACACGCTGTAAGGTTTTTGCAGTTTTATTGTGCAAACTATTTACAGTGCAGAGCTACAAAAAGCATGTCTGTCTCATTCTCTGGCAGAATCCGGGAGTGGCCCCTTCCGGCTTCTCCCCCAGCATAATAACTTTGGCACCCCAAGTCTCCTCCTACCCTCCTTGAGTTTCACCCCTCTGTGCAACTGGGGTGCCGGAAATGGCGTGCCTCCCTCCTGACCAGCTGGGCGAGGTGAGCGCAGGGTCTCAGCAACATCCCCAAGCCCTCTCCCCGCCAGGCTCCCTGCTTGTGGCTCCTGGCTAGAAGAGGCGCTGGGGCTCTCAGTGGCATCCCTAAGCCCCCTCCCCACCTGGCTGGTTGCTTCCCTCTCCTCCCCACTGGAGGTGTGGCGGCTTTCCCCGCTGGAAGAGGTGCTGCTACTGAAGTGGCGTCGGGGCTCTCTGTATGCTAACGGACCCCCCGTTCCCCTCAGCAGGCCAGGAGGCAGTTCACTGACACACGCACATTTTAAATCTGTGCTTGATATCAAGCGATTAATCCATGACATCTTTTTTTAATAGGTTAACTATTTTACAGTCTTGTTGTTCCACCTGCTACAAGGTCAGCGTTGGGAGATTATGCAGGGACAAAGAAAAGACAGAGCTACTGAAGGTACTGGGGAGGGTGAAGTTTATAGGTGAAAGCTACGCAAGCTGTTCTGTTTCTTTCGAACTAGAATAATCAAGAGTAGACAGAAAATTTTGCACAGAAACACCTTTTCATGTCCATCAAAATGTTCTCAGAGTGGAGCCTATTATAATTATTTCAATTTAGTACCTGCCCTTAACCATCAGGTCCCAGGACAGGTTAAATCTCAGGAAAGGGTGGCCACAGACTTCCCTATTTTTTTGGGGGGGGGCACCATATACAGTAACCATCGGAAAAAGTATGTTTGCTACACAGTCCAGTAATTTATAAAGGCCTTGATAAGCCAGAGTATCATTTTTCAAGAAGCAATAACTCCACGTGCTTGGCCAATAAAATGTGGCAAGCAATGACTCTTTTCTGAAGCTTCCCTTTAAAACGGTGACAGCAACTATAGCACTGCAGCTCTATTAATTCTCTTTCTGGTGTGGAAAATTTTCAACTGAGGGCACATACAGGTGACAGATTATGGCCAAGGGAAAGTTTTGGCTCAAGGTAATAATGCCGCAAAGTAGAAATGACCAGCTTGAACATTATTAAACATTACTGGAACGCTGCCAGGGCTTCCCAGTGGGGCACTAATTGCCTAGCTAAAAAAAATAATACCTGAAGAAATATGTTGCAGGGGACCTCAGATGCATTCACGCCCACAAGCAGAGCTTCAGGTACTCTGGATCTCAAATATCACACTTGTTCTAATGTGAAGGGCAGATTAATGTATTCCTTGGTATCTCAGCAGTGCTATCTATCTATCTATCTATCTATCTATCTATCTATCTATCATCTGTATTTGCCAGTAGAGAAATTACAGCATTCTCTTGTAGCCAGGATGATGCCATATTCTGCCGGTGGTGGAGGAATCCCCATAGATGGCATGCCGGGGCGGGGGTGGAGATATATTCCAGCCTGCTTATGCAGGTGTCTCAGTGGCTACCAAACTTGGGGCAGTAGCAGATGAGGCCCTGACAAAGTTTCTTAGCAGTGGCGATGGGAAAGGCAAGGACAACACTTTTTCTACAGGCCGGTCTATTTTGGTGGACTGAGCCTTTCCCCTCCCAGAGGCAACTGGAACCAATGGCTCTGTGAGGAAGAACAGCAGGACCCTCTGCCCTGACATGTAGGTGTGTCACTTGGACTCCCCTGAACCTTTACTGCTGCAGCAATGAGATTACCGGCAGATTCAAGCAAGGCCACACCCTGCACTACAGTCGCTTCAAGGAAGCTCAGGACGACAGGCTATTTCTTGAAAGCACATAGAATCCTGCCTATGGCCCTTCCCTGATCCCAGCACCTGACTTTTATTTGCCTGTCCCTTTCCCTCCAATCCCTTTACCTTCTGAGTCTTTTTTTGGTTAAGTCTTTGAGCCAGAGAGGAAAGATGGTTTTACTACTAGTATCTCTACTACTAGTAGCTCTGGGGGCCTTTTTTTAGTTTGAAGAGGATGGTAAAAATGCTTTAAATAAATGGAATTTCATTTGTAGGGAACAGCCTGTTTTTTGCAGACAAGTAAAAATGTTGTTGCTTCAGCTGGCCTTTGGGCTCAGCCTTGTTTGTTTTGATCGTTGCACTGTTGCTTTCAGCTAGAATTATATATTTGTTGTTGCTTTGTTATCTTAATTGTGAACCATTATAGGAGCTTATTACAAATATTTCTACAGCACAATAATTATGTTACGTTACAAAATATTGCAATACAGTACCATCGGAATGGGATGATTTGCACACGGTGATCTCAGGAGAATGAATGCGTATTGCAGCTGTCCACGTGGCAAAAGTGTCACCACAATGTTCATCATTTGCTCAGCAAGCCAGACAGTTTCCCCATTTGTCTCATTACCTACTGAATGGCAATCCCAGGAAACTGCCATCTACCCTGTCAAGAGGTCAAGCATGAAGCACATTCATCTTCCCTGAGGACACTCCTGGCTCAGGCTTGCATTTTTTCCCCCATTGTGACTGCCTTGCAAACCTGAAGCAGGTAAGAAAAGGACCAGTGACAGGCCATGGGACTAAAGAACAACAAACAGAACAGGAGAGGCAGCAGTGACCTGCCAGGGAGAACCATGAAGGGAAGCAAAGGGGGCGGGCTGCCTTCAGTGATCACACTGGAGAGAAGGAGAACTTGTATTTCAGGGGAAACTGTTTGAACATCTATGATCTAACCCTACATAGTAGCTGACTACCTGGAACCATCTCAGACTGGCAACCCAGATTACTTGTTGTTTCAAGATGTGACCATCATTCTGATATATTATACAAATCTGCTTGAACTGTTTATGTTAATACTATAAGTGTTGCAAGTCATTCTGAGATTTTGGAATATGGTTGGATGATAGTTTTAAATTAAATACAAAAATAGTGACTGGAAATATCCACAAACTATGCTGAAGAGAAACTTTGCAAGGCAATTTCTTTACATTTAAAAGCAGGTGCTGAAGTCTGAAAGCAGGTGAAATAGCTCTATTTTAATTTGAAACGTCCTGTCATTCCTTTTCAAAAAATAAAATAAAAAATTACACCTTATCTGTCAGAACCAGATTGCTCACTTTATGATAGTTCGCAGTGAAAATGAATTATTTGCTTCACTAAAAGCAGGCTAACACTTTTAGGATGGCTAGTTGCAGACACAAACACTGAATAGGCCTATCCTTTGAGGGGAAGCTAGAACACGAAGTAATGAGTATCATCACCATCATCCAGCAAAGGGGCTATTTGCAGTAAGATATACTAATATGGGGACGCGGGTGGCGCTGTGGTCTGAACCACAGAGCCTAGGGCTTGCCAATTGGAAGGTCGGCAGTTCGAATCCCCGCAACTGGTTGAGCTCTGTTGTTTGGTCCCAGCTCCTGCCAACCTAGCAGTTTGAAAGCACGTCAAAGTGCAAGTAGATAAATAGGTACCGCTCCGGCGGGAAGGTAAACGGCGTTTCCGTGCGCTGCTCTGGTTCGCCAGAAGCGGCTTAAGCATGCTGGCCACAGGACCTGGAAGCTGTCTGTGGACAAATGCCGGCTCCCTCGGCCTATAGAGCGAGATGAGCGAGCAACCCCCGAGTCGTCTGCGACTGGACCTAACGGTCAGGGGTACCTTTACCTTTTATACTAATATGCTGGCTTTTTCATTCAATTGTGGCATAATTATTCAAAGAAACTTTAACTGAAGTGTGATACAGTTTTGAGAAAGGTCCATCTCCCTATTGTGCCAAGCTATGCTGACACCAAAGAGGAAAAGTAGTAGCAGCTGCTGCCAGGTACCTTCCATCATGTCTGGATCTCACCTGGCTTTCAGGTGAGATCCCTGCTCCCTCCAGCTACTGACTGCCACCACTGAGGCTCCCAGAAGGAGAGGAAGCAGCAGCCCTCTGACTGTGCTGCATGGCCTGCAGAACCTTGTAACTAAGAACGGCTGCCTGACTTTGCTTTTTACCTACTCCATTCTCATCCTCTTTCTTTTTAGATTGTAAGCCAGAGGGCAGAGATTACCTTTTCCTCTGGTCTTTGTAAGCTGAAAATTGAAGCAAAATACTTTAAATAAACAAAGTAACTTATGCCAGAGTGGCATGGTTTGAATTTGCAAAAGGCCACAGGCTTTAGCTGGATGATTCTTAAAAACATGTCTGTATGTGAATTATTTAAATGGTTTTTTCCCTCCTTAGCCCCATACACTTGGATATTTCTCTACTGCCAAGCCAACGTAGAGCCACCCTCAGACAGTAGATAGAGCTAACTGGTGTTTTCGTTTTCCTCGTTTTGTGTCCAAAGAGCAGTAAAAATTAAGCTATGGAGTCCAAAACGTAACAAAAGCCTGGCACCAAGGCCTGAGTAGACTGATACAATCAGCAAAAAAGGACTTAAAAACTTGGGACGACAGGTATAAGGACAAAGAACATGGAAAGTCAAAGCCAACAAACGCTTAATACCACCAATTAGATGCAAAATAGGTGTACAGTGGTGCCCCGCTAGACGAAAATAATTCGTTCTACGAATTTTTTCGTCTAGCGGGTTTTTCGTCTAGCGAAGCGGCAATGACAGCCGCGCTTTCGCTAGACAAAAAAAAAAAGACAAAAAAAATTCGTCTTGCGAGGCAGCCCCATAGACTTTTTCGTCTAGCGGGGCAGCCTCCCGCTAGACAAATGCCTTCGTCTAGCGAGTTTTTCGTCTAGCGAGGCATTCATCTAGCAGGGCACCACTGTAGATCCTAGCTAGCGGATGATCGGAAGGATTCTACAGAAAAAGATACTGGAATCTATTAGCATGAAGGGGAGGAGCCCAAAGTTCTATTTCCTGTGCCTCAAGGAAGTTGGAGGCTGGAATCTGACCTTTTGTAGGTGTACATACTATAGAGAATGAAATTTCCTATGAATATAGGCATATGTGAGAGTGCCATGCTCTTTGGAATGTATGCAACCTACACAACACACACATTGGCCCTCCATGCTCCCGTCAAGTGAGATCCACAGTGTGTGTGTCTATGGGAAGATTCTCTCTGTGGTGTCTCCGTGCTTATGCAACAACCTCCTCTTTGAGGTGCGTTATGCTTGGCGCTGTTCTCCTTTTGGGGAGAGATGAACGCATACCTCTTTGTTCAGGCTTTTGGGGAGGGCTACGGTGCACTGGGGACTGAGTGTACTTCTGCCTCATTTCTGCTGCTTTTCAGCTTTCTTACTGGGATTTTACTGTTACTGTTAAAGCTTTTATATGGATGTGGGTTTTTTTTTTAGTTTATATTATCAACTTTTGGTTTTAACAGAGATGTATTCGCGACTCTGGGACCTTTGAGTGAAGGGTGGATTACAAGTGCTTGTAACAATTCTCTTGCAAAGGCCTCAAGGTGCTGGCACAGTCCAATGGCATCAGCCTGCATCTAGGCACCCAGCACATCAAGAGACCAGCCAGTCCGCTTGGGAAATCACAGAGCTAGGAAGACTTCCATTTCTGGTGGATTATGGCTTGAGGACTGAAACTCTAGTCCTCCAATTCTGGCATATATATTGATTCACAGAATTCTCCATAGTTTCTAACATAGCACTATGCCACAAAAGGAGGATTACCTGTTTGTAATTCTCTGGTTGCCTTACAACATCCGCTTCTGTGATGGAGAAATGGCCAATAATGGGATCAGTATGAGAACCAATTGTGTATGAATGTACCTGGAACAGAGAGATGTGGGTTTAGAAATTATATCTATCTGTGTACATGCACACACCACTTATCACGTAATCAATACATTAATACTGTTGGTACACTTGAGGCTAACAGATTATGAGCACGCCTGGCAATTTCTAAAGAAAACTATAAATGAATTTTCATTCTGTTTTGATTTCCAGGGTGTTCAAAATTAGAAAGAAAGAAAAATTCTCAGGATCTGAGTAAGGCAGCTTGCTGTTATTTTTTTCTGTGAAGTGTAGCCTGCAGCAAAATAATGTTAGATGGGTTACATCTACAACCCAAAACTAGTTTTACTTTAACCTTAATGCAGAAAGACAAAATATCTAAAAGCCAAATCATTACCTTATTCAGGAGCTTGCATTGTTCTTGCTGTTCAGAGTGGCATTTTCGCCACTGGAACTGCAGACGGCCATTTAACCACTGCAGGTATCGGACATCCCTTTGGCCTTTCATATGAGATTTTGGAGCCAGGCTTTCTCCATCCTGCAGGCTTTTCAAAGGGGTATCACACTAAAATTGGAAGAAAGGAACAAAAACTTTAAAAAAATACTTTCCCCCAATATCTTTAGACTAGGAATGGCTAAGCTTTTGAGAACCAAGAACCACAGTCTGCCACTGCAACTCTTCTGGGGGTGCAAACCAGCAGTTGGTGTGCCCCCCCATCTGCTTTCACATGCATCCACATGGCCAAGGAGACGATTAGCATCACCATGCACAGCTTCTGCCTCTTCCTGTCAAGGCTGGGTGGGCAAAGCCTCTGCCTCCTCTAGCACCTGGCACCCAGGGGAGGAGCCCCGACCCCATGAGGCACAGGGCAAATCTCCCCCTCCTCCAGCGCCTGCCTGCTTGTGCTAAGGCGGTCAAGGCAGCCCCGTGAATGCAAGGCAGCTCCCATTGTTGTGCACAGATGCAGAATTAATTCTTATGGATTTAATAGATTTACTGAAAGCAAGTTCATGCTTTCACAGACTATGATAATGTTTTATATTTGCAAATACGTTTTTCTGCTATACTGACTTTCATTCTGATATTTTGTGTTAATCAAGTTGCTGTTTTCTGTGAGCCGCTTTCTTGATCATTGAAAGCAGGAGCCTTTTTCTGCTCAAGGGTGGAGTAAAATGTTTTCAGTAAATAAAACAAAAGATGCAGGAGATTCAGAAAGATTTCTAAACCTCAGAAGAAAAGGCAGAGAATAGTGATTGCAACAAAGCAAAGCAATTCTCCCAGCAACCATTTTGCTAGGGTGCATTTTGAATCCATTTAAAGCGGGAAATATGAATATCCTCCCCATAAAGTCCACAACCAGGACAACTAAGTTATTGGACTCAGGCAGAGATGGGAGACGAGGAGCAAGGGGGGAAAGCCAGCTGAATCACCCACCAGAACAGTGATCACATGAACAAGGCTGGTACAAAAACTAATAAATCTTTTGCAAACCTTTTAAAAATCATTCTGAGTTCTTCAGGCTGCAGTGAGCCAGTAAAACTGAGGAAGGACTGGTGCCCTTGCTCTCTTAGCTACCCCAAACCCCATTGTATGTTGCAGAACACATTGCCTGGAGATTCTGTATGATGCTGCAAACTCTCAAAGAGCCCCATTTGAGTCATGCTTGTGGCACAATTACACTATCTTGGGGAGCATCACATATTTATATTTCTATCATTTTTAACATAACCAAGAAGCTGGGAAACTGTGTTCTGCAAGAAAAGGCAAGTGCAAGAAGCCTCTGCATTGCTGCAAGTGTAAAACATTGCTCAATGGAACCATTTTCCTATTGAAAAGACTTTCCACTACATCTGTGCTGCCACCTATTGGCAATTTAAGTAGCACTTACATAAGTGGGTTGTGGAACAAGGTGCAAAGTTCAACAAATTCATTTTGCAGGCGACCAAGAGATATACTAATGACTCAATTCAGAGGCTACTACAGGAGTAGTATATTTAAAACCAGGCATTACTATACAACAAGCTCTAGCTTTGGTATCTGGTGTCTAATTTTTATAGTTTTATGGTCCCCCACCATGTAAACTGCCTCATGAGGGCTTCTTCTAAAACAAGGGTGGGGAACCTCTGGCCCCCAATCTTCTGGATCTGGTCCACGGCCTCCCCTCTTCAGACCTGCTTCCCCATGGCAAACGGAAATGTGCCTGGCCTCAGCTCCCACAAAGTCTAAGTAGACTTTGAAATTAAATATGTTTCTTCTGCAATGTTTTCAACTGCTTCCATTTTACTGTTGGTTTTATTTTTAAGTGGCAGACTGTCATGAATAAAGTTTCTAAAAAATAGTGGGATACTAATTATTAATAAAAATAGATTTTTGCAGAAGTTAACTTATCCAGTACCCGTTCACAATGAATACAACTGTTTCCTTTAACATTATTCTCACGGTCTGTTGGCAAATCTATCCTACCAATAATCCGAAGTTTGATAAAGTACAGAAGTAAGACAAAGCACAAACACATACCTGACAGCTCCTCCAATACAACGTAACCCCAAAATCACAGAAGGAGCTACTGGACCGACATTGCATGCAAAGAGAAGATTGACAACAGTTGCCAAAAATACAACGATGAAAAGAACAACTGCGGTGCACAACTAATATGTTTCCTGATGTCTTTCAGGAAAGCTTTGATACTTAATGTTTCTTGCTAAAAATGGATCAAGACCGCTTTTGTAATTCAGCTCACCTAAGCAGACTAAAATGTAATCTATTCAACAAGGTATACATCAGATTATTCCTGAAACCAGGAATTAAAGATATTCCTCAAAATGCATTGGGAACCACATTCACTGTATAAGTCTTTTCTTACAACCAGCACTGCCATTTTCACCAAACAGGCAACAGCAACAAAACTGCAATACACATTCAAGTCCAGCCCCACCCTCCAAGATCTTGCTCCTAGTAAAAAAATAATAATAAAACAAAAAAATTAGTCACCATGCAAACAGTTGCTTCATCCCAAAGTTTCACTCTATTTAGGGCCAGTAACTGCTCCATTAAGCTGATTCTGCATAGAAGCCAGGAAAATACCAATAGTAGTTCTTTGCTTCCCTCTGAACCATCAGACGGAAGCTGATAAAATTCTGGTCTTCTGTAGCCAAGGCTCAACACTACACTCCTGACGAATCTGATTTGGATACCTAGGAAACAATGATGATGATGATGATTAAACATTGCGGATTAAAAAGCTTCCCTATACAGGGGTATAGGGAGAAGAAGGTATAGGGTTTATTAAACAAATAAAAGGCTCTGTATTATGCATACACTTATCACTAATTTTTTGCCAAAAAATTAATACGTTCCCAGATGAATAGTAATTTGCTACCTGTGTCAGCAGTCTCCATCCATCCTCCACCTTGGAATTGCTTCAGAAGAGAGTACAGTAGTTTCCAGAATACTACAGTCTGTTTAAGGAAGACAACAGCACTAAAACATTTGCTGTACTGTTTACAATGCAATTCAATTGGGTGAAAGGAATCCACTAATCCCCCTTCTGCAAAACATACCCACACAAAAACCCAAACTCAGGCGTCCCTCTGATGGTTCAGAGGGGAGCAGAGAATACCACAGTGGGTGGTATTCAACTTAAATTTTAAACCCAGTGAAAGCAATGGTGTTAATTTTTTCATTAATTTCCATGGGTCTGTTCTAAGTAAAAGTTAAGCTGAATACCACCCAGTGCTTTTATTCAATTTTAGGTGGTTTCATTTTTCAAAAAGGAACGTGTCAAGAGAAATTGGGATTACAAATTGCAAAAGCTAGAGACCACAACGGAACTTGAAGAATGCAGGTTTTCTGTTCTGCTGTCGCCACAAACTTGGGGGGGGGAGGGGGAGAAGGCTGCCTTAAGGATGCCAACTAGTCATAAAACATTAAACCAACAGAATGCTATTCTAATGAGAGTAACCTGATATGAGAAGAAACACATTCAGGTCACAGAATGGAGCACTCCAGACAGGCCTGAGCTGCATATCTTCCCCAATGTTACCCCCCCCCCCAAAAAAACCTAACCACCATATGTAAGGTTCACAACATTTGGGCCAAGACAAACGCAGATGGCTCTAGAACAGAGCTTCCCAAACTTTTCACACTGGTGACACACTTTTTAGACATGCATCATTTTGCGACGCATTAATTCAGTTTTGCATCATTTTGTGACACAGCAATAGTTTTGCAGACCGGTTAAACTAACGCTAACCCCTTTCCAGCCCCGGGAGGAGCGTGGGAAGCGTTCACATCACACCTACACACTGCAGCTGGCACACTGTGTCGCTACACAGTTTGGAAAGCTCTGCTATAGAAACTGTGCAGTTGTGACCAATTCAGTGGGACTTCACTCCCTTATAAATGTGCTTAGGACTGAAGCCGAACCTTACAGCAATGGGCCTTAACAGCTCTGGAAGCCTCCCTACCCCCGGGCGTCAAGGCAAGCTATCCCTCCGCTTTGTCTGCGTGAGTAAGAGCGTTTATAACAATAATACGCTGATAAAGAGACTGAGAAGAGTCTCAATTCAGAAATAATAACTACAAACCAGCAGTCTTATCAGCAAAAAATTCCGGGAGTTGCTAGGAGGACGCTGTTAGAAGGAACTTTAAATCTCTCCCCCTCCTTGCAGCCCGTCAGATTAACTGTGAACTCGTTAAAGTCGCTCTGACCACCTTGAAATTAGTCATGGTTCTGACAAGGCAATGCTATAAAGAACTGGGCATATTACCCTTATGTGACAAGGATATCCCTCCAAATAAAAAGCAGACCAAGATCCCCTCTTTTTTCCAGTTGGAAAAAAAAGGATGTGGAAATTTAGAAAATCCCCTCCCCCACCCACACGAATGGTCTGTAGACCACCTCTGGGATAGGAGAGAGGATAAAATAGATGATAGAGGGGCTGCAATAGACCTGGCAACTGAGTTGCAACAAGCGGAGCTGGCTAACAAGGGGTACGAGGATCAAGCTGCCTGCTCAGATCAAGATCCAGCCCAGGAGCAGGGATTGCCACTTGGGAGCTCCGAAAATGAGTCAAACACAGCCATTATACCCTCCCCTTCTGGAGAGAACTTAAGGGGTTTTCATTCGTCTGATTCAGAAGAACGACAAGGCAGCACCGGGCTACAATTTATGGACAATCTTCGTTATATCATAGTTGGGATGTTTGAAGATTTGCTCAGCAACTACTCTGCACAGATAAGCAAAGACCTTGAGTCAGTCAAAGACTTTCTGTCAGAGAGCCTGGACCTCCTCTCCACCTTAGTTGAACTAATTAAGAGTCAAGAAATGTTTCTACCTCATGAAACAAGCAGCAATGCCCCTAACAGCGATAAGTTACAACCAGACACTGAATTTAGGGAATTAAATCTCCCCATAACAGGTCAGACGGAAAGTACCCACGTAGCCAGGAAATCATTCTTAAGGAGGAAACGTCAAACACAAAAAAAGAAAAAGACCAAAAACATTAAAATGGGCCGCCGCTCTGGCAATCTGTACTCTCAGTGCAGGAAAATGAACTTCTCAAAACTCTTCAAATTGCTGGAGGACTCCATGACAAAGAATTCTCCCACAATAATAAAGGAAAAAATCCAAAAACCAAGTACCCCAATAAATCAATCTGCGGCTGTGTCCCAAAATACAGCAGAACTCATACTGCCTCCAAATGAAGCCGCGGAAAAGCTAAAGACTCCCTCAGTGCTCCAAAATATGGCAGAAGGTATGTTAACGCCAAGTAAAGCCCTGGAAAAGCGAAAGGATCTCTTGGTGCCCAAGCGGTCAACCTTACACAAGAGGGCTGTGGGATTTAGTGAATATTCTATACAATCCAAAAAGACGCCCGCTAAATCTCTGCAGAATGGATGGAATCTAACTTTAAATAAATACAAACTGGTTTTTATAACCTTTGATAATTACGGATACCATTCAAGGCAGAGACAAAGGGAAGGCAATATTCGGATGAAAATTGACCACGCTATTAGAGACCTCGTACGAGCAGAAAACATCAGCAATATAACATTTCTCCCATATGACAAGATATACAACAGGGTGGTGGTGACCTTTAAGGACTGGAGGGCAGTAAAGCAAGTACTGGCAAATAAAGACAAACTGTGGAGAACTGGGCTACGGACATTTCGCCTCCCTACCCCCACCCCAAATCTAGCTCAGCCACAAAGGAGCAGTTTACCCATGTGCACTTGCAGAATGGGGATCCTAAGACAGGAGGAGGAGGAGGAGGAGGAGATCTTTTATGCAAACTCTTGGGCTGGGCCCTCCTCCTTTTCATGAACTGACATCTAAAGGGCTGGCACTTTTATATAGTTTTTTTTTAAAAAAATAAAAGTTTTAATTCTATTAATGCCAACTGATTGCCGATCTGCTAGGGGTCCCTGTTCAAGGAGCACATGAAGCTCTTAACAACGAACTCGGGTCCACTTTGCCAACGAGATCGCCTTTCGGGGGAGCGGACGGCCCCCCTCCACAGGGGGTATAGCAACCCGACTACAGGCGCCACATAACCCCCGCGCCTCCCCCACCTATTTCTTCACGGAGCGCGGTGGCGCCCACTCTGCGGAACTCCCTGCCTCTTGAGAACAGCACGGCGCCTTCCTTCTGCCGCGCTCGCTTCGGCACCTGCTGGGTAACGGAAAGACGACCCCGAGCGCTCGGAAACGCCATGGGGAACTTAAAACTTTTTCGTGAAATAAACGCATGACGACGAGCAGGGCTGAGGGATCCCGCCCGGCCTCACAGACAGGCCACCCGCGCGCCTTCCACCCACCGCATGGGGTCGGCCGAGCTTGGCGAGGCGGAAGGCCTCCGGGGGGACGCGGGGCCCGGGTAAGGCGGCCCCGAGAGCCCCCACGGCCGCCGGGAGACGCGACGCGGGCGCTGCCCGCGCAGCCATTGCCCTCGGAGCCGCTTCCCTTTCGCGCCTCTCGCTTAAAGCGAGGCGCGGAGCTCACTGCGCATGGCAGGAGGCGCGCGCCCACGGTGGGCGCATGCGCAACAGGGGGCCCTCCCGACTCCTTCCCAGGCACCCCTTTACCCTCCTCCCCCTCCAAGCAAGGGGCGGAGCTCACTGCGCATGACAGGAAGCGCCCCCCACGGTGAGCGCATGCGCAACAGGGGCCCTCCCGACACCTTCCCTCGCGCCCTTTTCCCCTACTCCTCGTCTTCGCGTCACGAACCTCACTGCGCATGGCAGGGAGCACGCACATGCGCGGCGGCGGCCATCCAGTGCTAAGGCCACGGAGAGATCAGGAGTTTACAGGGCGAGTGCGGAGAGTGGCCTGTGGCCTGCAGGGGGCGCGCTTGGGATGGAGGGCGCTCCACAAATGTAATAAATATGCATTCTGTATATACAGTATGATGATTTTGGGGTGGTCTTTGGGTAAGGGGGTTGAGCAATGTCCAAAGTCTTTAAAGGCTCCTGCACACTTTTGCTCAGGATCTCTCCGTCCTTGGAAGGAGGGGAGGGAACTCTGTTACAACAGTACAAATAAAGATCTGCCTTGCTTTCCTCTGGATCCTGCCTCCATCCATTCTTCTCTGTCCGACCATGGACTTGGGGGGCTCAGAGTCCCATGGGGAGTTGGCCAGCAAAAGCCAAACCCCAATTTTTACATCAGAGGCACACGAAGAAGGGCCTCAAAGGATGACCTGGGGACCAGGATAGGTGTAATATGCTCAAACTGTATTGCTCTGGGGAACAACCTGGTCGCTGAATTCTGTACCTGCTGAAGTTTCCAGTCTTCAAAGACAGTTGCAGATATAATACCACACATGGAGGCAAATATAGGGGAGTGTTACTGGGTTGCTGTTTATATATATATACCTGGAGGTCGACCTCCAGGTATAGGGCATTATAAAAATTCAATATAATAATAATAATAATAATAATAATAATAATAATAATAATAATAATACTTGAATCACGGTTCAGTATAGTTAGATTGCCCTCTTACATGCAGGTTTGCTGCTCATTTTCCCTTTGCATCAGATCAAAGGAAAACTGCAAGTCCGCCTCAAAGTTGGGCTGCAAGTGGAGTGAGTGAATCATTTTGTTGTTCAGTCGTGTCCGACTCTTCGTGACCCCATGGACCAGAGCACGCCAGGCACCCCTATCCTCCACTGCCTCCCGCAGTTTGGCCAAACTCATGCTAGTCGCTTCGAGAACACTGTCCAACCATCTCCCGTTGCTCAGTCCCTGCTCCTGCCAACCTAGCAGTTTGAAAGCACGCAGTGAAAGTAGATAAATAGGTACCGCTATGGCGGGAAGGTAAATGATGTTTCCATGCAGTGCTCTAGTTCCCCAGAAGCGGCTTAGTCATTCTGGCCACATGACCCGGAAGCTGTACACCAGCTCCCTCGGCCAGTAAAGCGAGATGAATCGTCCGCGACTGGACCTAACGGTCAGGGGTCCCCTTTACCTTTAATTCAGATGGCACTACCCTAAGTGCCAACTCACATGACAATGGAAAATATGTAAAATAAAATATAGTGCGGATGCCAGTCAACAGTCCAGTGTTGCCTGCTGTGTAATAAAAGGTACAGCCTCAATTCTATGCCTTCTTGTTGAGTAGCAAAGGAAAAAAGTATAAAATACTCAGCCGTGACTAATTCCTAAAATGAGGTAAAGGTATAATAAAGATATAACCCAAACTTGACTGAACACAACTCAAAAAAATGGGGTGAGGGCCCCTAAACAACTAAGTGGAATTAGACTATATATATATATATATATATTACTCAAATGAAAACCCTCATAACTGAAACCCTAACGAGATGCCAGCTCTTCCTTGTTTCACTGGATAAGAAGTCAGTTTCCTCAGAGGGAAATCAGAAAGTTACTAAGATCAAACCAAAAGAATAACGAGCAGTAGGGGGAGAATCCTCCCAAACTATTTCATGTTATTTAAATATTTAAACAATAGGTCTGCCAGGAGGTGGTATAATGCCCTTGTGTATTTTTGGAAGGGTGTAAAAGACTGGTGTCCTGGTATAGTCTGGACATAAAAAATCAGCAACCGAGTCTTTAATGTAACCTAAGGAAACAGCTTCCTGTAAGATATTTTTTAATTTATTCTTAACAGTTGTAGTAGGGTCTCCAGGAATCTGCATGTAGAACTTGGTGTTACTTAATTGTTTCTCGGCCTCCTTAATATAATCAGTTTTATTTAATAAGACTGTTGCTCCTCCTTTATCTGCTGGACCACCTCCTGGCAGACCTATTGTTTCTGCATCAAGTTCTCTATTAGAGAACTGTGCACATTACATAGACACCTTTTTGCACCCTTTCACCACTGAGACACAAAACATTTAATATCTCTCGTTGAAAATTTGTCAGTCACGGAGAACAGTATTGTGGCCTCCTGGGATGTGTCTTCGTTATACACAAATATTCCATTAAATCAGTGTTTTTCAACCTTTTTTGGGCAAAGGCACACTTGTTTCATGAAAAAAATCACGAGGCACACCACCATTAGAAAATGTTAAAAAATTTAACTCTGTGCCTATATTGACTATATATAAAGTAATTCTCTTGAATTTTTCCATTTTTCCCACGGCACACCAGGCAACACCTCGCGGCACACTAGTGTGCCGCGGAACAGTGGTTGAAAAACACTGCATTAAATGATGTACAATCCTTAATTCATAAATTGTTGAGCGACCACCATCAGTCCTCACCTCCTATACACTTTCTTATGGACCTCCTTGATCTGGTTCTGTCCAATAATTTTTTTAGATTTGGCTCTAAATTCTTTTTACAAAAACAGGGAGTTGCGATGGGATCTAAGTGTGCCCCGAGTGTGGCGAATATTTACATGAGAGACTTTGATCTAACCTGTATAAAAAATAATAATCCTTTCAGTCAATATATATTATTTTATGGTCGCTACATCGATGACCTGTTATTTATATTTTCTTCCGATATCTTTAATGAATTTCATGTCTGGATTAATCAAGTGAACCCTCATTTAACCTTTGAAGGTATATCAAGTCCTCATGGCTTACCCTTTTTGGATGTGGAAATCTTTATAGAGGAATTAAAAATTCAAGTACGGCCTTACAAAAAAAGCATTGCCAGAAATTCTTTACTACATTACAGGTCCCATCACCCCAAACACCTACGCGACACCTTACCAGTGGGACAATTTCTTAGGCTAAAATGCAATTCATCTAAACTTCAGGATTTTGAATATCATTCTAAAATACTTACCACATCCCTTATGCAACGAGGTTATTCCACGTCGGTTATTAATTCAGCACTTCAAAAAGTTCAATTAAGAGACAGGTCTTCACTTCTAACAGACCATACAGCCAAAGAGGTAAATTCCTCGCGTCTGGTTATCTCGCTTGAGTTTAACCATTTGACGTTTCACATTGAAAAAATCATTAGACGGCACTGGCACATTGTGCAAGACATTCCAGGATGTAATACTGTACCTTTGTTTGCAAAACGGCGAACAAGATCCCTTAAAGATTCTTTGGGTTCACACAGATATAAAACCCATGTTGACCCAACAATTTTTTTCAGGCCCTCCGCGGGGCTTTTATAGATGTGGACACTGCAGTGCATGCAAGTACGCTCTACAGGTTAAAGAATTCACAAATGTGAAAGGGTACAAGTTTGTAATACATTCCTTTGCGACGTGTGTCACGTCCCAAGTTGTGTATGTTATCAGGTGCCCGTGTGACTTGTTGTATGTGGGATATACACTTAGACCTATAAAAATTAGAATTTCTGAACATAGATCTAGAATAAGAAACTGTGACTGATGCTCCTCTTGCTGCACACTTTTTAGAAGCATCACACACAGATGAAGATCTCTCTTTTTTTGTTATTTGGACTTATTCTGGCCCACTGGAACTAGCAAAGACAAGATTATTGCAAAAAGAAGCCAGATTTATTTTCTTAATACATTACATCCTGCTGGTCTTAATACAGATATAGACTATAACGTTTTTTATAATCCAGATCTTATCTCTTCTCCCTCATCGCTTTTTTTTGAGTCTGATACTTGTTCTATGTACATTCCTGGTCTTTAATTTTGAAACATTTTAAATTTTCAACTTAACAGTATTTTTGTTTGTCCCTTTAAGGGCTTTCCAGAAGAATCCTAATTAGTAACACTTGTAACTCTTGGTTGTATACCTATACATAGTTAGCCTTACTTGGTATGTTTGTTCCACCCTCTATACTCCTGTTGTTCTGTGTTTACGCATTCATTATAAGTGGTATGTATAACGTTGTTTATTTTGTGGGTTGATAGCAGACATTTGGGTTAAGAAACTGATTTTGTACTTCTTTATACAGCCTATTTATTGCTGATAAAGCCTAATTTAGGCAAAACAAGGACTGTAACCCGGGTAACCTTGTCCCTCTTTGTTTAACGTTTTCTTCGTGGCCTTTTTCATCTAATTTTGGAGTGGCATTACTACAGAATTACTTCTTTGTTTGACTTATTCTTCGTGGCAAATTCACCTGTATCTTTTGGAGTGGTGTTAACTACAGAGCCATCGCCAACCAGTACGACCTGCATCACACCCCTCTGTGGCAACGTTCATGTTGCAGACTGGCAAGACTATAATAATTATTACATCCATGCTTTATTTTTGTCTGCCTTGGGACCTTGATCTGTAATATGTGGATCCCATGATACTTATGGACACATGTTGATGGCATATATTTACAGTTGAATGGTTGTACCTATCCATTATTATGTTTGAGATTTATATTACATTTGTTTATATGTGCAATTGATGAGAATTGTGATTACTTCACCAGCCGGTTATGATCTTTGTGTGTTTGGCATAACATCAGTCGTGACATTGGTTCTTTTGGGTGTTATACTACTTAAAACTATGCAACCTGCCTCCGCAAGAGGTAGCGGCAGGTTTATAGGAGGAAGGGATAAAATTCACAGACAATATTGACAATTCCATTCTACTTTCTCTGTCAGAGGCAGCGTACATCCGAGAACCAGTTGGTGGGAGAGCGCTGATCCAGTCACGGGCTCCATGTGGGCTTCTCAGAGGAATCGGGTTGGCCACAGAATTACTGGACTGGATCTGCTAGTCTTACGTTCTTAAGCGTACAATTCCACTGGGCACGGTCACCCTGGCAGGTCTTCCACACCCCTCTGGAAAGCACCACCAACTCGTGTGCCTCCTCCTTGAGAGGTCCGGAGGGTGGCAGGACAAAAACGGGGCCTTCTCTGCAGTGGGTCCCTGTCTGGGGAATGCTCTCCCCAGGGAAATTCGCCTGGCACCTTCATTAGACACCTTTAGGTGCTAGGCAAAAACGTTCCTTTTTAATCAGGCCTTTGGTTGACCTAGTCGACATCCTATGCCCATTTAAATGTGGATTTTTTTTGGGGGGGGTGTTATTGGGTTATTGTTTTTGTTTTGAATTTATATATTGTGATCTTTTCTGTGAACCGCCCTGAGAACTCTGGGTATAGGGAGGTATATTAATTCAATAAATAATAATAATTTTAAAAATAACCACAGTTTTTACCATGTGCTGCCTCTGCAGGGCTAGAGCTCTTGGCCACAGGAAAGTGTCTGGTGTGCAGGGGAATAAGGCTTATAAACAGATTATATCAAGAATGAAGGGAAAGAGAGCAATTATGGTTAATGTTGGCTTTTATTTGATTTTTTTTATAATTAAAATATAATTGCATTATTGAAAGATTTAAAGGCTTCCCAGGAAGCCACAGAGGGGGTGTCATCTAGTTATTGCACACCCAGCCAAGATGCACCAAAGCAGAGTAAACGGTGGTCCCTGCCAATCCGTAAAGTGCCAAATTGCCAAGGACTCCTTGGAGTCGTTTCCGGGGATCTGTAAGGAAAAGGTGAGGTTCACACGACTCACTCTTGGTACGAGAAACAAGGTGAGCAGCTGATTTTCCAGCTTCACTTGTTGCAAGAAGCCTTTCTTTTCAGCTACCCAACCAGAGCGCCAAAACTTTCAAAGCGTGCAGGATGGAGAAATTCTGCAATCTACCTAGGATAAACTTCTCTGAGGTTGTTTTGCCTGCAAAGGGCAAACCTCTAAAACACCAGGTTTTACTTTTTTACCGCCCCCTTCAAGATATGCTGTCAAAGGCAATACACAGGCTTCAGTACAAAAAGTTAAAGAGGCTTTGGTGGCCAAATGTCAGCAGGGCACACGTTCATGAACTACTATTGCTGCCTTTCTAGACTGCTCCTTCTCACACCTTCCAGAGAGGACCTCCATGCACTCTGCCCATGCTTGCACCCCAGAGAGGTCACTTTGGTGCTGCTAACGCAGGAAAGACAATGCGGGAGGCAGCAGTTACGAGTTACCAGTCTCTGCAGCCACAGTGGTTCTCCAGCCATTTGACTTCACCCTGGAAGGTGCACTCCATTGTCTCTCAAAACAGATGGATGACGACAACAACAACAACAATGTATTTGTAAAATATTGTTGTACCCTGCCTTGATGTTATGCATGAGATGGTGGTCTATAAGCATATTGCAAATAAATAAATAAATTTGAAAGCAAAAACCAGCAGCCTTGCTGATTCTAAGTGGGGAGAAATCCGGTAGTTTTTGAGATTTTGGGGTGTGTTTGGAGGGCTGTGTGTGTGTGTGTGTGTGTGTGTGCGTGCAACCCATCATGTAGTGTTCCATATGTGAAATATTTATTTTTTTATTTCCCAAAATTTATATTCTGCTTGATTGTAACCCCCCCCCAAAAAAAAGCGGTTTTGGGGGGAAAGCAATGAAATTATCAGTGTTCTTCTCAAGTCAACACTTCAGTATGTGCTCCAGAAAATGTATAGGGTGTTCTCTTTTTCTGGCAAAGGAGGGTGGAGTTAAGGCATTGCATAATGGGATAAAATCCCACTATTTTTATTCTAAACATAGCTTCCTACTCTTATGGGAGAGGGGGCGGGAAGCATAAGACAGACCAGGCATGGCCAAACTTGGCCCTCCAGCTGTTTTGGGACTGCAACTCCCATCATCCCTAGCTAACAGGACCAGTGGTCAGGGATGATGGGAATTTTAGTCCCAAAACAGCTGGAGGGCCGAGTTTGGCCATGCCTGAGATAGACCATTCCTCTTGATTCCCAACTGTTTGCTCTGGTTTCCAAGCTCTTGCACAGTGCATGGAAGAGTTTGGCAACGGATCCAATTGGGATCCAAGGAAAACTGTCCAATTGGAGCATCTCTGCAGGTGACGAACGGATTGCGTTTACCAGCCCCATAAACCCACCTCCTGTGTAGTAGCCATAAGCATAAAGCAGTCTTCCGATGATCCAAGATGCACCAAGTCCTGTAGCAACCCGCTGGGGGGGAGGAAAAAAAGCAGAAATTGTCACTGCTCACAGAGGGGGCTGGTGCTAACAAGAATGTGCAACAGGGAAGAGGAGATCAGCTTCTATTTTGTCTCCAGTTTTGTTTTAACATCTATATGGAACAAAGGGGGCAGTCAATAGAAGTTTTGGAGTGAGTGGTCATCAGTATGATGACACTGAGAGCTGTTCCGAAAGTGGAACAGACTCCCCTCGGATGGCTGTGGATTCTCCTTCCATGGAGGTATTTAAGCAGATTAGATGGTGATCTGTCATGGATGCTCTAGTTGAGATTCCTGCATTGCAGGGGGTTGGGCTGGATGACCCTTGGGGCCCCTTCCAACTCAACAAGTCTATGGTAACGTTTGATTTAGGAGCAGCTGCCTGGACACAGCGGAGTGCAGAAAGGGAACCAATAAGCGGCGTTTCAGTCCTGAGAAGGCGGAGACCCTGTTGAGTGGAGGCTCCCGTGTCCAGGAAATGGGTCAACTACCTGTCCTGGACTTGATTACACTCTCCTGTAAAGGAGTTTTGAGGTCCTCCTTGACACGTCACACAGCCTCTGCGATAGGAGTGCCTTTTCCGAACTTCACTAAGTTTGTTATTGGTATGAGCTTTCGTGTTCATTGGTATCTGAAGAAGTGTACATGCACACGAAAGCTCATACCAATAACAAACTTAGTTGGTCTCTAAGGTGCTACTGGAAAGAATTTTTTTTATTTTGTTCAGATTTGACCAGTATGGATGTTCCTGAACTCTGCTCCAGAGAAACTACAGCAGGGAATCAAGTACCTTGGGCTTCGCAGTCACACCCAGGCTTTGCTCCCACTGAGCAGGCTGGGGGAAAACAAACCCCAAAGTCTCTCATCTTGGTACTTACCGGAAAGTAGATTCCGCTCACTCCAAGAAAGAATAAGAAGGAGGAAAACATTTCTAACCTGCAAGAACAGAAATAGTTGTGTGCATTGTGGCCCTGTTTCTGTTGTTAAATGCCAGCTGCCTCAGAGACCAGGACATCATTCTCAACAAGAGACTTAATAATAATAATAATAATAATAATAATTTATTTGTACCCCACCCATCTGGCTGGGTCTCCCCAGCCACTCTGGGCGGCTTCCAACAAATATTAAAATACATTAAAATATCACAGAATAAAAACTTCCCTGAACAGGGCTGCAAGGAAGAAGGCAGCAGATTTCACAGCTGTCCCTGAATAATTTGCACGCTTGCAATGACTCCTTCCTGTTACGGGAAAGTCGGGCCTCTGCAGCTATGTCCGGGTGCCACGGAGACAAAGACTGCTCTTCTGCACAGTGTATCCCTTATTGTATCTTTGGGTTTCCCAAAGCAGCAGCAGTTGCACCACTTGAGGCCTTAAACACTTAAGAAACCAAAATTAAACACCTCGTGCCAAGGGCTACTCACGTGTTCTGGTGTGCCCTCTGGATACAGTTGAAGAGATGTCCATTTTCAGGGTCTGTGCTGTACATGTTTGGGTACTTTTGAGGGAGGTTGGTGGGGGAAGAGGGAGAGAGAAAGAGAAAAAGTGAACGTCCACACCTCATCAACTATGGAGTTGGAGGAGAAAGGTGTTGTTGTAATTTATAAAAGATAAAGGTAAAGGTATCCCTGACTGTTAGGTCCAGTCGCAGACAACTCTGAGGTTGCAGCGCTCATCTCGCTTTACTGGCAAAGGGAGCCAGCGTTTGTCCACAGACAGCATTCCGGGTCATGTGGCCGGCGTTACTAAGCCGCTTCTGGTGAACCAGAGCAGTGCACGGAAACGCCGTTTACCTTCCCGCCGGAGCAGTACCTATTTATCTACTTGTACCTTGACGTGCTTTCGAACTGCTAGTTTGGCAGGAGCTGGGACCAAACAACGGGAGCTCACCCCATCACAGGGATTCGAACTGCTGACCTTCGGATCGGCAAGCCCTAGGCTCAGTGGTTTAGACCACAGCGCCACCCGCGTTCCGCTTGTAATTTATATACTGCCCTCAGATGATCTCAGGATCTGGGTAGGTTCATATGGAAAGAGGCGGTCCTTAAGGTATTGCGGTCCTGAGCCATTTAAGTGTTCCACGTGCTACCTAGTGATCAATGTGTTACTCTATTCCCACACCCAATGGGCACACAGATTGGGCTTCTGTTTTGCACTCTGCCAGAAACACACATTCATAGACATACCATGTTAGGTGGGTCAATTAAAACTTTGTGTCTGAGCGTGCCCCTTCTGTGCGAGACTTTCCTGCTGTTTGCTGCCATCTTTCCCTTGCCTTCTGCCGCAAGCCTTCCCACCATGGTAGCAGAGGAAGAAACTCTCCTTTTTCCAGCCTGGTCTTCGGCCAGACCCGGAAGCAGCCATGATGTCTCAAGCAAAAGTCAAGAAAGGGTCCAGCAAACAGTAGCAGGTGAAACAAGCCAGGTCGCTCCCCACAAGGGGGAATAAGAGCCCAAACACAACAGTCGCAACCCTCGCCTCCGAAGTTGTTTCTTCTCCTTTTATGTTTGCCTGCAAACTGCATTTCAAAGGCTCTTTGCAGCAGTGAACTAACACAGAAGCAAGAGTACCAAGGAAGAGGAGTGGTAGGGACACGGCTTGCCAGTCTTATGGCTGAAGTCCCCACGCATTCCTGAGCCATGAGAAACCATGCACAAAGCCCAGCTGTTTTTAGAGAGGCTTATGACTCACCAACAGAGAGCAGAGCAGACACACCCTCTGGCCTCCTTCCCAATTGCGGCACCAAAGCCTTCCAGGAAGAGGAGAGGAAGTCTTTTCTGTGCACAGGACTCCTCTGTTTCGGAGACCCCTGGAAAATGGCTCACCTTCTCCCCAAGCGATGCTAGCAGCTGAAAACCACAGAAGATAGCAAGAGTGGCCATGCAGCTTGTTCCCCCTACAGCAGCTTTCAAGTTAGAAACATTTGCGCAGCACTGCCAGCTGTGGGCGATTGCAAAAGCCAACTCACCAGTTCCTCACCCAAGTCCTCACAGATGAAAAAAACAGAGAGTGTTGGAAGCTATGATGTGAAGATCAAATCTACTGTCAAGGACGCCCCGAGCCACCTTCAAGGCCTGCCTACATAATGCGTGCAAACACCAGAACTGGAACAGATTCAAGGTCTACCTAGGCCGTTTCCATCAACGGCCACCCAAGTGCTACTTGGGCGTTTGCAAGCAGGACATGAAGGGAAGAGCCCTCTCAGCAACTGGCACTCAGAGGTACACTGTCTTTGACTATGGAGGTTCCACTGAGGCAGCATGTCGCCTGGCAGAAAGTAGCATTAGCTGCCTGCAGTGTTGCCATTTGCACATGGCTTACTCAAGAGCGCACCAAAGGAAAGGGGGACGGAACCCACCCACTTTCCAGCCAGCAAAGGGGGGAAATCCCACGCTACTGGCCATGAGGTCTAAAACAAACATGGTTCTTTGAAAAAAGAAGAGTTTTGATTTGATATCCCACTTTATCACTACCCTAAGGAGTTTCAAAGCGGGTAACATTCTCCTTTCTCTTCCTTCCCCACAACAAACACTCTGTGAGGTGAGTGAGGCTGAGAGACTTCAGAGAGAAGTGTGACTAGCCCAAGGTCAACCAGCAGCTGCATGTGGAGGAGCGGGGAATCGAACGCGGTTCACCAGATTACGAGTCCACTGCTCTTAACCACTACACCACAAAGGAAAAACAGACCCCACAGGAAATAAGCAGAATGATCAGATCATATTGGATATGCTGCGTCTGTACTCTTGTCTTCCCAGAGACTTGATGCAGCAACGCAGCCGCCCCCTTACCTGAAAATTGTATTTCTTGCGGGCTTTCAACACATTGATGCCCAGGTATGTTACCAAGATGAAACTGGCAGCACCGGTGAGAATCACATAGCCGTATTCCTTCGAGAGAACCACCATCTTGGCACTGAGGAGAGGGGAAAGGGGAAAGTTAGTCCAAGGCCAAGAATCAGAATCGCTCCCCCCACCCCCACCACGCCAAGACACACAGAGTGGGCAAAAACCCAACACTCTGGAAGCAACAGAAGGCAACAGGTCACAGCGAGAAGCCTCCTGGCCCTAAGCACAATAGGAAAGGGATCTGAGAGTAATACAAAGGAGCAGAGCACAAACAAAGTGGAAGCCGGTCTCTGCAGTCCAGCAACTCAGAAGCCGGCTTCCAGTTCCATTTCTTCCCTAACTCCAAGTACAGAAATGATGCCAAACGTCCTAGATATGTCGGAACTGGGTGTAAGGGGTCGGAAGAACATACTGAAATGTATTGTAAACAGACCTACAGGTGAAACTCGAAAAATTAGAATATCGTGGAAAGGTTCGTTTCTTTCAGTAATTCAACTTAAAAGGTGAAACTAATATATGAGATGGACTCATGACATGCAAAGCGAGATATGTCAAGCCTTTATTTGTTATAATTGTGATGATTATGGCGTACAGCTGATGAGAACACCCAAATTAACAATTTCAGCCTTGGGGTTTTCATCAGCTGTACGTCATAATCATCACAAAAAAATTCCTTAAACTCATCTTTGGCTAACAAACCATGACTTCCCTCATTTTTCAAGTTTCACCTGTATCTGTGCCTTTAATCAACTTCCACTCAACCTGCATTTTTGCTGCCTTCCTCCCAAATTCGCTGATCTCCAATCTTAATTTCAGAACGGGGGGTGGGGGGTGGGGTGAGTTGCGTTCATCCACCTGGCAGTCTTATTTGTGTTTGGTGCAACCACCAAAGGGTAGATTTTCCCTCAGTAAGTAACTATAGGGTTGTAGCCCCAGGAAGTTCACATTATTTGGGGCAATGGCCTATACCAGGGGTCCACAAACTAAGGTCCTGGGCCCGGATGCGGCCCAATCGCCTTGTAAATGCAGCCCACGGATGGCCCGGGAATCAGCGTGTTTTTACATAAGCAGAATGTGTGCTTTTATTTAAAATACATCTCTGGGTTATTTGTGGGGCCTGCCTGGTGTTTTTACATGAGTACAATGTGTGCTTTTATTTAAAATGAATCTCTGGGTTATTTGTGGGGCATAGGAATTCGTTCATTTGCCCCCCCCCCAAAAAAAAATATAGTCCGGCCCCCCACAAGGTCTGAGGGACAGTGGACCGGCTGCCTGCTGAAAACGTTTCCTGACCCCTGGCCTATACCTATTTCTTTATCCCCCTTTTCTTTTAGTAATTTCAGTTCCTTCTTTCAGCTGTAAAATGGCAAATGTGGCTTATAGTTTAAGAATAATTAAAGCAATGCAAAATGAGCAATGCAAATATAATGAAACAGCAAGTAACGACACGGCCTTTTCTGTGGTGGTGCCTCTGCTACTGAGCTCCCTCCCTCCTGAGATTTATCGATGTTGCTGTCAGTCATTTTTCTGACCCCCATGAAAAACATGTTTATTTCTCTACTATTCTAGCTAGAGCAATCAACATGCCTGTTGAGGAGTCAGAAATGAGAGCCAGCACTATTTTCCCAGAGGACAACGATGTTATCTCTCCGCCATAAACAAGCCCCACGAGGGCAATGTCTGATTTTGGTGGCTGTTAATAAAATTCATGTGCCCCCAAATGCTCCTGGCTCTAGATTATTGTGTCAGCCTGCGCATGTTCAGAACAGACAGACAACGCCTTTGCAACAAGTCCTTGCAGAATCAAGGAACCAAGAGCTGCTGGTGCCTTTTTGCAGGATTTTTCCTCTACTATGTTGCAGTGATAAAGGAAATTGCACTTTGCACGGCAGCCAAGTCTGGGCAAAGTTGAGGGCCCAAGGACTTGAACGCCTGGTCCAGAAGAAAAATCAATAGCAAATGAGTTCCCCAAGTTGCCCCACCAAGAGCTGTTAAGCTGTAACGTCCAAACACACAGGGACGGCTTATCTGCAACCTGGTGTCCTTTCACCCCAACAAGTTAAACTCTACAAGGGTGATATCTTCAACTGCAGTGCCCACATCCCTTGCAAGGCTCCGTCCTCTGGAGCAGGTTGCAGCTGGAGTGATTTGCCCCAGATATATCAGGTCAAGTCCACACTTTGATCCAGAAGCCTCTGGTTGCCACCAAGGGAGCACAAGCCCCTCCACTGAGTCAACTGCTCGTGTGAAAAGGCAAGCATGTACAGTAGTTTGGGAGAATAGTAACTGCACCAGGAAATCGCAAACCAGTTGCTGCCGGACATGCTTCATATCGGGCAAAATTATGCAAGGGAATCTACTTGCCGCCAATTCACTTCTCTAACAGCCCTTGCTCATTCCACGAGGCTGAAAGTCAGCCGCTTCTGCTGAAGGAGCCCCCCCCCCCGTCCTGCCATTCAGCATCCTGCCAGCCCTGGACAAAAGCCCCATCTTCTGGCATGTTTATCTCAGTTGCTGAGAGCGTGGTGCTGAGAACCGCCAAGGTTGCAGGTTCGATCCCCGCATGGGATAGCTGCATACTCCTGCATTGCAGGGAGTTGGACTAGATGATGCCCAGGATCCCCTCACAAGCCCTGCCGTTTTTGCAAACGCACTGTCAAGCTTTGCCACTATCTCAGCTTGACCAGCAGCGGCTTGCGGCCAGCAGGATTCACGCCTGAGGGCCAGGAGCCGCCAGCAGCCGCCCGCTATAGGCAAAAGCGCCCCGGCGGATGGGGCCGCCGGGCCCAAGAGCCGGGGAAAAGGCCGAGCAGGAGCAGGGTGCCCAGCTGCAGGAAGCTCTGCCTGACTCCGAAGACCCTTGCCCTCCCGCCCCGTCGACCCGGATTCACTGCCGTCGCCGCCCAACAAGAGCACGCCGAAAAAAGCAGTAAAATAGATTTATTGAAAGCAAGTTCATGCTTTCACAAGACTTTGATAATGTTTTATATTTGCAAATACGTTTTTCTGCTATACTGACTTTCATTCTGATATTTTGTGTTAATCAAGTTGCTGTTTTCTGTGAGCCGCTTTCTTGATCATTGAAAGTAGGAGCCTTTTTCTGCTCAAGGGTGGAGTAAAATGTTTTCAGTAAATAAAACAAAAGATTCAGGAGATTCAGAAAGATTTCTAAACCTCAGAAGAAAAGGTAGAGAATAGTGATTGCAACAAAGCAAAGCAATTCTCCCAGCAACCATTTTGCTAGGGTGCATTTTGAATCCATTTAAAGCGGGAAATATGAATATCCTCCCCATAAAGTCCACAACCAGGACAACTAAGTTATTGGACTCAGGCAGAGATGGGAGACGAGGAGCAAGGGGGGAAAGCCAGCTGAATCACCCACCAGCACAGTGATCACATGAACAAGGCTGGTACAAAAGCTAATAAATCTTTCGCAAACCTTTTAAAATTCATTCTGAGTTCTTCAGGCTGCAGTGAGCCAGTAAAACTGAGAAAGGACCGGTGCCCTTGCTCTCTTAGCTACCCCAAACCCCATTGTATGTTGCAGAACACATTGCCTGTAGATTCTGTATGATGCTGCAAACTCTCAAAGAGCCCCATTTGAGTCATACTTGTGGCACAATTACATTATCTTGGGGAGCATCACATATTTATATTTCTATCATTTTTAACATAACCAAGAAGCTGGGAAACTGTGTTCTGCTAGAAAAGGCAAGTGCAAGAAGCCTCTGCATTGCTGCAAGTGTAAAACATTGCTCAATGGAACCATTTTCCTATTGAAAAGACTTTCCACTACATCTGTGCTGCCGCCTATTGGCAATTTAAGTACCACTTACATAAATGGGTTGTGGAACAAGGTGCAAAGTTCAACAAATTCATTTTGCAGGCGACCAAGAGATATACTAATGACTCAATTCAGAGGCTACTACAGGAGTAGTATATTTAAAACCAGGCATTACTATACAACAAGCTCTAGCTTTGGTCTCTGGTGTCTAATTTTTATAGTTTTATGGTCCCCCCCATGTAAACTGCCTCATGAGGGCTTCTTCTAAAACAAGGGTGGGGAACCTCTGGCCCCCAATCTTCTGGATCTGGTCCACAGCCTCCCCTCTTCAGACCTGCTTCCCCATGGCAAACGGAAATGTGCCTGGCCCCAGCTCCCACAAAGTCTAAGTAGACTTTGAAATTAAATATGTTTCTTCTGTAATGTTTTAAACTGCTTCTATTTTACTGTTGGTTTTATTTTTAAGTGGCAGACTGTCCTGAATAAAGTTTCTAAAAAATAGTGGGATACTAATTATCAATAAAAATAGATTTTTGCAGAAGTTAACTTATCCAGTATCAGTTGACAATGAATACAACTGTTTCCTTTAACATTACTCTCACGGTCCGTTGGCAAATCTATCCTACCAGTAATCCGAAGTTCGATAAAGTACAGAAGTAAGACAGAGCACAAACACATACCTGACAGCCCCTCCATTACAACGGATTATTCCTAAAACCAGGAATTAAAGATGTTCCTCAAAATGCATTGGGAACCACATTCACTGTATAAGAGTCTTTTCTTACAACCAGCACTGCCATTTTCACCAAACAAGCAACAGCAACAAAGCTGCAATACACATTCAAGTCCAGCCCCACTCTCCAAGATCTTGCTCCTAGTAAAAAATAAAATAAAAAAGGATACCTGAATATTACAGTACTAACAAAAAAATTACTCACCAGGCAAACAGTTGCTTCCTCCCAAAGTTTCACTCTATTTAGGGCCAGTAACTGCCCTGTTAAGCTGATTCTGCATAGAAGCCCGGAAAATACCAATAGTAGTTCTCTGCTTCCCTCTGAACCATCAGGGGAAAGCTGATAAAATTCTGGTCTTCTGTAGCCAAGGCTCAACACTACACTCCTGACCAATCTGATTTGGGTACCTAGGAAGCAGATGATGACGATGATTAAACATTGCGCATTAAAAAGCTTCCCTATATACAGGGAAGGCAGATAAGGCAGCAGTTGTCACTTTCCACAATTTCAAAATCAACTGTGTCCTGGGGGAACCAAGCTCCAGAACAAATTCACACTGCAGGTGGGCTATGCAAATAGCAGCAATGCAACCTTCCCCTCTAACTTCCTACAGCAAGTTCACTGGATGACTTAGATTGTTTTCAAACCATGGAATACTCTCCCCGAGGTAGGTTCTCCTGATAATGTGAAGGCCCTTTTGGTGCCAGGCCAGAAGCCTTTAATTTCCCAAGACATTGCAACAGCTGAGGAGATTGCAGACTTGGTTATAGCTATGAGATATTTTTACTCCCCCATTTTACTAATTGTGGCTCTTCCCTAACATGCTTGTTCTACTATAGAAACTGTGCAGTTGTGACCAATTTCAGTGGGACTTCACTCCCTTATAAATGTGCTTATTACTGAAGCCGAACCTTACAGCAATGGGCCTTAACAGCTCTGGAAGCCTCCCCACCCCCACCCAAAATCTAGCTCAGCCACAAGGCAAGGAGCAGAGTTTACCCTTGTGCACTGGCAGAATGGGGATCCCAAGACAGGAGGAAGGGGATATCTTTTATGCAAACACTTGGGCTGGGCCCTCCTCCTTTTCATGAACCGACATCTAAAGGGCTGGCACAGTGCTGTTTTTGCTTAAGTTACCAGCATTTTTCCTTCTACCGGGGGAATAGCAACCCGACTACAGGCGCCACATAACCCCCGCGCCTCCCCCACCTATTTCTCCACGGAGCCCGGTGGCGCCCACTCTGCGGAACTCCCTGCCTCTTGAGAACAGGACGGCGCCTTCCTTCTGCCGCGCTCGCTTCGGCACCTGCTGGGTAACGGAAAGACGACCCCGGGCGCTCGGAAACGCCATGGGGAACTTAAAACTTTTTCGTGAAATAAACGCATGAGGACGAGCAGGGCTGAGGGATCCCGCCCGGCCTCACAGACAGGCCACCCGCGCGCCTTCCACCCACCGCATGGGGCCGGCCGAGTTTGGCGAGGCGGAAGGCCTCCGGGGGGACGCGGGGCCCGGGTAAGGCGGCGCCGAGAGCCCCCACGGCCGCCGGGAGACGCGACGCGGGCGCCGCCAGCGCAGCCATCGCCCTCGGAGCCGCTTCCCTTTCGCGCCTCTCGCTCAAAGCGAGGCGCGGAGCTCACTGCGCATGGCAGGAGGCGCGCGCCCACGGTGGGCGCATGCGCAACAGGGGGCCCTCCCGACACCTTCCCTCGCGCCTTTCCCCTACTCCTCGTCTTCGCGCCTCGAACCTCACTGCGCATGGCAGGGAGCACGCACATGCGCGGCGGAGGCCATCCAGCGCTAAGGCCACGGAAAGATCAGGAGTTTACAGGGCGAGTGCGGAGAGTGGCCTGTGGCCTGCAGGGGGCGCTCTTCGGAATCAGGGCGCTCCACAGTAAATATGTATGCTGTACATACTGTATGATGATTTTGCGGTGGTCTTTGGCTAAGGGGGTTGAGCAATGTCCAAAGTCTTTAAAAGCTCCTGCACACTTTTGCTCAGGGTCTCTCCGTGCTTGGAAGGAGAAGAGGGAACTCTGTTACAACAGTACAAATAAAGATCTGCCTTGCTTTCCTCTGGATCCTGCCTCCATCCATTCTTCTCTGTCCGACCATGGACTTGGGGGGCTCAGAGTCCCATGCCAAACCCCAATTTTTACATCAGAGGCACACGAAGAAGGGCCTCAGAGGATGACCTGGGGACCAGCATAGGCGTAATATGCTCAAACTGTATTGCTCTGGGGAGCAACCTGGCCGCTGAATTCTGTACCTGCTGAAGTTTCCAGTCTTCAAAGACAGTTGCAGATATAATACCACACATAGGGGAGTGTTATTGGGTTGTTGTTGTTTTTGTGTGTGTGTGTGTGTGTGTGTGTGTGTGTATATACACAGAAAAAAATCAATACTATATATATATATATATATATATATATATATATATATATATATAAATGTTCCCATTGTGTGTACGCTGGAAACCTATGTTCTCCGTAACCGCTGCACCAAACAGCATCAAATTAGGACAAAGCGTAACTTGACCATCAAGGAAGGATCTGGCATAATAATTTTTTTTTTTTAAACCACACCTGTCATACCTAAAATAAAGGATAAAGGGGGGGGGAGTGGCACGCCTATTATACCTCACCAGCAACAGAAATGAAGACACCAACAGCATCCAATAGAAAGGCGGATTGCCTGCTGACGTCATCAGACCTGTGCCGACAAATAATGCCCCTTCCACCATTTTATAACTGCCATCTGTAAGCACCCAAGGACTTTCTGACACAAACTGCTTAGTGGAAATGTGGGAAAGAGACGGAGCATGAGTCAGGGCAGTTGCGGAAGAGAGTGGGGAGAAAAAAAATGCAGGAGCGAAATAAGCCCAAGGCTGCCTGAGAGGTCGCAGTGAGTAAGACTGGCTCTGAGGGGATTTTGTCGCTGGGGTGCGTAATTTTGGGACTGGGGTGGGGGAGAATGCTCTTTTTAATGCTGTAGAGCAAGGGGCCAGTTAATTGTGAGGAGGTGCGCTTTTACTGTAAAAAAGACCACAGCAAGGCCCACAGTAGGCCTCCATAAGGTGCCCAGTGCCCTCAATTAACATGGCCGCTGCACACTCAGACATTGTAACATTTCCCAAGTGCCCTCACCTAAAATGGCCGCCGCAGCTTCGCATGTTCAACACACACAGTCCCAAGTGATCAATACCACCGAACAATGTGTTCTTTTATGTAAAATGCACCTCTGGGTTTTTTTGTGGGGCATAAGAATTCGTTCATTCACATGGTCTGAGGGACAGTGGACCAGCTCACGGCTGAAAAAGGTTGCTGACCCCTGCTCTAGAGGGACAGGGAAGAACGAAAACAGGAGCTTCCAGAATACATTCGGGGTCAGAATTTAAAAAAGCAAAAAACCCCACAGCAATGCGTGGCCTGGGCAGCTAGTGTGTGTGTGTGTGTGTGTGTGTGTGTATACTATACTATACTATATATAGTATTGATTTTTTTTCTGTGAACCACCCTGAGACCTCCAGGTATAGGGTAATATAGAAATTCAATACAATAATAATAATAATAATAATAATAATACTTGAATCAAAGTTCAGTATAGTTGGAATGCCCTCTTACATGCAGGTTTGCTGCTCATTTTCCCTTTGTATTGGATCAAAGGAAAACTGCAAGTCCCCTCAAAGTTGGGCTGCTGCCAACCTAGAAGTTTGAAAGCCCGCAGTGCAAGTAGATAAATAAGTACCGTTCTGGCGGGAAGGTAAAAAGCGTTTCCATGCGCTGCTCTGGTTCACCAGAAGCGGCTTAGTCATGCTGGCCACATGACTCGGAAAAACTGTCTGCGGACAAACGGCGGCCTCTAAAGTGAGATGAGCGCCGCAACCCCAGAGTCGTCCGTGACTGGACCTAACGGTCAGGGGTCCCCTTTACCTTTAATTCTGATGGCACTACCCTAAGTGCCAACTCACACCACAATGGAAAATATGTAAAATAAAATATAGTGCGGATGCCAGTCAACAATCCAGTGTTGCCTGCTGTGTAATAAAAGGTACAGCCTCAATTCTATGCCTTCTTGTTGAGTAGGGCCTTTTTGTGTTTCACTGGGCTTACTTTAAAGTACGTAGACTATTTGCACCTCCCCCCTGCCAAGCCTGGGCATGAGGAGGTTTTGGCCGGAGCAACCCAGATTTTGCAAAGCAAACCTGAGGCTCCAAAGTTACCGCCCCCCTCCCCAACGCATAATTCTGCACACTTTGGCTGTGGATGGTGAACATCAGACCACTAGGTATCAGGGTCTTGTCTGAAAAAGACTGAAGTTCCATGTTCAGGGCCCTCAACACAACGGAGGGGAGGAATGCAAGCTCAAAAAGGAAGCAGCGGCAGGTGGTTTCTGCTTAGCTTGAAAGGTTTTTCTAGTTGTTTGCCTACAGCAGTACTAACAGGCTGCAAACTCCCAAGGTGGGGTCTGCAGCCAGGCCCAACCCCCCTGTCACTACCTGGCTCCATCCCTGTTACAGCAGCTGCACTGTTTATTTCCCAGGCACCCCGTTTTAGCTCCTATGCTGTGGCCCCTGCTAAGCCTTGGGAGAGCCAGCAATCCTAAAATGAATGGCAAGGAGGACAAGTCTAGAGAAACCACCAACTTGGGCCAGTTTAGAAGACAAAAAATGCAGCAGGCCAGCTTTGGGGAGGAAAGAGCTCCTCACAGGGACACTGGAAGCAGTCCCCTGCCCTCTGTCCCCTGTCCCAAGCCAGCAGCAGGCAAAAATGAACTGGCAGCGGGTGAGCCATCTTTTCCAAGTGGCATCCTGCGTTTCGGCTTGGCAGGGCAGACATGGACAGTCTGCTGTCCACCAATACATGTCTTAAGAACAGCAACCATGTTTATCGCTCTCCAAGATTCGGCATAAAATTTCAAGTTGGATTATGCAGTGTGAGAGCAGCAATGCGGAAACTCAGGTAGGTAGATGCCACGGAGATTCAAGCAGGCAGTACAGTACTTAAAACTATGCAACCTGCCTCCACAAGAGGTAGCGGCAGCTTTATAGGAGGAAGGGATAAAATTCACAGACAATATTGACAGTTCCATTCTACTTTCTCTGTCAGAGGCAGCGTGCGTCCGGGAACCAGTTGGTGGGAGAGCGCTGATCCAGTCACGGGCTCCGTGTGGGCTTCTCAGAGGCAACGGGTTGGCCACAGAATTGCTGGACTAGATCTGCTCATCTTACGTTCTTTAAGCATACAATTCCACTGGGCACGGTCACCCTGGCAGGTCTTCCACACCCCTCTGGCAAGCACCACCAACTCGTGTGCCTCCTCCTTGAGAGGTCCGGAGAGTGGCAGGACAAAAACGGGGCCTTCTCTGCAGTGGCTCCCTGTCTCCAGAATGCTCTCCCCAGGGAAGTTCGCCTGGCACCTTCATTAGACACCTTTAGGTGCCAGGCAAAAACGTTCCTTTTTAATGATGCCTTTGGTTGACCTAGTCGACATACTATGCCCTTTTAAATGTGGATCTTTTTTTGGGGGGTGTTATTGGGTTATTATTTTTATTTTGAATTTATATATTGTGATCTTTTCTGTGAACCGCCCTGAGAACTCTGGGTATAGGGCAGTATATTAATTCAATAAATAATAATAATTTTAAAAATAACCACAGTTTTTACCATGTGCTGCCTCTGCAGGGCTAGAGCTCTTGGCCACAGGAAAGTGTCTGGTGTGCAGAGGAATAAGGCTTATAAACAGATTATATCAAGAATGAAGGGAAAGAGAGCAATTATGGTTAATGTTGGCTTTTATTTGATTTTTTTATAATTAAAATATAATTGCATTATTGAAAGATTTAAAGGCTTCCCATGAAGCCACAGAGGGAGTGTCATCTAGTTATTGCACACCCAGCCAAGATGCACCAAAGCAGAGTAAACGGTGGTCCCTGCCAATCCGAGAAGTGCCAAAGAGCCGAGGACTCCTCGGTTTCGTTTCTTGGGATCTGTAAGGAAAAGGTGAGGTTCACAAGACTCACTCTTGGTACAAGAAACAAGGTGAGCAGCTGATACTCCAGCTTCACTTGTTGCAAGAAGCCTTTCTTTTCGGCTACCCAACCAGAGCGCCAAAACTTTCAAAGTGTGCAGGATGGAGAAATTGTACCTAGGATAAACTTCCCTGTGGTTGTTTTGCCCGCAAAGGGCAAACCTCTAAAACACTAAGTTTTAATTTTTTATCGTCCCCTTCAAGATATGCTGTCAAAGGCAATACACAGGCTTCAGTACAAAACGTTAAAGAGGCTTTGGTGGCCAAATGTCAACAGGACACACGTTCATGAACTACTATTGCTGCCTTCCTAGACTGCTCCTTCTCACACCTTCCAGAGAGGACCTCCATGTACTCTGCCCATGCTTGCACCCCAGAGAGGTCACTTTGCTGCTAACGCAGGAAAAACTACGCGGGAGGCAGCAGTTACGAGTTACCAGTCTCTGCAGCCACAGTGGTTCTCCAGCCGCTTGACTTCACCCTGAAAGGTGCACTCCATTGTCTCTCAAAACAGATGGATGACGACGACAACAACAACAATGTATTTGGAAAATATTGTCGCACCCTACCTTGATGTTATGCATGAGATGGTGGTCTATAAGCATATTGCAAATAAATTTGAAAGCAAAAACCAGCAGCCTTGCTGATTCTAAATGGGGAGAAATCCTGTAGTTTTGAGATTTCGGGGTGTGTTTGGAGGGATATGTGTGTGTGTGTGCAACCCATGTGTACATCATCTAGTGTTCCATATGTGAAATATTTATTTTATTTACCAAAATTTATATTCTGCTTGATTGTAACCCCCCCTCAAAAAAAAAGCGATGGGGGGGGAAGCAATGAAATTATCAGTGTGCTTCTCTACTCAAGTCAACACTTCAGTATGTGCTTCAGTGAATGCATAGGGGACTCTCTTTTTCTGGCAAAGGAGGATGGAGTTAAGGCATTGCATAATGGGATAAAATCCCACTGTTTTTATTCTAAATATACCGTATTTTTTGCTCCATAGGGCGCACCAGACCATAGGGCGGACCTCGTTTTTAGAGGAGGAAACAAGAAAAAAAATATTTTTCTGGTTTTCCTCCTCTAAAAGCCCTGTTAGTTGAGGATCAACTCAAATTTGTGCAGCTTTTTTTCGAAGGGAAAAGTCCTTTTTTGAGAATCAGCTCAAAGTTTTGCAGCTTTTTTGCATAGGGAAAAGCCCTGTTTTTTTGAGGATCAGCTCAAAGTTTTGCAGCTTTTTGCAAAGGGAAAAGCCCCGTTTTTTGAGGATCAGCTCAAAGCTTTGCAGCTTTTTTTGCAAAGGGGGGAAAGCAAAGAGGAAAAGCCCCATTTTTATGGGGTTCAACTCACATTTCTACAGCTCCTTAAGGAAAGGGAGCCGTTTCTACAGTTTCCAGACAGATAATCTAATCAGCCAGTCACATGTTGCTGGGGAAACAAACAACCTCCCTCTGCAGCACATTCAACAATGGAGGCCTGGGCAAGGGGGCAGGGCTGAAAGGGAGTCGGGGACTCCTCTTTCTCCCGATCTCTTGCTGATCAGCTGCTGAGCGGGGTCCTTTCAACACCCCCTTTTCTCTTTGTAAAATAAAAAGCACGATTCTCTTTTGGCCCCTGGGCAATTCGGCTCCAGGGACCACCATTTGCTCCATAAGACGCACAGATATTTCCCCTTACTTTTTAGGAGGAAAAAAGTGCGTCTTATGGAGCAAAAAATACAGCAGCTTCCCACTCTTATGGGAGAGGGGGCGGGAAGCATAAGACAGACCAGGCATGGCCAAACTTGGCCCTCCAGCTGTTTTGGGACTGCAACTCCCATCATCCCTAGCTAACAGGACCAGTGGTCAGGGATGATGGGAATTGTAGCCCCAAAGCAGCTGGAGGACGAAGTTTGGCCATGCCTGAGATAGACCATTCCTCTTGATTCCCAACTGTTTGCTCTGGTTTCCAAGCTCTTGCACAGAGCATGGAAGAGTTTGGCAACAGATCCAATTGGGATCCAAGGAAAACTGTCCAATTGGAGCAACTCTGCAGGTGACGAACGGATTGCGTTTACCAGCCCCATAAACCCACCTCCTGTGTAGTAGCCATAAGCATAAAGCAGTCTTCCGATGATCCAAGATGCACCAAGTCCTGTAGCAACCCGCTGGGGGAAAAAAAAAGCAGAAACTGTCACTGCTCACAGAGGGGGCTGGTGCTGACAAGAATGTGCAACAGGGAAGAGGAGATCAGCTTCTATTTTGTCTCCAGTTTTGTTTTAACATCTATATGGAACAAAAGGGGGCAGTCAATAGAAGTTTTGGAGTGAGTGGTGATCAGTATGATGACACTGAGAGCTGTTCCGAAAGTGGAACCGACTCCCCTTCGGATGGCTGTGGATTCTCCTTCCATGGAGGTATTTAAGCAGATTAGATGGCGATCTGTCATGGATGCTCTAGTTGAGATTCCTGCATTGCAGGGGGTTGGGCTGGATGACCCTTGGGGCCCCTTCCAACTCAACAAGTCTATGGTAACGTTTGATTTAGGAGCAGCTGCCTGGACACAGTGGAGTGCAGAAAGAGAACCAATAAGCGGCGTTTCAGTCCTGAGAAGGCGGAGACCCTGTTGAGCGGAGGCTCCCTTGTCCAGGAAATGGGTCAACTACCTGTCCTGGACTTGATTACACTCTCCTGTAAAGGAGTTTTGAGGTCCTCCTTGACACATCAACTGTCATTAGAGGGTCAAGCAGCCTCTGCGATAGGAGTGCCTTTTCCGAACTTCACGTGGTACACCAGCCGTAGCCATTTATGGATGATGATGAGGATAATTTATTTATTTATTTATACCCCGCCCATCTGGTTAGGTTTCCACAGCCACTCTGGGCGGCTTCCAACACAATGTTAAAATACAATAATCTTTAAACATTAAAAGCTTCCCAAAACCCTTCAGATGTCTTCTAAAAGTCTGGTAGTTGTTTTTCGCTTTGGCATCTGGTGGGAGGGCTTTCCACAGGGCGGGTGCCACTCCCGAGAAGGCCCTCTGCCTAGTTCCCTGTAACTTGGCTTCTCGCAGCGAGGGAACTGCCAGAAGACCCTTGGCACTGGACCTCAGTGTCTGGGCAGAACGATGGGGGTGGAGACGCTCCTTCAGGTATAATGGGCAGGGGCCGTTTAGGGCTTTAAAGTTCAGCACCAACACTTTGAATTGTGCTCGGAAGCGTACTGGGAGCCAATGTAGGTCATTTCCTACATTGTGCATTTCCAGGCACAATTCAAAGTGTTGGTGCTGACCTTTAAAGTCCTAAACGGCCTCAGCCCAGTATACCTGAAGTAGCGTCTCCACCCCCATCGTTTCCCCCCCCAAGGAATGGAGGAACCAAAAAATAAGGTGGCTCTGAAGACTGGCAGAAGGCCGGGAAGGGAGTTTGTGTGTGTCTCAGAGAATAGCAGTTCTGGAGAAGGGAACGGCAGATGAACAGACAAGCAGGCATTCAGTAGGATATGTTTTGCTCTGGTAAAGACTGTCCTTTGTTCTTACTTTGAGATTCAAAGTAGAATTTGTCCCCCTGAGGCATACCAGATTTGACCAGTTACAGGTAGGTAGCTGTGTTGGTCTGTCGTAGTCGAAACAAAATAAAAAAAATTCTTTCCAGTAGCACCTTAAAGACCAACTAAGTTTGTTATTGGTATGAGCTTTCGTGTTCATTGGTATCTGAAGAAGTGTACATGCACACGAAAGCTCATACCAATAACAAACTTAGTTGGTCTCTAAGGTGCTACTGGAAAGAATTTTTTTTATTTTGTTCAGATTTGACCAGTATGGATGTTCCTGAACTCTGCTCCAGAGAAACTACAGCAGGGAATCAAGTACCTTGGGCTACGCAGTCACACCCGGGCTTTGCTCCCACTGAGCAGGCTGGGGAAAAACAAACCCCAAAGTCTCTCATCTTCGTACTTACCGGGAAATAGATTCCGCTCACTCCAAGAAAGAATAAGAAGGAGGAATACACTTCTAACCTACAAGAACAGAAAAAGTTGTGTGCATTGTGGCTCTGTTTCTGTTTTTAAATGCCAGCTGCCTCAGAGACCAGGACATCATTCTCAACAAGAGACTGCATAATAATAATAATAATAATAATAATAATAATAATAATAATAATTTATTTGTACCCCACCCATCTGGCTGGGTCTCCCCAGCCACTCTGGGCAGCTTCCAAAAAAATACATTAAAATATCACAGATTAAAAACTTCCCTAAACAGGGCTGCAAGGAAGAAGGCAGCAGATTTCACAGGTGTCCTTGAATAATTTGCACGCTTGCAATGACTCCTTCCTGTTACGGGAAAGTGAGTCCTCTGCAGCTATGTCCGGGTGCCACGGAGACAAAGACTGCTCTTCTGCACAGTGTATCCCTTATTGCATCTTCCCCGTTCCAACCTCTGGGATGTGCACACATGAATTAAGAGGAGGTTCAGAGCAGAATATCAAGGATTGGTATAAAGGGGAGAGAAGGAAGGCCGAGGCAGGAACACGGTTGATGTGCAAAGGTCCAAAGACAGGGACTCCCAACATATATTGATGTAGGAATCGCATACGCTCTCTTGACAAGAAGGGTCAGCAAAATTTCACTTGCGCAAGCTGGAAATTTCCCCAGGATTCCGTAACCCACCTTCCTGGCTGTTGCATGAGCTCTGTGCTCCAGCAATGCAGACTCCTGAACCACCCAGGGACCACCTGCCTCCGACAAGCCTTTCGCTGACAAGCCACTGGCCGGAGCAAGACACCCAACAGTCTCAAGGGCGGACACACAGAAGAGGGAACAGCCTTGTTTTCTCCTGCTCCAGAGGGTACGACTTGAACCAATGGCTTCAAGTTACAAGAAAGGAGATTCCAGCTAAACACCAGGAAGAACTTTCTGATGGTAAGAGCCATTTGACTCCCTTGGGAGGTGGTGGATTCTCCTTCCTTGGAGGTTTTTAAGCAGAGGTTGGACGGCCATCTCTCAGGGATGCTTTCGTTGAGATTCCTGCATTGCAGGGGGTTGAACTAGATGACCCTTGGGGTACCTTCCAACTCTAATAAGATTCTATGACAGGCGTTTAGAATATGGATTTCCTCAAGTGTTTTTATCAGCATGGCAGGGATTGCTGCACTGAGAATGGACAGGGTTTCCCAAAGCAACAGCAGTTGCAGCACTTGAGGCATTAAACACTTAAGAAACCAAAATTAAACACCTCGTGCCAAGGGCTACTCACGTGTTCTGGTGTGCCCTCTGGATACAGTTGAAGAGATGTCCATTTTCAGGGTCTGTGCTGTACATGTTTGGGTACTTTTGAGGGAGGTTGGTGGGGGGAGAGGGAGAGAGAAAGAGAAAAAGTGAATGTCCACACCTCATCAACTATGGAGTTGGAGGAGAAAGGTGTTGTTGTTGTAATTTATAAAAGGTAAAGGTAAAGGTATCCCTGACCGTTAGGTCCAGTCGCAGACAACTCTGAGGTTGCAGCGCTCATCTCGCTTTACTGGCAAAGGGAGCCAGCGTTTGTCCACAGACAGCATTCCGGGTCATGTGGCCGGCGTTACTAAGCCGCTTCTGGTGAACCAGAGCAGCGCACGGAAACGCCGTTTACCTTCCCGCCGGAGCAGTACCTATTTATCTACTTGCACTTTGACGTGCTTATGAACTGCTAGTTTGGCAGGAGCTGGGACCCAACAATGGGAGCTCACCCCATCACAGGAATTCGAACCGCCGATCTCAGGGCGGTTCACAGAATAAAATCAAAATAGAAAACCACAAAATACATAATAAAAATAAAAACAACAACCCAATAGCGCCTCCCCACAAAGAGCCACGTTTTAAAAGGGCATAGTATGTCAGTCAGCTCAACCAAAGGTCTGGTTAAAAAGGAACATTTCTGGTGTATAATGAAGGCACCAGGCAAACCTCTCTGGGGAGAGCATTCCACAGATGGGGAGCAACTTCAGAGAAGGCCCCGTTCTCGTGTTGCCACCCTTCGGACGTCTCGAGGGGGAGGCACACGAAGGAGGGTCTCAGAAGATGATCGCGGGGTCTGGGTAGGTTCATATGGAAAGAGGCGGTCCTTGAGGTATTGCGGTCCTGAGCCGTTTAAGTGTTCCACGTGCTACCTAGTGATCAATGTGTTACTCTATTCCCACACCCAATGGGCACACCCAGAATGGAGCTATAGCAGCCACTGACTGATTGGGCTTCTGTTTTGCACTTTGCCAGAAACACACATTCATAGACATACCATGTTAGGTGGGTCAATTAAAACTGTGTCTGAGCGTGCTCCTTCTGTGCGAGACTTTCCTGCTGTTTGCTGCCATCTTTCCCTTCCCACCTGCCGCAAGCCTTCCCACCATGGCAGCAGAGGAAGAAACTCTCCTTTTTCCCAGCCTGGTCTCCGGCCAGACCCGGAAGCAGCCATGGTGTCTCAAGCAAAAGTCAACAAAGGGTCCAGCAAACAGTAGCAGGTGAAACAAGCCAGCTCGCTCCCCACAAGGGGGAATAAGAGCCCAAACACAACAGCCGCAACCCTCCCCTCCCAAGTTGTTTCTTCTCCTTTTATGTTTGCCTGCAAACTGCATTTCAAAGGCTATTTGCAGCAGTGAACTAATACAGAAGCAAGAGTACCAAGGAAGAGGAGTGGTAGGGACAAGGCTTGCCAGTCTTATGGCTGAAGTCCCCCACGCATTCCTGAGGCACAAGAAACAATGCACAAAGCCCAGCTCCAGCTGTTTTTAGAGAGGCTTATGACTCACCAACAGAGAGCAGAGCAGACACACCCTCTGGCCTCCTTCCCAATTGTGGCACCAAAGCCTTCCAGGAAGAGGAGAGGAAGTCTTTTCTGTGCACAGGACTCCTCTGTTTCGGAGACCCCTGGAAAATGGCTCACCTTCTCCCCAAGAGATGCTAGCAGCTGAAAACCACAGAAGATAGCAAGAGTGGCCATGCAGCTTGTTCCCCCTACAGCAGCTTTCAAGTTAGAAACATTGGCGCAGCACTGCCAGCTGTGGGCGATTGCAAAAGCCAACTCACAATTTCCTCGCCCAAGTCCTCACAGATGAAAAACACACAGAGAGTTGGAAGCTTGATGTGAAGATCAAATCTACTGTCAAGGACGCCCCGAGCCACCTTCAAGGCCTGCCTACATAATGCGTGCAAACACCAGCACTGGAACAGATTCAAGGTCTACCTAGGCCGTTTCCATCACGGCCACCCAAGTGCTACTTGGGCGTTGCAAGCAGGACATGAAGGGAAGAGCCCTCTCAGCAACTGGCACTCAGAGGTACACTGTCTTTGACTATGGAGGTTCCACTGAGGCAGCATGTCGCCTGGCAGAAAGTAGCATTAGCTGCCTGCAGTGTTGCCATTTGCACATGGCTTACTCAAGAGCGCACCAAAGGAAAGAGGGACGGAACCCCACCCACTTTCCAGCCAGCAAAGGGGGGAAATCCCACGCTACTGGCCATGAAGTCTAAAAAAAACATGCTTCTTTGAAAAAAGAAGAGTTTTGATTTGATATCCCACTTTATCACTACCCTAAGGAGTTTCAAAGCGGCTAACATTCTCCTTTCCCTTCCTTCCCCACAACAACACTCTGTGAGGTGAGTGAGGCTGAGAGACTTCAGAGAGAAGTGTGGACCAGCCCAAGGTCACCAGCAGCTACATGTGGAGGAGCAGGGAATCAAACCTGTTCACCAGATTACGAGTCTACTGCTCTTAACCACTACACCACAAAGGAAAAACAGACCCCACAGGAATAAGCAGAATGATCAGATCATATTGGATATGCTGCATCTGTACTCTTGTCTTCCCAGAGACTTGATGCAGCAACGCGGCCGCCCCCTCACTGAACATTGTATTTCTTGCGGGCTTTCCCCACATTGATGGCTAGGTGTGTTACAAGATGAAACTGGCAGCACCAGTGAGAATCACATAGCCGTATTCCTTCGAGAGAACCACCATCTTGGCACTGAGGAGAGGGGAAAGGGGAAAGTTAGTCCAAGGCCAAGAATCAGAATCGCTCCCCACCCCCGCCCCGCCAAGACACACAGAGTGGGCAAAAACCCATCACTCTGGAAGCAACAGAAGGCAACAGGTCACAGCGAGAAGCCTCCTGGCCCTAAGCACAATAGGAAACGGATCTGAGAGTAATACAAAGGAGCAGAGCACAAACCAAGTGGAGGCCAGTCTCTGCAGTCCAGCAACTCAGAAGCCGGCTTCCAGTTCCATTGCTACCCTAGCTCCAAGTAAAGAAATGATGCCAAAAGCCATAGATATGTCGGCACTGGTTGTAAGGGGTCGGAAGAACATACTGAAATGTATTGTAAACAGAACTACAGGTGAAACTCGAAAAATTAGAATATCGTGGAAAGGTTCGTTTCTTTCAGTAATTCAACTTAAAAGGTGAAACTAATATATGAGATGGACTCATGACATGCAAAGCGAGATATGTCAAACCTTCATTTGTTATAATTGTGATGATTATGGCATACAGCTGATGAGAACACCCAAATTAACAATTTCAGCCTTGGGTTTTTCATCAGCTGTACGTCATAGGCTAATCATCACAATTATAACAAACAAAGGCTTGACATATCTCGCTTTGCATGTCATGAGTCCATCTCATATATTAAACTCCAGTAGCTAATGAAAACAATTGCTTGCATAAATGGACTTTTCCACAATATTCTAATTTTTCAAGTTTCTCCTGTATCTGTGCCTTTAATCAACTTCCACTCAACCTGCATTTCTGCTGCCTTCCTCCAGAATTCGCTGATCTCCAATCTTAATTTCAGAACGGGGGGGGGGGGTGAGTTGCGTTCATCCACCTGGCAGACTTATTTGCGTTTGGAGCAACCACCAAAGGGAAGATACGCAGTGGGGTTAAGGGACGAGCCTTGCTGATATTCTGGAGAGGGGAGAACACAGTCTTCATTGCAGCCCACACTCTCTGTTTCCTCCTCAATTAAAATGCACATGTTTTGGTGCAGATCAGCTGCATGTTCCCCCCAGGGCATATTCTGCTCTTTCTCCTCCCCTAAACCTATCCATTCTCAAGAAATCAGCCCTGAGTGCTCACTAGAAGGACAGATCCTGAAGTTGAGGCTCCAGTACTTTGGCCACCTCATGAGAAGAGAAGACTCCCTGGAAAAGACCCTGATGTTGGGAAAGATGGAGGGCACAAGGAGAAGGGGACGACAGAGGATGAGATGTTGGACAGTGTTCTCGAAGCTACTAACATGAGTTTGGCCAAACTGCGAGAGGCAGTGAAGGATAGGCGTGCCTGGCGTGCTCTGGTCCATGGGGTCATGAAGAGTCGGACACAACTGAACGACTGAACAACAACCTGCTTGACTTCCAGGTTTGCTTGGAAGTAAGACCTGCAAAATTCAGTGGAATTTCCCCCCAGTAAGTAACTATAGGGTTGTAGCCCCAGGCAGTTCACATTATTTGGAGCAATGGCCTATACCAGGGGTCCCCAAACTAAGGCCCGGGGGCCGGCTGCAGCCCAACCACCTTCTAAATCCGGCCCGCAGGCAGTCCGGGAATCAGCGTGTTTTTGCATGAGTAGAATGTGTCCTTTTATTTAAAATGCATCTCTGGGTTATTTGTGGGGCATAGGAATTCGTTCATTTCCCCCCCTTCAAAATACAGTCTGGCCCCCCACAAGGTCTGAGGGACAGTGGACCGGCCCCCTGCTGAAAAAGTTTGCTGACCCCTGGCCTATACCTATTTCTTTATCCCCCTTTTCTTGTAGTAATTTCAGTTCCTTCTTTCAGTTGTAAAATGGCAAATGTGGCTTATAGCTTAATAATAATTAAAGCAACGCAAAATGAGCAAAGCAAACATAATGAAACAGCAAGTAACGACACGGCCTTTTCTGTGGTGGTGCCTCTGCTACTGAGCTCCCTCCCTCCAGTGATTTATCGATGCTGCTGTCGGTCATTTTTCTGACCCCCATGAAAAACATGTTTAATTCTCTACTATTCTAGCTAGAGCAATCAACATGCCTGTTGAGGAGTCAGAAATGAGAGCCAGCACTATTTTCCCAGAGGACAACGATGTTATCTCTCCGCCATAAACAAGCCCCATGAGGGCAATGTCTGATTTTAGTGGCTGTTAATAAAATTCATGTTCCCCCAAATGCTCCTGGCTCTAGATTATTGTGTCAGCCTGCGCATGTTCAGAACAGACAGACAACGCCTTTGCAACAAGTCCTTGCAGAATCAAGGAACCAAGAGCTGCTGTTTCAGCACATACATGCGTCAGGGTGCAGGTACAGTTTCAAACTACTGGAGTTCTCTATCCTCAAATGCCTCCATCAAACATGCCAGATATTCCACTCAGTCTTAACTAAAGGTAATGGTAAAGGGACCCCTGACCATTAGGTCCAGTCGCGGACGACTCTGGGGTTGTGGCGCTCATCTCGCTCTATAGGCCGAGGGAGCTGGCGTATAGCTTCCAGGTCATATGGCCAGCATGACTAAGCCGCTTCTGGCGAACCAGAGCAGTGCATGGAAACGCCCTTTACCTTCCCGCCGGAGCGGTACCTATTTATCTACTTGCACTTTGACCTGCTTTCGAACTGCTAGGTTGGCAGGAGCAGGGACAGAACGGGAGCTCACCCCGTTGCGGGGATTCGAACCGCCGACCTTCTGATCAGCAAGCCCTAGGCTCTGTGGTTTAACCCACAGCGCCACCTGCGTCCCACCTGTCTTAACTAGACCACCCCAAATCTCCAGTATCTGCCAAACTTGTCTATGAACTTGAAATCTACACATTCAGGGGAGGCTTTTCTGAAGCAACCCCCCCCCCCCAACAATACTCTAGCAGAAATCCTAGGCCGCGTAGGCTGAAAATCCCAGCAATGCACCCAGAGGAACTGCCTGAGCTTGAAGTACTGGAAAGGAGGAAGACAAAGACCAAAGGGTGCCCAGCAGGCAGCTATAAAATGCTCTGGGGCAGAGACTGCCTTTTTGCAGGACTATGTCTCAGTGATAAAGGAAATTGCACTTTGTGCGGCAGCCAAGTCTGGGCAAAGTTGAGGGCCCAGGGACTTGAACGCCTGGTCTGGAAGAAAAATCAATAGCAAATGAGTTCCCCTTGTGTAAAGTTGTCCCAAGTCCAAACACACAGGGACGGCTTATCTGCAACCTGATGACCTTTCACCCCAACAAGTTAAACTCTACAAGGGTGATATCTTCAACCGCAGTGCCCACATCCCTTGCAAGGCTCCGTCCTCTGGAGCAGGTTGCAGCTGGAGTGATTTGCCCCAGATATATCAGGTCAAGTCCACACTTTGATCCAGAAGCCTCTGGTTGCCACCAAGGGAGCACAAGCCCCTCCACTGAGTCAACTGCTCGTGTGAAAAGGCAAGCATGTACAGTAGTTTGGGAGAATAGTAACTGCACTAGGAAATCGCAAACCAGTTGCTGCCCGACATGCTTCATATCGGGCAAAATTATGCAAGGGAATCTGCTTGCTGCCAATTCACTTCTCTAACAGCCCTTGCTCATTCCACGAGGCTGAAAGTCAGCCGCTTCTGCTGAAGGACGCGCCCCCCCCCCCTGCCATTCAGCATCCTGCCAGCCCTGGACAAAAGCCCCATCTTCTGGCATGTTTATCTCAGTTGCTGAGAGCGTGGTGCTGAGAACCGCCAAGGTTGCAGGTTCGATCCCCGCATGGGACAGCTGCATACTCCTGCATTGCAGGGGGCTGGACTAGATGATGCCCAGGGTCCCCTTGCACCCCTATGATCTCTATGCTTAGCCGGGTTTTGCTCACAAGCCCTGCCGTTTTTGCAAACGCACTGTCAAGCTTTGCCACTATCTCAGCCCGACCAGCAGCGGCTTGCAGCCGGCAGGATTCACGCCCGAGGGCCGGGAGCGGCCAGCAGCCGCCCGCTATGGGCAAAAGCGCTCTGGCGGACGGGGCCGCCGGGCCCAAGAGCCGGGGAAAGGGCCGAGCAGGAACAGGGCGCACGGCTGCGGGAAGCTCTGCCCGGCTCCGAAGACCCTCGACCTCCCACCCGCCCCGTTGACCCGGACTCACCGCCGTCGCCGCCCAGCAAGAGCACGCCAAAAAACGCAGCGCCGCCCCGGGCCGAGAGGGAAGGGTTGCCCGGGTAGCCCAGCCCACGTCGGGGCGGATCCATCCGTGGGCGCCGCTGCTCCGAAACGCGGAGAGCGCAAGAGCGCCCTCTCCAATGGAGAAAGGAAAGTTTTAGTACATCTCTCTCTCTCTCTCTCTCTCTCTCTCTCTCTCTGTGTGTGTGTGTGTGTGTGTGTGTGTGAGAGAGAGAGAGAGAGAGAGAACATTAGCATTGCTTAGTTCTTTCCAATAAAGTATAAATAAAATTTAATAATTTTTTTAAAAAAAGCATTGCCTAGTTACCCTTTCTTTAAAAAAAATTATGCTTTTCAGGTTTATACATTTCACTAACTTTACAATCCTTTGACATTTAACACTCAACTTCCTTCCCCCCTCTTTCTGCGGTTCCTTAAATTTATCTTCTTTTGCCTATCCAAATTAACTTAATTTGCTCATTTATTCATCCACTTTAAATACAGGTGAAACTCTAAGCACAGGAATGCAGAGGACTTATTTTTAAAGGCACCTGACCAAACGCCAGAGGTGAAACTCGAAAAATTAGAATATCGTGGAAAAGTCCATTTATGTAAGCAATTTATGTTTTCATTAGCTCCTGGAGTTTAATATATGAGATAGACTCACGACATGCAAAGCGAGATATTTCAAGTCTTTGCTTGTTATAATTGTGATGATTATGGCGCAAAGCTGATAAAAACCCCAAAGTTGAAATTGTTAATTTGGGGTTCTCATCAGCTGTACGCCATAATCATCACAATTATAACAAATAAAGGCTTGACATATCTCGCTTTGCATGTGATGAGTCTATCTCATATATTAGTTTCACCTTTTAAGTTGAATTACTGAAAGAAATGAACCTTTCCACAATATTCTAATTTTTAGAGTTTCACCTGTATATACTGTTATGAAACTGCAGGTTGTTACCATAATCCTGCCAATGTTCTTATCTGTTTACAGTTTGCCTGTAAATATTCAAGGGACAATTTCCATTCTTTTATAAACCGTTTGTTATCTTGATTTCTTATTCTTCTGGTAAGTTTTGCCATTTCTGCATATTCCAGATGTTTTTGTATCCATTCTTCCTTTGCTGGGACTTCCACTGGCGTGCTTTCGAACTCGGTCACTCGGTCCAGAGGCTCAGTGGTTTTAGACCACAGCACCACCTGCATGACACACAACCTACAGGCTGCACACTGCTTTGTCGAACGGGCAGAAGGACAGGGAGGAAGCCCAAAATGTGACACACAGACACATACCCCTTCCCCAGCCCTCACACTAAAGACACACACACTCCACATAACAGATTCAAAGCTCTGAGAAGTACTAAGACCATACTGAGGCCTCACGTGCTTTGCAGCAACCCTGAAATATACTCACGAGTTGTTTCAGTGTATCTGAAGAAGTGTGCATCCACATGAAAGCTCATACCAAGAACAAACTTAGTTGGTCTCTAAGGTGGTATTGGAAGTAATTTTTTATTTTTTTATTTTGTTCAGAGTTGAGTAGTAAATTTCATGCTCATTATTTCAACTCATAGGAATAGTGATTGAATTTCCCCCCAAACCTCAGGCTTTATATACATTATTTACACAATGAGAACCATCTGATTGGTTGATTATGTTTCCCTCCTGGAGCCTGATTGGGCTGCTGACGCCGGCCAATCAGTTGTTGCATCCTGGTATCCTACCAGTCTAATAGGCTGATTAACTTCCTCCTGGGGTCTGGTTGGGCTGCTCCTGCAGGCCAATCAGGTTGTTGCATTCTAGGATCCAAGCTTAGTACATAACAGACCCTGTGGGTAAAGACCTTTGCATCGCTTGGAGATGGGTAGAAGAGAGGAGATTCTGGATTTCTCCTTGTCCAGTTTCTTCCAGTTGTGGCATGGCGAGCAATTCGTCAAGGCCGGGCAGATGCTCTGACCTTCACAATGGAGGTTGGTTCAAAAAGACTTTGTGTATCACTGCCCTAGAAAAACTGACCCACAAACTCAACGGTGCCAGTGGTAAGGCTGCAACTGCTGCAGAATAGAGACCCTTTGTAGCATATATGAACAAACACTCAATATACAGTTCACTCCATGCCAGTGTTGGCTATACTTGGAAGAATTATTACTGAACTCGATTTCAGATCTAGTCGGGGTTTTTCGACTGTACTTATATTACCACTTATATTTCTCTTCTTTGCATCTGTATAGAGGTTCTGCCTTGGTTGTTTTTGTTGGTTTGTTTATGTTATCTTGGTTTTTTTAAATAAAAAACATTTAGTTATTTACAACCTTTTTATGCTGCCCAATAACAAAGTTCCCTGGGCAACTTAATATAACAAGAAAAACTTTAAAATACAATGAAAGTCTCTTACATTAATGTGGCCATTAATGTGACAGGAGGGCGTTACACAGGGCGGGCGCCACTACCGAGAAGGCCCTCTGCCTGGTTCCTTGTAACCTCGCAGTGAGGGAACCACCAGAAGGCCCTCGGAGCTGGACCTCAGTGTCCAGGCTGAACGATGGGGGTGGAGACGCTTCTTCAGGTACACTGAACCAAGGCTGTTTAGGAATTTAAAGATCAGCCATATCAGGCTGAGGAGGAAAGCCAGTGAAAAATTGTTTCAACCCAAGATATACAGTAATTACACTCAAGAAATTGGGGGAGGGTCTTTCCTTGGCAGTCAGGAGTGTTTGTGCTGGAAAGGAGCTTACTTTGCGTGCTTCACATTTCATGTTTTCAGTAAGCATCTGAAAGGGTTGCTAACGCATTGCATCTCGCTAATAATATTTCTATTGCAAGTAAAGAGCAATTCTGAGCCGTTACCAAATATGAGGAAAGCTGCACTCCAATCTAGCGCCAGGCATAGCAGCAACATCTTAACAGAATAATATCACTCTCCAAAGCCAAACTGAAATATACTCGGAGTCAAGTGCGGATTTCATGCTCTTTATTCAGCTCATAGTAGTGAGGAATGTAGTTCCCCCCAAACGTCTGCTTTATATACACTATTTACACAATGGGCCCCACATGATTGGCTAATTCCAGGATACTCCTGTATGCCAATCGGTTTGCGGATTCACTTCCACCTGGAGCTGGATTGGGTGACTCCTGCGGACCAATCAGACTGCTGCATTCTAGATCATATTGTTCTAGGACCAATCAGACTGCTGCATTCTGAATCCTATTGTTCTAGGACCAATCAGACTGCTGCATTTTGGATCCTATTCAACTCAGTACATAACATAAACTATACCAGTAAGGTAAATTGCTGGCATTTGCTGTCATAGAGTTTCAAATATGATTCTGAGGATGTCTTTATTTTCAGGTATTTTACGCTTATTTACTCTGAAGTATGCCCCACCGTTTTCAAAAAGAACTGCTTCCTAGGACATGCGTGGTGGACTGCAGTCTTAGTCACACTGTGATCAGTGGGGATTACTTCCAAGTAAAGATACGTAGGCCGACGCTCTCAATATATCACCAAGTCCGTTTTCAGAGTCTACTAGGCTCATTAATCCCCGTCCTCTTCGTCTTCATCGTGTCCTGTCGCAGTTAAGAATTCATATACAACCGCGCAAACTCCCAAGAGCCAGGCAAACACCGTACCGGCAGAGAAGATGCAGAACCCAACCAGACCCAGGAAAAGATAGTCTTGGTCGTCAAAATGGACGAAGCATTTATAATTAAGTTGCTCCTGTGCCTCATCCAGCATCTTCAAGTCATGCACAAAAGCTGGGCTGTAGCAGGTGACGTTGTCAGAGTCTGCAGAGGAAACGCAAGGGTAACAAGAAGTCTCGACTTGTGCACAAAAAAACATGTCAATTAAGGGTGTGTCTACAGGCCTGTGGCCTTGATCCTCTCCAGACCCAGGAAGACACCCTCCCCTTTAAACTCAGACCTAACTTGCTTTCATGTTTGTTCCAGTCAAGTGGTATATACAGGTGAAACTCGAAAAATTAGAATATTGTGGAGAGGTTAATTTCTTTCAGTAATTCAACTTAAAAGGTGAAACTAATATATGAGATAGACTCATGACATGCAAAGCGAGATATGTCAAGCATTTATTTGTTATAATTGTGATGATTATGGCGTACAGCTGATGAGAACCCCAACTTAACAATTTCAACTTGGGGGTTTTCATCAGCTGTACGCCATAATCATCACAATTATAACAAACAAAGGCTTGACATATCTCGCTTTGCAAGTCATGAGTCTACCTCATACATTAAACTCCAGTAGCTAATGAAAACAATTGCTTACATAAATGGACTTTTCCACGATATTCTAATTTTTCGAGTTTCACCTGTATGTCCCTCTGGGGTTTGGTCAAGTGCCTTTAAAAATAAGTCCTCTGAATTCCTATGCTTAGAGTAAAGGCATGTACCACTACTTTGCTCCTCTACCTCAAATGTGTCAAAGCCAAGGAGGAACAGCAATAATGTACTTTTCCACAATATTCTAATTTTTCGAGTTTCACTTGTAAATTTCAGGAAACAAAATAAATCAGCATTTTCGCTTGTTATCTTTCTTGTTGTTCAGTCGTTCAGTCGTGTCCGACTCTTCGTGACCCCATGGACCAGAGCACGCCAGGCACGCCTATCCTTCACTGCCTCTCGCAGTTTGGCCAAACTCATGTTAGTAGCTTCAAGAACACTGTCCACTGTTATCTTTCTACTAAGCATCTAAAATGGCAGGCTAGAGTGCTTACTGCCCAGTAGACGGATTACTGGACCCATTCCCAGGGGACAAATATTCTTGGAGGGGCAGGCAGAATTCTCCATCACTTTAAGGGGAAAGATTTCTGCAGCTGGGTTTTGTTGTTGTTCGAAACAATTGTCTTGGTGAATACCGAATGAAAAGCGATTATTAGTTCATGTTAATGGGTGAATCCAAGGGTGATCTAGCTATGACATCTGTCACTCGATTGGTCACCAGGGCTGATGTGGCTGATCTGACTGGCATGATGGTCATCACTCCATGTGTGACACTTTTTTCCTTCTTTTAATATTTTTTATTAAAGATTTCTTAGTTTGCAAAAATACATGCATTGTCTCTTTTTCAAGTTGTGTTTTCTACAGATCAGTTTCATTTGTTGCGAGACATTAGTGTTGCATACAGTGTTAGGTCAGGAAGAAAAGAGGGGGAAAGAGAGGGGGAATGGTGAGTGGCGTCAGGTGGAAATGCTTCTATTCTTCTGCTTAGTGTATGTGTGGGGTTTTGTGTCAGCGTCACTTGTGTGGGTTTTCTTACTATTTGCTTGTTGTATTTTCTTGGTGATGAGAGAGGTTGGGGTGGCCTAGGGTGTGGTTGGTTGTCTTTGGTTGGTTGTAGTGAGATTTGTTTTTGTGTGTGAGTAGGGTTTGTGTGTGTGTTTGTTTTGGATCTGAAGAAGTATCTGATTTGTATCTGAAGTATTTGTTTGGTATCTGAAGAAGTGTACATGCACACGAAAGCTCATACCAAGAACAAACTTAGTTGGTCTCTAAGGTGCTACTGGAAATACTTTTTAATTTTTAATTTTTAATTTTGTTTTGTTTTGGATTAGGTTAGCCAAATTGATTTGTATGCTGTTGGCAGATTCTTGTTGTTGTCTTGTTGGGCTGTGTATGTGATAAAGGGGAACCATACCAGGGTGAAGGTGCCTGCTTCTATTTTTCCCTGTGTCAGTGTCAGTTTATTGGTTAGTTTTTCAAATAAGTCTGTTTCCCATACTATTGGATAACATTGGTCTATGCTTACTCCTGACAGGTCTCTCCAGTGTCTGGCTATGATGCTTCTGGCTGCTGAGAGTAGAGTGGAAGATGTTTAGTAGGGCCAGTTCTGGGGTGACTTCTAATACTTGCTTAGTTATTTTTGCATATTTCTTGTATGATTGAGGTCAAGAAGTGTTGGATTTTGGGACATTCCCACCACATGTGGAGGTATGTGCCTGTGGAGGTGCACCCCCTCCAACATTTTGGTGAGGTTCCTGGGCGTATCAGCGCTAGTTTCCGTGATGTTAGGTACCATCTGTAAGTGAGTTTCAGAGTGAGTTCTTTTCTTTTCGCTGATATGGGTTTATAGGGAGGTTTAGACCACATTCTTGTCCATGTGTGCCACTCTTGAAGCTGCACACTTGGTGAAGGAGGACCACCATGCCAACAGATATCGGTGGATGAAGGAGCCCATGGGCTAAAGCTGCTGGGTTTTCTTAATATTGATGTGGTCAACGGTGCGACTCAGAGATGTGTGTTTGTAATTATAACCTGCATGGCAGCACATCTGTGAGCTTTTGACAGTTCAACACACCTGTAGCATCTTAACAATTTAACTGATTAGCAGGGGGAGTTTACCTGCTGCACCGAATGCAGCAATGTGATAGGGTAATCGGTTATTTTGAAAACTGTATTTAAGTTGACCAAATGCTTTGTATGGTACTGGCTGGTGTAGAGTGGTGAGTTGCAGCTGTTTGATTATTATTTTAAAAAAATAAAAAGTAAGCAAAGATATTGCGGGCAAGTTTTTATCCCATCGCCCCAGTCGCTGCGCAAACTCGGTTGGTGAAGACAGTCCAACAAAAGCAGCAGTTGGCGAGTTCTGGCCTGGGTGTGGAATTAGGCCCACCAGACCTCCCCATTTAGCCCATGACGTGGTTTTGCCCAAACCCCACCCACCTGTCAGTCACTTGACATATGACATTAGCTGCAGGACAGTTAAAGCTGTGACCCCAAATTCAAAAAGAACAATGGGGAGCACATTCTAAGTATGCTCACAGTTTCCCTCTTTTGGTGCTGTTTGGATTTGGAGCCTTTTCCCATTGGGGTCTCCTGGACTCGGCACCTGCCCAGTGTGATTCAGAGCGAGCTTCTCTCCCCTCCGTGACGGCCTTTGATTCCTACTTCAACCATTGGGGGAGGTTGATTTGATTCCCTCCCTTGGCTCCCAATGTAGATCTTCATTCACTTCTTCTCCCCTGGCAGCGGTGAGCCCGCCATTTTGTCGTTTGCCTCGGGTGCCAAAATGTCTTGGGCCAGCCCTGCAGATGAGTCACATTCACCTGGCTTTGGGCCTGGTAAAGGACCCCTGGATGGTTAAGTCCAGTCAAAGGTGACAATGGGGTTGCGGTGCTCATCTCGCTTTCAGGCTGAGGGAGCCGGCATTTGTCCACAGACAGCTTTTCTGGGTCATGTGGCCAGCAGGACAAAACGACTTCTGGCACAACGGGACACCGTGACGGAAACCAGAGCACACGGGAATGCCGTTAACCTTCCCACCACAGTGGTACCTATTTATCTACTTGCACTGGCATGTTTTCGAACTGCTAGGTTGGCAGAAGCTGGGACAGAGCAACAGGAGCTCACTCCGTTATGGGGATTCGAACCGCCAGCCTACTGATTGGCATACCCAAGAGGCTCAGTGGTTTAGACCACAGCGCCACCCACCTTCCCCATGTACCAAGGATGCTGCAGCATTGGGTTGGCTGGGAGTTGGGCCAGATGACCTAGCCCAACTCCATCTTTGTGGCAGTGTGATCACTCTGTGCTTCCTTACACAGAACCTCTTTTGCCCATTTTGCTCCCCATCTCCTAGTTTGGAGAGATCTTTGGAGAGCCGTTGGCAGGAGCTGGGACAGAGCAACAGGAGCTCACCCCATTGCGGGGATTCGAACTGCCGGCCTTCTGATTGGCAAGTCCAAGAGTCTCAGTGGTTTAGACGACAGCGCCAGCCGTGTCCCAACTTGCCCAAACGGTGGTGATGCCATTGGCAGAACTCATGCAGTGTTGGACCACCCAACTCTGGCACCAGAACCACCTAGTTTTCTAGGATTTCCACCACTCGCTTAGTGCAGCTCTCAAAGACTGGGAGGGAGACAGGTTGCCTGTCCTGAGCTCGCTCTCATACTGTAGAAGACAGCGGTCAAGTGGAGCGACAGAGTTATCATGATGTGCCATCTTGTGCCACCGGCTGGCATGGAGCAGGGTGTGTCTTATTTCATTTCCAGAAGGAAAGAGGAGCTCTCGTTGCCATATAAGCTTGCAGCCAGCATTAAAGTTTAACCGCTGCTCTCGAACAAGGCGCAGAGGAATGCAAAGGGACGTGTCTGTTTCACACACCAACAGTGTTGCTTGTTCTTTGAAACAGCAGTGGCAAGGCTATAAGGTGAGTTGTGTGACATAAGTGGGAAACAGGGGTGCCTTCCGTGACACATAAGCAGCCTCTTCCTCCTTTCCCCTTCCCCTCCTCTGAGAGTTACGACGCAGGAATAGAAATATTCCTCTGGGAGCATAGCTTTATCTCCGCTTCAAATATGGGAAGGGAGGGAAGGATCCAGTATCGGAATTAATGCGAAAAGGCCCCTGCTTTGGTAAAAGCGCGAGGGAAGGATTGAAACTTTGTGAATTGCATGGGTCTCCACCCCAAAACTACCATGATAATACTGCAAGCCTTTTAGGTGGTTCCTCGACAATAACAAGCGACAACAGCCGAAAAGAATGGCATCGGCAAAATTGCAGATCATAAAGCAAGAAACACTCCACTCAGAATAGTGAAGCTTGCACGCAACTTGGAAATCACAATAAATTCAGGATAAGCAGCACCAGGGCTCTCTGTCGCCTTGATGGCCGGTGAGGGGAGAAGGAGGCAAGACGAAATCTTTGTGCATCCTTGCTCGACGTTTCCAATGAGCTTCTTATTATTCTCCCATTAACTTCATCAAGAAAGCACCTTCCTGCTGCAAATAGTTATACTGCCACTTCAATGAAAAGTACATTATTGCTGTTCCTCCTTGGCTTTGACTCATTTGAGGTAGAGGAGCAAAGTGGTGGTACATGCCTTTACTCTAAGCATAGGAATGCAGAGGACTTATTTTTAAAGGCACTTGACCAAACGCCAGAGGGACATACAGGTGAAACTTGAAAAATTAGAATATCGTGGAAAAGTCAATTTATGTAAGCAATTGTTTTCATTAGCTAGTGGAGTTTAATATATGAGATAGACTCATGACAAGCAAAGTCAAGCCTTTGTTTGTTATAATTGTGATGATTATGGCGTACAGCTGATGAAAACCCCAAAGTTGAAATTGTTAATTTGGGGTTCTCATCAGCTGTATGCCATAATCATCACAATTATAACAAATAAGGGCTTGACATATCTCGCTTTGCATCTCATGAGTCTATCTCATATATTAGTTTCACCTTTTAAGCTGAATTACTGAAAGAAATGAACCTTTCCATGATATTCTAATTTTTCGAGTTTCACCTGTAGTTGTCCTGAGTCCACAGACTGCCCACCTTCTCAGCCCAGCAGCTGAGTGAGCACCCTACAGCTCACCTGGAGATGGGACACCCTCCCCTAGACGCTCAGCATTTCCCACTCACCTGGGATAGTTATGCCGCTCTCTTTTATCAAGCTGCACAGTTCCATGAAGGAGCAGTTGCAGAACCAGGGATTCCCACTTAAGCCCAGGCTTCTCAGGTTGGGCAGATCCCTGATGGTAATTGCATCAATGAACGTCAGGCTACAGCGACTCACATCCAGGTGCCTCAGCCAGGTATTGTTGGCAAAGGAGTCCTTCTCAATCTCCACCAGACCGGGGTTGTCGGAGAGCTTGAGCACAACCAGGCTGCCGAGCTGGGAAAAGGTCCCAAACGTGACCAGGGTGAGGTTGTTGAAACTGAGGTCCAAGTAGACAAGCTTGACGATGCTCACGAAGGTGAAGTCCAGGTCCTCGCCCAAAGCATTGCCACTGCAATCTAGGTAGATCAAGTCGCTGAAGAAGTTCAGCTCCACGGATGGCAAGTAGCTGAGCTGGTTTTGAGCCAGGATCAGCTGCCTGGTGTCCAGAGGGATTGTGGCCGGGAACTCTGCGAGCCGCTTCCCTGTGCAGTTCACAGCCAGATACTCGCAAGTGCACCCCTGGGGACACGACACACTTTCTGCCGTCCCGCAAATTCCTAGGAGAAGCACCACCCACCGCAAGCAGCTCCCTGCTCCCTTTGCACCCCGATGTCCTCCACTCCATTCTGGGTGGGGAGCCATTTCTTCTCTGCACCGATCCTGCGGAGAGCTAAGGTGCTCTGCTTTCTGCAAACTCTTTGCTCGTCAACATCTCGGGCAAACTGCCAATTGAAGCACCTGGGGCAGAGAGCTCACTTTCTTGAATGTGCAAAACGGCCACTTGCTGTTCTGTATCATGTTGACTGCCAGTTGACACCTTTATGTCACCCAAGGTTCATCCCTACACAGGTTTTGGGCATGCTTTGTGTGTATACACAAGAGAGAGTGTACGTCTTCTGTACCGAGTAAATTTTAGGGAGCCCAAGACTGAGAAGGCAGGCAGGCCTTGTGTGATAGAGCTTAATTCAGACTTCTAACCCCCCCCCATCTTTTAGAGTGCATTACATTCTTCATTTAATGATCTTTCCATTGAGATATAATTTTATGGTATTGCTTCCCCCCAAAAAGTGGTGTTGTGAGCCATCAAACCTTGGAAATACACTTTCCCCAAAAGGTTTCCACAATTTTGGCCACTAGTGTACGATGGAATGGTCTCGGTGTTGGGGAGCACATTTTTATTCTGATTATGTCTTTGTCAAAATAAAATAAAAATAATAAAACACACAAGCGCATGGGTTTGTGACCAGTTTACATCTGTAAGAGCTCTTCTAAGCCCTGAATAGGTAACTTTAAATTTTTCTCCTTTTGGGGGAGTTTTCTTGTTGAATGGACAGGCTCCCACCCCTTTCCCACCATGATTGTTAGTATGAGTACTCTCTCTATTTTAGGAATTTATTGTTTTAGTTTAGGAGTGTGAATGTAGCAGGTATTAGGGGAAAGGCACTCATGATTTGGTTTCAATTCTGCACCCCATTGATTAACAGAATTCTCCCCTCTCCCTCCCCCGTAAGGAACGCCATTTAAATTTGTGCCCATGAGGGTATGAATTTTTGGCTTTGGAGCTCTTTTTGACATTTTCCCCCAGCCTGGTGGGCAGCTGACCCACATAAAAGATTCCCTTTGTGCAAGCATGTTTGAAGGCCATGTGTGAAGTGCACACAGGTCCCCAGAGACAAATTCAACATCTGACCCCACTCCTCTAAATCAATGGCGTCAGTTGTCCTTTGCTTAGGGGCCCTTTCAGAAATGCCCTCAGCTCTTACTGAGCAGGTGGGCCACCAAGTGTTGGCTATCACACTCGTCCCCCAGGAACCTCCTTCCCACTTGACTCCTTTGATGCCTCGTGGGCCGAGAATTGGAGTCTGGCCCCGTTCTATACCGCAAGGTTATACTTGTGCACAAACAGGTGTGGGGGGGGGGGGAAGTGAGACCTTCCTTGAAAGGTGGGGAAACGCCAGCAAATGGATTTTGCAATGAAACAGAAGGGCTACAAGGCATTAGCCATTGACACTTCTCAGAGCTCCAAAACAGCAGGTCTAAAATGTTCTGTATTCCTCCTCGTCCAATTCCTCGTCCACCTTCATTACAGGGTGATAATATATCACTGTGCATACGCCAACCAGCCAGGCCACCAGAGTTCCTCCGAAAAAGATGCAGATGGCAATCAGACCCAAGAAGATGAAATCTTGGAGGTCTAAATGCACAAGGCAGAGGTAGTGGAGCTTCGATTCGGCCACATTGATTGTCAGACCCTTGAGAAGGTCTGGTTTGTTGCAAGTCATTTCCTCAGAGTCTGAAGGTGGGGGGGGGGGAGAAACAAATTTAAGAGGAGTTACAGTCAGCATTTTAAATCGTGGCTGGTAAATCTATAATAGGACTGCACCTTAACAGACCATGGACAAGCAAAAAACGAGTAAAGAACCCTTGAGAGATCATGGAAGGGAGGAAACATCTCTGGCTCACAGAAGTCCAGAGCATCTTCAGTTGGGCCAGACATTCATGCTCTAGAGCAGACCTCTTCCCCCACCACCGATAGATAGATAGATAGATAGATAGATAGATAGATAGATAGACAGACGGATAATTTATTACGGCTGGAGACCAGCACAAGAACCACATTTGGAGGTACAATCTCAAGCAAAAAACAAACATGTAATACATTGTACAAAATTAAAATTTATAAATGCGATGAGCATAAAGCCACTTAAAAACTTTAAGATAAGCTACTGCAGAGAAGTGACCCTGGATCACCTGCGGAGCTGGGTTGGGGGATATTCTCAACAAACTAGATTGGATCTGGGGATGGTCTGTGTCTGCAGATCTGAACACAGAATCTGGCGACCAACCGGGTTGTCTTCTGATCATTACCTAACAGGAGCAGGTTGTATTTTTGCTCTTCCGGTAGGTCAACAAGCTTCAGCAGCACTACCTGCCTCTTTGTAGAAGTGACACCTGAAAAATAAGTGCTCTGGGCTTCCTGTTTCCCCCAATGAACAGGCACAGAGTCTCTGAGCATATGGGACTTTTTTTTATAAGCTCCTTCCAGGACTAGCGAGGGCAGAGCCGAGCTTCTGGCCACCACCAGTAGCCTATATTATGAACAATCTCCATCTTCTCTGACCTTCCTCCACATAAGCTCGATTTGAAGTTTAATATACAGTGGTACCTTGGCTCTCAAACGCCTTGGTACTCAAACAACTTGGAACACAAACACTGCAAACCCGGAAGTAAGTGTTCCGGTTTACAAACTTTTTTTTGAAAGCCAAACATGCTCCGTTTTGAGTGTTACGCTTCCAATTTGAGGGCCACACTTCCATTTTGAGTGTTACGCTGAGGTCCGTCTGTTTTTGTGATTTATTTTGCATTTTTGTTTTTGAGGCTCTTTTTTGTGTGTCGCTGTGTGGAACCCAGTTCAGCTACTGATTGATTGACTGATTGTGTGACTGCAGTACATTGTTTATTGCTTTCATTTTATAGATCAGTGGTAAAATTCATGTTAAATTGCTGTTTTAGGGGTTGTTTTTAAAAGTCTGGAAGGGATTAATCCATTTTGCATTACTTTCTATGGGAAAGTGCGCCTTGGTTTTGGAATGCTTTGGTTTTGGAATGGACTTCCGGATCGGTTTAAGTTTGAGAACCAAGGCACCACTGTATTCTTTTTCATCATCATCATCATCATCATCATCAGCATATCATCATCATCACTTACCTGCCCTTCACCCTAAGGTCCTAAAATAAGTTACAACATTAAAACAGGATATTTAAAAATCTACACAGTGTCAAAAGCGGGCGATGAAGGAAACAGAGCAATATTTGCGGCAAGAATGTTACTTGCCCAAAAATAGAAAGAAGAAGTCCCAGCAAAGGAAGAAGGATACAAAAACTTATGGAACTGCAGAAAGAGGGGGGAAGGAAGTCAAGTTTTAAAATGTCAAAAAGATTGTAAAATCAGTGAAATGTATAATGCGGTTCCTTAAATTTATTTTTAATATTTCCTGCATATCCAAAATAACCTAGTTTGCTCATTTATTCATCTACCTTAAATATATACTCTTATGAAATGGCAGGTTGTTACAATAATCCTGCCAGTGTTTTTATCTGTTTACAATTTATCTGTAAATGTTCAATAAACCGTTTCCATTCTTCTATAAAAAGTTTGTTATCTTGATTTCTTATTCTTCCTGTAAGTTTTGCCATTTCTGCATATTCCGTAAGGTTTTGTATCCATTCTTCCTTTGCTGGGACTTCTGCTTCATTCCATTTTGGGGAGAAAAACATTCTTGCCGCTGTAGTAGCATACATTAATAAATTTAAATTCCCAATGCTTATTTGATTGAGATTTATACATATTTGCCAATTTACTTGGTGTTAGATACCATTGATATATCATTTTCATATAATTTTCTCTTAGATTATAACATGCTGTAAATTTTATATCCATGTTCCACAATCGTTCCCATGCTTCAATGTCTATGTTATGAGCAATATCTATTGCCCAATGTATCTTTGAGGATTTTACTTGCTCATCTTTTGTATCCCATTTCCCCATGCTTATCTTCCTCTTCCTCCTTCTCGGGGTGCCTCATCCCGCATCCTCAGTGGGCCGGCCCCAAGTGCCTGCGAACAGGAGAAGGCACCCCACATAATTCACACCTGGGAAAAGGTCTCACCTGGATACAAAACATCAACTCTCTTCATCCAGTTGCTAAACTCCAAGAAATTGCAGTCACAATTCCAGGGGTTCCCCTTCAGTCTCAAACTATGAAGGTTCTGCAGATCTCTGAATAATTCGCCACCAATGTACGTCAAGCCACAGTCGCTCATATCCACGAATCTCAGAAGGGTGTTGCTGTCAAAGGCTTTGTCCTTCACTTCCACCAACGACGGGTTGCTTGAGAGATTCAGCAGCAGCAGCTTGTTGAGTTGCGAGAAAGTGTGAGGGGTTACATAAGAGAGTCTATTGAAACTGAGGTCTAGGTACGTCAACTTGACTATACCGGGAAAGGTGAAATCCAGGCTCATTTCTAACAGGTTGTGGCTGCAGTCCAGATAGACCAGTTCGTTCAGATAGCTCATCTCTAATATTGGCAAAGTGACGATTTTGTTGTTGGAAAGAATCAATTCCTTGGTGGTCAGCGGAATTGAGCCTGGAACATTGTCTAAAGCCTTGCTGCTGCAGTTTACTGTCTTTTGTTCACAGCTGCACGATGCCGGACAGCTAAGACTCTTTCCTGTCCATTTTATTACAATGAGAACGACTATCCACAAGGGTGTGGAAGCACGGAAAGAGGGCAGAAGAAGATGGCCCATCCTATACGCCTTAAACAGAAGAAGAAGGGTTTCCCTTCAGCACTAAAGGAGAAACGCTTCCTGCTGCTGGAGCAGCTCCCATGTCATCCCAGTTGGTACCAGTTGCCTTTATGACATCACCAGTTTGGCCCACAAATCTGGAGTGATGATGTATCAAGAAGTTACTGCCTAGGTCATATATTCTGGTTGTTGTTTTTTTTTAAATTATTTGCATTTTCAAAAGCAGGACAGAGAGCATATTTAACCCTCTCCGCTCCCCCTGTCCCACTTACAACTTCATACCAAATACAGCATGTATACATATACCATATGTCTTCCCTTCCATCCTTTTTCCTGGTTCCCTTTGCTTTTCTACTGCTCCACGTAATCCACATCTTTTTAATCATCCAATTTGTTATCTATTAAAAACTCGTATCTGCTGGATGTACTTGAGACCTGCTAAGCTATGTATTTGTCTATACTGGTTCTTAAAATACTCCATAAACATTATCCATTCCTCCTTACGTTCCTCATCTTTGTTTTCTCTTATCCTGTTCGTCAGACCAGCTGGTTCAGCATATTTGAACGTTTTACACTGCCATTCTTCCTTGGTGGGTATTAGACTTGTTCTCCACCTTTGTGCCAATAAGGTTCTAGGCTTTATTTCTCTTTGGACATGTCAACACCATAAGCCAATATTGGTCTTATGCAAGTTTACCTAGCAAGGCTTCCCCCCAGGAATTCTAACTGGGGTGGGGGGCATGAGGCACCCCCCCCCCAGAGTGCCAGTTCCCAAACTTCCCTGGGGAGAAGGAAGGACAGTAAAGCTATTTTAAGTCTGTGCTATAGATTTGCCCTTGGAAACGTAAAAGGGTAAAAGGGAATTGGGAAATGATCTATAATGAATTGAAAAAAATGTTTAAAATACTCCCCCCCCCCAAAAAAAAAACCCAGAGTCCTTTCTGTTGGGGGATAATTCGGGCTGAAATTCCCAGTTGTCAAAAAAGGTTTTTTATTTATGCCACTACTGCAGCCCGTGTTTTGTTAGCCCCAAAATGGAAAACGAACAAGGTCCCAACTAAAGAAGAAGGGCAACTTAAGTTGACAGAATATGCGCAGCTTGCGGACTTAACACACAGAACAAGAAGAACATATGTTTAGAGAAGATTGGGAAAACGTTTATTGAATATATGGGAAATAATTGTGTACAGCTGAAAACCCTGGCAGCATTAAGATAAATTCAACAGTTCTGATGGATGTAATGATGTAATACTGAATGGGTATAGTTTCTGCAAAACATGCAGGGATTTATGATATGTAAAATGAACCATGGAAAGAAGAAGAAGAAGAAGAAGAAGAAGAAGAAGAAGAAGAAGAAGAAGAAGAAGAAGAAGAAGAAGAAGAAGAAGAAGAAGAAGAAGAAGAAGTGGAGGAGGAGGAGTTTGGATTTGATATCCTGCTTTATGACTACCCTAAGGAGTCTCAAAGCGGCTAACATTCTCCTTTCCCTTCCTCCCCCACAACAAACACTCTGTGAGGTGAGTGAGGTTGGGAGACTTCAGAGAAGTGTGACTAGCCCAAGGTCACCCAGCAGCTGCATGTGGAGGAGTGGAGACACGAACCCGGTTCACCAGATTACGAGTCTACCGCTCTTAACCACTACACCACACTGAGAAGAAGGGAACTCATTGATACCTTGAGGATGTAAAATGGCTTCTCCCTGCCCTGCCTAGAGGAGGAAGGGGTCTGGACTCAGCTGGCTGAGTGCCATTTTAAGCAGCCCTTCTCCGGAGCCAGCCCTTTTGTGCCGCTCATCTTTCCTCCGCCGTTTCCACCGCTGCCCTGGGGCTCCTGTGTGCCAGAGAGCGGAGCGGATGAGCTTGCTCTGCCTACTGACGAAAAGCAGCAGTGGCGGTGGTGGCAGCCCCTGGCAAGGTAAGTGCAGCGGCTGAGGGCTGGGGGGAGGACTACTTCCCCCCTTGCCTCTTCTTCCAGGCTCCCCCCCCCCGGTGCCGCTTCTCCGGCCTGCCACAGGGTCTGAGGGACAGTGGACTGGCCCGCGGTTAAAAAAAAAATGCCGACCCCTGAGCTGGAGTTTAGTTTGCCCTTTGGGTGAGGTGGGGGCATGCAGTGGCCCGTGGCCCAGTAGGTTCTTTGGCAAAATGAGTATGTTTAGCCTAGCAACTGTTGTTAGGAAGAAAACAACTTTAAGCAACTGCTATTGGAGAAGAGGCCGCTGTCACTTCATTGTGACATGTGGCTGACAAAAGAGATGCTGCCGACACAGGTGTGGGAAGGAGCCCTCCCTTCCCGGTCCCGAGGCAACAGGGAAGAAGTCCTAATGTCTCTCTTCAGCAGCTCTGAGACAGTGTCTCCATAGATGCTCAGCAAGAATGACAAGTGAGGACAAGAAGCAGATTGAGATCTCAAACCTCGGCAAAGTAGCCGCTCATGTCCCCGACCTCATAGTGTATGGCGATTTCTCCCAGGAAGTGCCTTTCATCGAGAGCTTTGATGGCGTGCTGCTCTTTGTGGACATTTCAGGTAGGTAGGCAAAGGGAGATCGGGGTCGGGAGTGTGGGGAGCAGATTTCGGAGGCACCTCAAAGAAAGAAAGAAAGAAAGAGTTGAGAGACTTCAAATTGTTGTCCTGATGGGTAAAAGATGCACAAGCCCCTCCATACTGAAAATAAATCTAGCTTCTCAGGCATTCATATCGTTTCATGCCACCCCAATCTCCTCAGCAGGGCAAGAATCCAGGGTTCCCAGTGCTTAGGCAGAGTTTGGAAATGCAGCACAGCAGAGACTGTGGTGTCTTTATGACATATGGGTTATTTACACAGATATACAACCTGAGCCTGATGGGGAGGAGTTCAAAGAGTTGCACCCCGAGAGGGTCTCTGGCTTCTCTCATAGGCTTGGATCCAAAACAGAAACCAGCCATGCTCTTTGACTCCTTTTTGCAGCATAAAAGCAGTCAGCCCCCAATAATAAAATATTGGGGGGGGGGGAGAGAAAATAAACCCTCTCCCAAAGTGATGTGAAACCTTCCACCTGCCTTTCCCACTCTTGGCTGTAACTCAGGCTGTGTTTTATTAATAGCAAGTGCTTGCGTATCTTACAGGTTTCACGGCTCTGACCGAAAAGTTCAGCATGACCACCAACCTCGACCGCAGTGCTGATGAGCTCACATTGGCCCTTAATAACTATGTGGGAGACATTGTGGAAGGTAAGTAGAGCAATTTGAGTGCCAAGACCCCATGACCCCGCAGTTCCCTAGTAGATAATGAGCACATGTACACAAGTATTTTGGTTTATGGGTTCAAATAGGCCACAACTTACGCATTGGGGTGAAGCCAGGCTATATCTTGACTCCTGCCCGTCTGCAGGCCGTCTAACTAAGGGTAAACCACCAATACAGCCCTATGACTTACATCAAATAGGGGTACCCTGAGGGGTCCCCGTTGGGGTTGTGGCATGGCCCAAGCCCACGTTTGGGCATCGGACAGGATCCACACATCCCAATCCCTTGAACAGGATACCTTGAGGAGGAGGGGTAGGTGGAGGCTACAACCTCCCCTCACAGCCCTCGTGTTGGTTCCAGAGATATTCAATCGTCCCGGCACTCAGACAGTGCTGGGAATTGCCGGCTGATCCTGCAAGGGCTAAAATATGGCCAGGACCAATTTTGAGCTGATCTAAGTCCTAAGTGGATGCGGGTGGCGCTGTGGTCTAAACCACAGAGCCTAGGGCTTGCTGATCAGAAGGTCAGTGGTTCGAATCCCCGCAAAGGGGTGAGCTCCTGTTGCTCGGTCCCAGCTCCGGCCAACCTAGCAGTTTGAAAGCACTTCAAAGTGCAAGTAGATAAATAGGTACTGCCCCTGTGGGAAGGTAAACAGCATTTCTGTGCGCTGCTTTGGTTCGCCAGAAGCAGCTTAGTCATGCTGGCCACATGACCCAGAAACGGTACACCGGGTCCCTCGGCCAATAAAGCGAGATTAGCGCCACAACCCCAGAGTCGTCCGCAACTGGACCTAACGGTCAGGGGTCCTTTTACCTTTAGCTTTTTAAGTCCTAAGTAGAAAATGAAAGATCATAGGTTGGAATGGGCTTTAGTCGCTGCCACCTTCGTTCAAAGGATTTCCGACGGCAGGGCTAGGAGAGACTCCGGCCGAAAAGGTTGGGGCGTTGTTGCCACTGCCAGTTACAACAGGCACTCGAGGGCCAGATAGACCAAAAGCTGGACTCCAGGAGTCCAGAAATGGGGGCGCAAGTGGAGGGCACCCCCTTTTGCCACTGCTCCGTGGCTAAGCCCAAGTTCAGAGCACTCTCTTGATTGGATCAAGGTTCAAATCTCAGATCATCTTGGGATCATTGAACTCTCCTGAGGGCTCAAGCCTGGATTTTAAACTGGGAATTGTGGCGCACCAGCACCCACAGTTGTTCTAAGGGCGATCGATACTGGTGGACTAAGTAAAGGTAAAGGTAAAGAGACCCCTAACAGTTAGGTCCAGCTGCGTACGACTCTGGGGTTGTGGCACTCATCTTGCTCTATAGGCCAAGGGAACAGGCGTACAGCTTCCGGGTCATGTGGCCAGCATGACTAAGCCGCTTCTGGCAAACCAGAGCAGCACACGGAAATGCCTTTTACCTTCCCGCCGGAGCGGTACCTATTTATCTACTTGTGCTTCGTGCTTTCAAACGGCTAGGTTGGCAGGACTAAGTAACAGCCTTTAATTAATGCCCACAGAGAAGGAAAGTAGCAGAAAGTGGCAGTGCCCTTTCTGGGTCGTAACTTTAGCTTTCTTTCATTTTTTCCTCCTCGTAGGGGCTGAGGAGGTGAAGTAAAGGACCCCAGTTTAAAACTTTATACCCTTGTCTGTCTTCCTAAGGTATTTAGAGCACACAGAGAGTTAGAAGAACTGTGGAAACAGTGGAAGCTACTTCTGTAACCCTTCTCCCTTTCTCTTTCCCTTGCAGAGGTGTTGGTTTTTGGAGGCGATGTCTTGAAATTTGCAGGTAGGACCCTTCTGTGGGTGGGTGTCGCACCTGTGTGTGTGTGTGTGCGCGCTTTCAATTGTATGTTCCACAAATCCAAGTCTTCCTTCTTCTTTTTTTGTAAATAATAATTTTTTATTAAATTTTCTGTTTCACAATTTAAAGTAGTCATTTATACATCCTTAAGATATTAATGACTTCCTTTCTTCTCTTTCCATGGTTCGTTTGGCGTATCATAAATCCCTGCAGATTTTACAAAAACTATACCATTTAGTATTCCATTACTGCATCCATCAAAACTTATTTACACCGTTGAATTCATATTAATGCTGCCAGTGTTTTCAACTATATACAATTCAATATATTCAACAAATGTTTTCCAATATTCTATAAACACACTTTCTTCTTGTTCTTTTATTCTACATGATAAGTCTGCAAGCTGCGTATATTCTGTCAACTTAAGTTGCCATTCTTCTTTGGTTGGGACCTCACTTGTTTTCCATTTTTGGGCTAACGAAACACGGGCCGCAGTAGTGGCATACATAAATAACCTTTCCTGACACCTGGGAATTTCAGTCACAAATCCAAGTCTTTCTGAAGGAGCGTCTCCACCCCCATCGTTCAGCCCGGACACTGAGCTCTAGTTCCGAGGGCCTTCTGGTTCCCTCACTGCCAGAAGTGAGGTTACAGGGAACCAGGCAGAGGGCCTTTTTGGTAGTGGCGCCCGGCCTGTGCAACGCCCTCCCATCACATGTCAAGGAAATAAACAACTATCTGACTTTTAGAAGACATCTGAAGGCAGTCCTGTTTAGGAAAGTTTTTAATGTTTGATTGCATTATTATTATTATTATTATTATTATTATTATTATTATTATTATTATTATTATTATTATTAATGTTCTGTTGGGAGGTGCCCAGAGTGGCTGGGGAAAGCCAGCCAGATGGGTGGGGTATATATAAATTATTATTATTATTATTATTATTATTATTATTATTATTATTATTATTATTCTCTCTGGCTTCTGTAGGGGATGCATTGCTGGCACTCTGGAAGGTGGAGCGATGCCATATAAATGATATCATCACTCTGGCACTGAAATGTAGCTTCAGCATCCAGCAAGAGTATGGGGTTCGCGATACGGAGGTGGGACTGGAACTGCGTGTTAAGATAGGTACTGCATCCTCCCCTACATGGAGCTCAGAGCCAGTGATGCGTGGAAAGTCACAATGTGTGCCTCTACCTGAGAGAGACAGGAGCACAGACTGGCACAGCAAGGCAGGAACACTCAGGGTTCCTTGCTATAATTTCCCCCTGGTGTGGTGTAGTGGTTAAGAGTGGTATACTCATAATCTGGGAAACTGGGTTCGTGTCCCCATTCCTCCACATGCAGCTGCTGGGTGACTAGAGGAAACGCTATGGTCCTGGATATGGTGGGAATTATTTCCATGCAAAATGAGAACTATTGAATTAATTTCCATTGCCATGTATGATTTCATGTTATACCTGGGATGCTTAACAAATGTCTTTTGTTTCAGCAAATATTATTTCAGTCCCCAACCACTAAATAAATGCTCTTGGACAATCAATCAGCTATCGTGCCTGATTTTTGTCCGTGTTGTATGCTGTCCCTTTAGATGTTGTTTTGTTTACATGTTTTCATTCATGCATTCTCTCCATTGTCTCCTCCATCTAGCCATTTCTGTGAGGTGTTCAAATGGATTGCGATGTTGTACCTTTCTCCAGGACTATCTGCAGGTCACATCTCAAAAGTTGTGGTTGGAGACAACAGGCACCAGTATTTCCTGGTAATCGGCCGGGCAGTGGATGAAGTGCGGTTGGCTCAGAACTTGGCGAAAGCAAGTGAGATTATCCTGTCGCCAAATTGCTGGGAGCTCTGCGACCGGAAATTAATTGAGGTGGAAAAAATCAAAGACGAGCGAGCTGTCAAGGTGGGTGGGTGCCGGTGGTGGACGACACGCTTGCCGCTGCCTGTTGTGGCATCCTTTCTCTCTACCCAAAGTTTAAACTTCTGGTGGAGGAAATAGAACATGGCTGAGTTCAAGATCCTTGGCTCTCCTAGGTTAGCACTGTTTGCTAGAAAAGGCAGCTGCTCTCTGTGGTCTTAGGGTTTATCCACAATTACTTTTGGCTTTGCTCTTTCCAGGCAGAGGTCCACACTTTAATACTCTGTGACCAAGCATTTGTTGTTGTTGCTGCTGCTGCTGCTTGCCCTGAGCTTTCCCTGCAAAAGCATGTTCTTTAAAGCTGAATCGGAACAAACGTCAATTCGGGTTTCCCACAGATTGCTGTTTGCTCCGATTGTGCTTTAAAGATCGGATTATCACGGGGGGAAGATCCAGAGCAGAAAAAGGGTGCTTAGACACAGAGCTTTAAATCACAGAGCATGCCTAGGAAGAGGAGAGGAAAGGTTAGTGTGGTTAAGCCCGTCTAGGGTCTTTTCCACACGAATGAAGCTGGAGAGTGAACACGGGACCTTCTGCATTCAGGGCACTGTGCTCTTCCACATATATGGGGAATGACTTCTTTGTTGAAGGCAACTCTTGAAAAATGGAGGATTCCACGCACAAAATCAGAAGGAGAATTTTTCTCTAGCAGTAGCAATTCCTCCCACCACAGTGTAATGTTTTATTTCTGTGTGCAACCGGGAAGGAGAATGTATTCTCCGGGGAGGGATGAAATCAGCTCAGGATTAATAGCACCACCAGGGTCAGCCTTGCAAGGCCACCCAGAGGGTTGATGGTCCTGGCGCAGGTGTGGTGTTGAAGCTCTGCAATTCCTCAGCTGCTCCTCCTCCTCCTAGCCCTGGGATCAAGGAGAATGATGGATGGCACTTCATACAGGAACGGGGGTTGGCTTGTCCTTCTCCCAGTCCCAACCCACTCCTGGCAGACCTTCATTCTGCTCCCCAGGGCTCAGCCTCACAAGTCTTCTGGTTGTGGCTTTCCCCACTAACTCAGAAGGGAAGTATTCCTCCCCTTAGCTAGGGTTGCCACCTTTGGTCAGGCAAGATAAAGGACAGGTTGGGCAAAATACGGGAGAGGTCTGTGGGGGAAATTGGGGGGCTGAAATTACTTTACGTGGTGCAGAAATGACTTCAAAGCAATGCATTACAGTGACACGCAGGGTTTACAGTGATTTATTCAAGGAAAAAACAACAACCCAAAGCATTTATGATTTGCAACTGTAAGAAAAATACTGCCTATTACATGTATATAAAAAAGGTAAAGGACTGGAGACAGTTAAGTCCGGTCGCGAACGACTGTGAGGTTGAGGCGCTCATCTTGCTTTACTGGCCAAGGGAGCCAGCGTTTGTCCGCAGACAGTTTTTTCCGGGTCATGTGGCCAGCATGACTAAGCCGCTTCTGGCAAAACCAGAGCAGCACACGGAAATGCCGTTTACCTTCCCTCCGGAGCGGTACCTATTTATCTACTTGCCCTTTGACATGCTTTAGAACTCCTTGGTGGGCAGGAACTGGGACCGAGCAACGGGAGCTCACCCTGTCATGGGGATTCGAACCGCCGACCTTCTGATCAGCAAGCCCTAGGCTCTGTGGTTTAACCCACAGTGCCACCCGCATCCCTATACATTACATGTATAGCTGGGTTTAAAAATCATACTGGTGGTGAACAGGGCTGGGACATGAGGAGACAGATAAGGGGGAAATGTGATGGTAATTTGCATCCAAGGAAATGTGCTTGGGGTGTTGTGGTGTGGGGAGAGATTAACACTGGGAAGTTGACTGACAAAGGTCATATCTGGCAGAAACAGGGGTGAAGATGGCTAAACAGCTGTAATTCTGTTTGCTAGGTTCGATACATTAGAAATACCCCGGATTTTGACGCTGATGAATTCTTTGATAGATGCGCACAGCACCTGGACCAAAATCGCATCTGTGACAATTTTGGTGAGTTCTTTGGCTATTCTAAGATGTCTAGAAAGACGTCCATAGATGTCCCTTGCTGGGCTGGGGCAAATAATATGGTGGGGGTTCCCTTTCTCATTTTCTACAGGTGAAATCTGCCTCCCAATATGAACCAGAAGGCAAAGGCACCAATAATAGGGAAGAGCCCTAAAATACTTTAAATCAGTGCTACGGAGAGAACCTGAAACTACCGTATTTTTCCATCTATAAGACGCCCCCATGTATAAGATGCCCCCTATTTAGGGGGGGGGGGACTCACCAATCGCCAATCCACCCTCGGCACTATCCATGTATAAGACACCCCCTGATTTTTGACATTGTTTTTTAGGGGGGGAAATCTAGTCTTATACACGGGAAAAATACAGTATATGCATACAAAGCACATGTACTTTTAAAATCTGCATACATCACAAAAAATACATTGGGATATTTGGGATTGCATTATACCCATCGTTTTTAAGGGTTTACCCTCCCTTCGGGATTATCCACACCTCTTTCCCCTGGGGAAAACTGCTCTTTTAGTGCTCAATCGAAGCAAATAGCAATCGGGTTTTCTGCAGATTGAGGTTTGTTCTAATTTAAGGCTAAAGAGCAGGGCTTTCCCAGGGGCAAGGGGAAAACTGCTTTGACTCATGCCTAGAGAGTGTGGGCCAAACTGAAAACTGCTTGAAACTGTGGTTTCTAGGCATGGGAATAGAAGCAGAAGTGTAGACGAGCCGTGAGACAACTCAATTTTTTTTCTGCCTGTTACACAGAATCTGGGTAAGGCCTTCCTTATCTATGTGTCAGGAAACCCCCCTCCCCGCGGCAGGCAGCATCCCAGGAACGTTTGCAGTACAGGGAACCCACCCCGTTGTTCACCAGCTCATCATCCCCCTCCTCAGGAGGAAGCGATCATTCCTCCAGTGGGGAGGGGGAGTTGGAGGCAGGAAGTCGGCGCAGGGGCTCTGAAGGGATCGCAGAGCCTGAGCACCAAGGGGGAAACGGGGAACAGGGACAGTTTCCCGCGCCCCAAGTTCGCAGACAGGAAAGACGTGGAAGGGGGAGGCAGGGGTTCAGGATCCCGCGCCTCTTTTGCTGGACAAAGAACTGGAAGGGTTCATTCCCGGACTCTGCAGAGGGATGAGATGGATGTTTGAACTTTTGCTCCACTGTAAATATCTGCACAATAAAGAACTTAGTTTTAGAAGTTCTGCTTTCGGCTGATTTCTCATGAGCAACCACTGAACGTCCTTACACTATGTCTTCATAAATCCTCTGCAGTACCAAACAGTACTATTCACACATGGTAAAACTCAGACCAGGCTATATACCTCCACTACAAATAACAAAGGCAGCAAATTGCCTTCATAAAGAGCAGAAATATCAAGACAGATTCAAGTCATACCACACACCAAATGCCTCATGCAATAAATTGCAAATGCAGAAGATTTCCTAGGAAACACATGCCCAGTTTTGAGACAGGGGTACAAAGCACCAGCACTTGAAAGATGACAACACAGAGAGCCTCTTTCTTTCACATGCACAGACAGAGCTCATGCAATCATTTTTTGCCCTTGTCAAGGTGTAGTCCTTTTGCAGACCTTTCCGTTAACCTAGGCTTTCGCATTGCACCACGGGGTGAGGGAGGAAGGAGCCAAAAAAAGACACCGAGGGTTAATTCAGAGAAAAAACTTTTATTTCTGCTTCCCAGGCAGCAGAAAGACTGCTGCGTGATGAGTTCACAGCAAACAGTGCCAGGTTCCTCTTACTCCCCGCCCCAGGGATTCAGCCTCATTAGGCTTTTCAACCTTGTGTATGAAATAATCCCTGCTTTGCACTCTTATCTTAAGACTAGCCACCTGCCTCTCCTTACAACTAACAAGCGAGGGAGTCGTCCTGTCTCAACCTCCCTCCAGGCAGAGCGTGCATTCTCGCGTTATCTTAACCTTGAGACGCTTGGCAGGAAATTCTGTACTGCGAGTGAGGGGCCTCCTGTCCTGCCAACTTTATGATTAACAATATACCAATTAAGAACTGCTTTTACAGATCAAGGTATACAGAGAAAACCTAAAAAGCTAAGAAAGCTTTACAGAAAAGGCATAATAAAAAGAGCTTAGACAATAAACTAGAAAATAAACTAGAAAATAAAACGCTTCCTCTAGAAAGGAAAAGAAAGGGCCTCTCACCATAAGGAAGCCCTAAGGCATTCTCCTAAAAAACTAAGTCTCCTCCTCAGACACACTCAGACACAGGGGCGGAGGAAGGGGGGTGCAGTGGGGGCGGGCCACCCTGGGTGTAACCACTGAGGGGGTGACAAAATGCCAGGCAGCACTCACCGTTGGGCCTGCAGTGTGCCTGAGCCACATGTCTCTCCTGGGAGTGACATTGTGGCTTGGGTGCCCACAGGCTTTGCGCTGCCCCAAACGGTCTGCCCGCTGCCTTCCCCCCAGCTGTAGGGCAGCTGAGTGGGAGGAGGCAGGCAGACTCCTTGGAGGCCCTGCGGAGCGTCCTGCCCCAGATTGCCCCACCCCGTGGGTGGCTGGCCCCACCCCTGGGCGCAGGGCACGCGTGCCACCCCAGACGCCCAATCAGCTTGCTCCGCCGCTGCTCAGACAGACCCAAGAAACTCTTAACTCACTCACTTATTCCATGTGTTTACAGAACAATTCATTTAGTCCAAGATATTGCAGAGGGTTAGCCTGTTGCAGCAAACACACCCGAGTCTTTTTACATTTTAAACATTGGTTGGGCATTTTGTTAGCTAAGTATTAGATGTAATAGTTGCCTGACATAAATACATGTGATGTCTAGTGGCATATATACATCATAGTGGCTCAAGCAAATGGCACCAGACCCTCCACCACCCCAAAATTACTTAGTCAACTGGCAATTCGTGGGGCTGTAACTGTCCCCCATACATTTTGTGCAGCCCTGCACAAATACGCATATCAGGAGAAGTTTCCGTCCTGTTCTAAACTTTCCTAACCACGTCTTTCTTTCCTCAATGAAAATGCTCTCACCTTCCCTCCCTAGAGATTTTGAGAAATGCCTCTGTGTTGCCTCCAAATGACAAACTTGAGAAGTGTTTGAGAAAATACGTGATGAGGAATATCCTAAAGAAGGTACTTCAGTGCTTGACAGTTGCTTTCTGATTACTGTTATGTGGCGTGTTGCAAACAGGCAGTGCTATTGTCAGTCTTTGTGTATTTTTTAAAAAAAATTAAGGTAATGTGAGTATTTCTTCCACCCATGAAGCCTCCCGAGTCACTGAACAAAGGAACTTCAAAAGGAGTCTCCAGCATAAAATCACTAAATTGCACCTTATCAATAAGTCTATCCCAATGGTCTGAACTGAGACAATGGCTATCATCAGCTTATCAATTCTGTGTTGTTTGTGTTATCATCAGCCCCTGGTTCATGAGTGATCATGCACACGAAAGCTCATACCAAGAACAAATTTGTTGGTCTCTAAGGTGCTACTGGAAGGAATTTTTTTTTTTTTTTTTTTTGGCTATGGCAGACCAACACGGCTACCTACCTGTAACTATAATTATTACAGTCTGTACTTTTTACGCTTCATTTCCCTTTGATCGAATGGCTTAAAAATTTCCCCACCACAAGACAGACACGACATATCCACCAGCCAAGTTCTTTTTTATTTTTAAATGCTTTATTAACCGTAGTTACATCCATACATCAAAGACATTTTATAGTCTGTAAATCAAACTTATCAAAATAAAAATTCCATCAAAGAAGTATGTATCTTCATAAATTTGACTTCCCATCCTTCTCAACATCTTTTCACTCTAATAAACCTATTACCTAAATTTATCAGCAAAACCATAATAAAATATTAATATGCATCTATGTATATATATCAATTTTAACCCATTTAACCTTTATTTACAGAGCTTATTCAAAAGCTACTCCCAAATTCAGATTGCAACACTTACTTTTAAAGTAACTCTTTAGAGATTTCCCGTTATCGATGAACTCTTTTAAATCGGGGTCTCAAATTTCAGCTGTGACACCAAAATCCAGCACCTCCAGCGCTCCATTCTAAATCATAGTTGCAGCATCCCCTATGGCTCCATGCCCAGAGCGACCCAACCCGACTGGTCTCACTCCCCTAGATTTGCTGCCGTCTCCCCCCATCACTTACAACTTCATGGAAAAGTCATTGCGGTCCGTCCTGTTTTTCAGATCGATGACAACCAGCCCCTGGAATATTTATCAGAGCTTCGACCTGTGACGATTGTCTTTGTGAATTTGCAGTTTGACGAAAGCGCCAACACTCACCATCTCTGCAAGGCCATCCAGGATGCCAACACGAAGATTGCGGCGATCATATACCCACTCAGTGGCAAAATTAACAAGGTCTTCATGTTTGACAAAGTGAGTCTCCTGCAGGCATGGTCCTTATCACCAAAGCATGGCAAGAGTTGGGGTTGGCATGGATCAGCGTAGGGTGGAGGGTCCTACAGACATCCTTTATAATTATATGATGTACTCATGTCATCGGGGTAGCTGTGGGCATTTTTCAGCTGTGCCCTCAGATCATCATCATCAACAATAACAATAATAATAATAATAATAATAATAATAATAATAATAATAATAATAATAATAATAATAATAAATTTATACCCCGCCCATCTGGCTGGGTTTCCCCAGCCACTCTGGGCGGCTCCCAATAGAATATTAAAAACATGATAAAACATCTAACATTAACAACTTCCCTAAACAGGGCTGCCTTCAGATGTCTTCTGAAAGTCAGATAGTTGTTTATTTCTTTGACATCTGACAGGAGGGCATTCCACAGGGCGGTTGCCACCACTGAGAAGGCCCTCTGCCTGGTTCCCTGTAACTTCGTTTCTCGCAGTGAGGGAACAGCCAGAAGGCCCTCGGAGCTGGACCTCAGTTTCCGGGCTGAACGATGGGGGTGGAGATGCTCCTTCAGGTATACTGGGCTGAGGCGGTTTAGGGCTTTAAAGGTCAGCACCAACACTTGGAATTGTGCTCGGAAACGTACTGAGAGCCAGTGTAGGTCTTTCAGAAATTTTGTTCCAGTCATGTGGTGTTAGTAGCAGGTGATAGTAGCAGGGTGCACCTCCTGCTCCCAACACGGACACAGTAGCGCCGCTGGTATGGGCACAGTTTTCGGCTAAAATTACACCCGGAATTATGAGAGATCTCGCAAGTGCATGAGATCGTGTGTAATTTGGGCATGCGGCAATATTGGCAGCACTTCTCTGCCAGCGGCAAAGGCGACAGAGTGGGAGGAGAAGTGGCACTGGTGGCAGTGGCAGGGGGAAGTGGTACTTCTTGTATCGCCCAAACACTGAAACAGGGTGCACCAACCCTGCTTCTGGTGATGGCAGAGGTGTTAGTGGCAATCCCACCCAAATGTGCCTCAGATTCCCTCCCTGCTCCACATTCTGCAACTGTTAAGAATGCAGTATTATTATTATTTAGATATTTTATTTATGATTTTCAGTTGTATACATTTCAATAATTTTACAATCTTTTTAACATTTCAAAACTCGACTTCCTTCCCCCACTTTCTGCGGTTCCTTAAATTTATTTTTAATACCTTTTGCATATCCAAATTAACTTAATTTGCTCATTTATTCATCTACTTTAAATATATATTGTAAGAGTATATTTTTAAAGTAGATGAATAAACGAGCAAATTAAGTTAATTTTATAAAACTGCAACAATCCCTCCAATGTTCTTATCTATTTACAGTTTGTCTGCAAAAATTCAATAAACAATTATTCTTTTACAAAAAGTTTGCTATCTTGATTTCTTATTCACCATTTCCTATGTTTTCATATCCGTTCTTCCTTTGCTGGGACTTATTCTTTTCATTTTTGGGCAAGTAACATTCTTGCCGCTGTAGTCCCATACATGAATAAATTTCTATATAGTTTGGGTAGTTCGGTCCCTATCTTTCCCAAAAGGAATTAATACAGTGCATATAAGTATTTAACTTATATGCAGAATTCATCATGCGAAAGGCTAGAATGGATGAATCCCAAGCCGGAATTAAGATTGCCGGAAGAAATATCAACAACCTCACATATGCTGATGACACAACCTTGATGGCAGAAAGTGAGGAGGAATTAAAGAACCTTTTAATGAGGGTGAAAGAGGAGAGCGCAAAATATGGTCTGAAGCTCAATATATAAAAAAACTAAGATCATGGCCACTGGTCCCATCACCTCCTGGCAAATAGAAGGGGAAGAAATGGAGGCAGTGAGAGATTTTACTTTCTTGGGCTCAATGATCACTGCAGATGGTGACAGCAGTCACGAAATTAAAAGATGCCTGCTTCTTGGGAGAAAAGCAATGACAAACCTAGACAGCATCTTAAAAAGCAGAGACATCACCTTACCGACAAAGGTCCGTATAGTTAAAGCTATGGTTTTCCCAGTAGTGGTGTATGGAAGTGAGACCTGGACCATAAAGAAGGCTGATCGCCGAAGTATTGATGCTTTTGAATTATGGTGCTGGAGGAGACTCTTGAGAGTCCCATGGACTGCAAGAAGATCAAACCTATCCATTCTGAAGGAAATCAGCCCTGAGTGCTCACTGGAAGGACAGATCCTGAAGCTGAGGCTCCAGTACTTTGGCCACCTCATGAGAAGAGAAGACTCCCTGGAAAAGACCCTGATGTTGGGAGAGATGGAGGGCAGAAGGAGAAGGGGACGACAGAGGATGAGATGGTTGGGCAGTGTTCTCGAAACTACGAACATGAGTCTGACTAAACTGCGGGAAGCAGTGGAAGACAGGAGTGCCTGGCGTGCTCTGGTCCATGGGGTCACGAAGAGTCGGACACGACTAAACAACTAAACAACAACAATTAATTAACACGTTTACTCACCCACCTTTCTTCCAAGAAAAGAAGAATCACCTTTCTTCCTCCCTCAGTTTATCCTCCCCAAAACTCTACAAGGTAGGCTGAGAGGCAGCAATTGGCCAACATCACCCATGACTCCACGACTGAGCCAGGATTTGGATTGTGGCAACATCTCCCTCAGAGCTGGTTGATGGCCAGTCAGCATTAAGACATCCTCACTGCAAACCCTCTCTGTCAGAACTAACCACCAGTGCTGAAAACATAGTGTCCTTCTATTTTATTGTATACTTTACTTAACTTTTAGGCAAAACAAAATAAAATAAAAAATTCCTTCCAGTAGCACCTTAGAGACCAACTAAGTTTGTTCTTGGTATGAGCTTTGCATGCACACGAAAGCTCAAACCAAGAACAAACTTAGTTGGTCTCTAAGGTGCTACTGGAAGGATTTTTTTTTATTTTTTATTTTGTGTTGACTATGGCAGACCAACATGGCTACCTACCTGTAACTTAACTTTTAGGGTTTCCTACTACTTAGCTTTGGTTCATATATTATTTTTATGGGACAATTATTTTAGAATTTTATATGGCTGCTTTGGGAGACCATAGATTGAAAATCTGCACACAGAAACCCTACATGCGTAAATATCTGTATTCTGCAAATGGCAATGAAGCTGCTCTTATAACAACTTCTCCGATGTTCTTGCCCCTGCTCCCATAAGGGTTGCACGTTGCTTTGCATCTTTGGCCTCCCTGGGGACAAACAGTCTGACGAAGGTGCAAATGCTCTGGACAGTGCCAATAAAATCCATGCTTTCTGCTCCACGGCACTCATGAAAGTAAGGTAAGTGACTGAGCAGTCCCACCTTCTTACTGCTTCCTGGCGATGCTTGTGCTGCAGCCCTAGTTGAGCATCATAAGAAACATGGCAGCTAGGATGTAGGTTCAATGCAACAGAGCAAGGTACTGGGAAATTAGGGCCCATCCAGTTTTGTGGAGGTGTCTGACATCCCCACCCCATGCCCTAGATTGCAGTGGGCAGTGGGTGGCCCTTGTCTCCCACTCCTCTATCGCAGTACTATTTGCTTCTAGTGGAAAGAGGTGGAAGTGTATTTGTGGGTGAGGAGGAGAGGCCCCAGCCCTCAGCCCAGTCATGTCACTCAGAGCTGGGGGGGGGGCGGGCGGGGAGAGACTGTGCTAGGGGAAGGGAAGCAAACCAGAAAGGCTGAGCAGCCCTGAGGAGTTTCGGCGGTTGGGTGTGGGCAGTGGCGTAGGAAGGGGGGGCGTTGGGGGTGGACCGCCCCGGGTAACATTCTGGGAGGGGTGACAAGATGGCCCCTGCCTTCCCCCAGGTGTACAGCTCCTTACGGGCTGCTGCTCGCATGCGCGAGCAGCATCCCGTATGGACTGCACATGTGTGGCATCCCGCACGTGTGCACTCCATACGGAATGCAGCAAATGCGCAGTCTATACAGGATGCTGCTCTCGCATGCAAGCTGCAGCCTGTACGGGATGCCGCTAGTGAGCAGCACCCTGTATGGACTGTGCATGTGCGGCATTCCGTACGGAGTGCACACACGCAGAAGCCGCACATGCGCAGTCTGTACGGGGTGCCCAAAAAAATTTCCAAAAGGCATTCCAACAAGGAGCATGACAGCATCGCTGGATCCTAGTGCAAGCTTAGTTGGATATAATGGGAAGCCAGTATAATAAGGCATACAGCCAAAATTGCCAGTTGATCCAGGACACTTGAAACCGATTTTTGCCAATTCCCCCACCCCACCCCAAAGATGCTTGTAATTGTTGAACCAATTCCAAACTGAGTTTCCATTATAATTTAAGAAAAAGTGGGTCTCAGAGGTCCAGGAAAGGAGTTGGCTCTCTGACACCGGAGCCCGCAGGGTCAACTCTAATCCTGTCCTTAGAATTTTAAAAAGCTAAAGGTGGGAGTCAACATCATACTGTTTCTGTTACAAAAGTTTCATCTATGAAATTGCATTCATTTGCCCAGATAGCAAGACAGAGGGCAAGACCTGCTCCGGACAGTTAGAGATTGTTTCATTGGGGGTGGTTCTTAGGGTTCCTGGCTTTATGCAGTTTTGCAATTCTGTGTGGACCCCCCAGAACTGAACCCTTGCATAAGCTGCAAGTTCCCCGTAAGTGCAATCATGCATACCACAGGAATGCAAAGCACTCGCCTGAGACAAAAGGTTCACACAATGCTACAGAACTGGGCTGGGGAGCACATCAACAAAGGTAGACGCAGGTGGCGTTGTGGTCTAAACCACTGAGCCTCTTTGGTTTGCCAATCAGAAGGTCGGCGGTTCAAATCCCTGTGATGGGGTGAGCTCCCGTTGCTCTGTCCCAGCTTCTGCCAACCTAGCGGTTCGAAAGCACACCAGTGCAAATAGATAAATAGGTACCGCTGCGGCAGGAAGGTAAATGGCGTTTCCGTGCGCTCTGGTTTCCGTCATGGTGTCCCGTTGCGCCAGAAGCAGTTTAGTCCTGCTGGCCACATGACCCGGAAAGCTGTCTGCGGACAAACGCCGGCTCCCTCGGCCTGAAAGCGGGATGAGCGCCGCAACCCCATAGTCGCCTTTGACTGGACTTAACCATCCAGGGGGCCTTTACCTTTACTCTCTCTTGTGCTTTCAGGGTCGTCTCCATTGGAGTCACCAGTGGGCCAGTTTTCTGTGGGGTGGTTGGCCATCGTTTGAGACATGAATACACAGGTATCGTGACTGTGACCTCTTGTACCTTCCCTGCGTTCAAGGCCAGTTTAATAATAATAATAATAATAATAATTTATTTGTACCCCACCCATCTGGCTAGGTTCCCCAGCCGCTCTGGGCGGCCTCCAACAAATATTAAAATACATTAAAATATCACAGATTAAAAACTTCCCTAAACAGGGCTGCCTTCAGGTAATTTCTGAATGTCAGGAAGTTGTTAATCTCCTTGACCTCTGATGGGAGGGCGTTCCACAGGGCGGGCGCCACTACCGAGAAGGCCCTCTGCCTGGTTCCTTGTAGCTTTGCTTCTCACAGTGAGGGAACCGCCAGAAGGCCCTCGGCACTGGATCTCAGTGTCTGGGCTGAACGATGGGGGTGGAGACGCTCCTTCAGGTATACAGGACCGAGGCTGTTTAGGGCTTTAAAGGTCAGCACCAACACTTTGAATTGTGCTCGGAAATGTACTGGGAGCCAATGTAGATCTCTCAGGACCGGTGTTATGTGGTCCTGGCGGCCACTCCCAGTCACCAGTCTAGCTGCCGCATATGTATGTTGGTGCAGTAAGTCAAAGATTCGCTCCCACCTCAGTGCTTCCCAGCAGTGCCTCCTTGTTCACCCCCTCATGGCCTCTGCTTTGGCCAACTCCCAGCACTGGTTTCCTTCACCTGCAGACTCCTGCTCCTGTGCCTGCTGCCTGGAGCCTTTGCCTTGCTGCTCAACCCAACTAGTGTTTCATCTCTTGGTGGGGTTGCCTTCTTCAGGTGGCTGCTTCTAAGGATTCTCCCGAACCGCACCACTGGGCAGAAATCTCGCTGCTTACGATTGGGTGGAAAGTTTGCATGCTATGAAGGACTTGCTCACAAATTTATGGACAGCTGCACGAATTATGATAGCTAGGAAGTGGAAGGGGCAGAATATAAAATGGAAGAATGGTATAAAGAGGTGTGGGATATAGTTATTAATGATAAATTAACATGTGCCATTAAGGTAAAATGATGATTATGCAGGAGAAATGATTTTGAAGGGTATCTGTAGAATCTGTACTGTTAAAATGGAAAGGGGTCAAACCATCGAAAGAGGTGTTGAAATTTTGGGAGGTTGGATAGTTGCAATGGAATGGTCTCGGGGGTGGGGTGCACATTTTATTCTTATTTATGTATGATTATTACTTTGTGAAAATAATATAATAAATTTTAAAAAATAATAATTAAAAAGCAAAATTTATATACCACAAGGGGGGCGGGGAGGGAAATCTTGCTGCTGAAATCCTTTTGGCTTATAGCATTGCCTCTTCCCATGTCGTCCTTATCTATTTATGCAAATGCTGAAGCCTCCAAAGGAGCTTACATTAAAAGAAACATATCGTAGCAACAAAATAGTTCAATAACAAAAAACAACCAAATAAAGTGTTAGAATGCACAACAACATTAAAGAAATCTGGAGAGCGCTAGCTTTGTTCCTCTTGCACACTCAAAACATGCACATTGAAGTTCTGGCTCCTTTGCGCCAGAACTTCTCCATTCAAACTGATGTCTTCTTTGTTAGTAATAACGTGTCATGCTGTTTTTTTGGATGTTTTGCGGTCGCTACAGATGAAGTGTACTGGGATCTAATTAATTCCCAAATAAGTAGGGTGTGCTTAGTAGAAGTACCAGCCACCGCTCAAGCAGTGAATGAAGCCATCACTATCAACTGTTTAACTTTTAGCTAAACAAAAGCATAGAGAAAAGCTATATTTTGTATAGGTCAAAACAAAATCAAAAATTCTTTCCAGTGGCACCTTAGAGACCAACTGAGTTTGTTCCTGGTATGAGCTTTCGTGTGCATTTCTTTAATCATCTTAAATATCGTCATCTGAAGAAGTGTGCATGCACACGAAAGCTCATACCAGGAACAAACTCAGTTGGTCTCTAAGGTGCTACTGGAAAGAATTTTTGATTTTGTTTTGACTATGGCAGACCAACACGGCTACCCACCTGTAACTGGAACATTAAAGAAACAACAAGATACAGTGGTCATCCACATTTCTGTTCACCCTGCTGGGAAAATCCCATGGTTTAGCACTGAATTTAAGCAAACAGCAATTCATAACTGTCAACCTTCCCTTTTTTGCGGGAAATGCCTTATTCGAATAGGGGAATTTCCTGCAAAAAAAGGGAAGGTTGACAGCTATGCAGCAATTGGCTTTTCCATGAATTGCCATTTGCTCTGATTTAGTGCTAAAGAGTGTTGGGTTTTCTGTGGGGAAGCTGTGTAGCAAATGCAAAACCACTACTGGAAAAGCAGAAAAGCACTTGGCCCCTGTGCTTTCTAAGGAAGGGACACACAGAAGTATGGGCGAGCCCTGGGACATCCTGAGTAGGCGGCCACAAGTAAAGAGACTCGGTGCCCTATCAGCCAGGTAAAGGTAAAGGTACCCCTGACCATTAGGTCCAGTCACGGATGACTCTGAGGTTGCGGTGCTCATCTCGCTCTATAGGCCGAGGGAGCCGGCGTTTGTCCGCAGACAGCTTCCGGGTCATGTGGCCAGCATGACTAAGCCACTTCTGGCGAAACCAGAGCAGCGCATGGAAACACCGTTTACCTACCTATTTATCTACTTGCACTTTGACGTGCTTTCGAACTGCTAGGTGGGCAGGAGCTGGGACCGAGCAACGGGAGCTCACCCCGTCACAGGGATTCGAACCGCCAACCTTCCGATCGGCAAGCCATAGGCTCTGCGGTTTAGACCACAGCGTCCCCCTATCAGCCAGACCACACCTCTAAATCGCCCTGCTGCCACTTCTACACAGATTGTTTGGCACTGCAGACGCTCCCTCCCAGAGAGGGTCCCCCATCAGATCTTGTTGAGACCTGGTGCTGTGAACGGAGGGAATCGAGCATGTTTCCATGAGATGGGCCTGCGGGACTTCTGTCATTTATTTGCCCTCTGCTGCTATGCCACAGGAAGTTACATCTTTTGGTCTGGCAGAAGTGTTGTCTTGCACAAGGTGGTGCTTGAAGTGGCCCAGATGTAATGCCACTCCTGTTTCTCTGTGTTAAGAGACCAGCTAGAAGAAAGACAAAAGTATGTTTTGTCGCTGTTGTTTTTCCCATGACACAGTCATCGGCCGGAAAGTGAACCTTGCGGCCCGGATGATGATGTATTATCCCGGGGTAGTGACCTGCGATGCCGTCACTTGCGTCAAATCCAAATTGCCATCCTATTTCTTTGAAGAGCTCCCATTAATTGAGATGAAAGGGGTTCTGAACCCTGGGACAGTCTATAAATTCCTTGGGGTCACAGAGAAAACGTAAGTATTACCTTCGCATGCAGCCGGGCAATAAGAGGTTTTTTTGTCACGATGGGTTACTAATGTTAGAGATTTCAGAGTGCCTACGTGCAGAAAGTCAGCTTATCACCTCTGTAGCAATTACCAGTTGGCTGAAAGCCAAGATCTACTCTCTCTCCAGACCCTTAGCAACGACCTGTGATTTGTCAATGAGTTCCTAAAGAATGAGCTCTGTGTGAGAGCTGGTTGTGGTTGTTAGTGGTGTGGTGTTTGTAGTTTGGTTACTGAAGGTTGAGAGAGAGAGACAGAGAGGAGAGGTTTTATGTTTTGTTTCTTTTATTTGTAAAGTCTGTACATAGTAACTTATGGATACTAGTTGCTTCAATAAATACTGTATATAGTTATCCAAGTGAGTTGCTGAGTTCCTGAGTTGTGCTGTCCAGTCAATGCTCTACAGCCAGAAGCTTCCAGAAAACCTGCGGTTCACTCTGCTGTGTCCAGGACTACGTTATTTCCTGACACTAAATCTTAAGAACTAAAACCCTGGCGTGGGACACTTTTGAATGAAGAATGGGCTCAGGGAACGAAAGCCACTCCCAATAGACTCCACCCCTCATGCTCAACAGGTAAAAAAAAAGGTAAAGGTAAAGGACCCCAGGACGATTAAGTCCAGTCAATGGCTACTATGGGGTGCAGCACTCATCTTGCTTTCAGGACCAGGGAGCCGGCGTTTGTCCACAGACAGCTTTCTGGTGCAACAGAAACACCATGATGGAAACCAGAGCACATGGAAACACCATTTACCTTCCCGCCGCAGTGGTACCTATTTATCTACTTGCACTTGTGTGCTTTGGAACTGCTAGGTTGGCAGGAGCTGGGACAGAGAGCAATGGGCGCTCACCCTGTTGCGGGGATTCAAACTGCCAACCTTCTGATGGGCAAGCCCAAGAGGCTCAGTGGTTTAGCCCACAGCGCCACCCGCCACCTTTACCTTCATACTCAGCACAGCTGTCTTAGCAACGGGGGCAGCTGGAGCCCTGCACTGCTAGGACCCATTCTGATGGAGTGCTGCTAATCTCTTTTCCTGAAAAGTAAAGACAGGATGCTTGCTTCAGTGACTGCCTCTAAAGGCTGTGTTGGTTACACCAAAGAAAATTGTGAGTTTTCGTTGTTCTCCCTCTCAGGCCCAGCAAACCTGCTTAAAATCCAATGGGCTAGATCGTGGGTAGGCAACCTAAGGCCCGGGGGCTGGATCCAGCCCAATTGCCTTCTAAATCCAGCCCACGGACAGTCTGGGAATCAGAGTATTTTTACATGAGTATATTGTGTCGTTTTATTTAAAATGCATCTCTGGGTTATTTGTGGGGCATAGGAATTGGTTCATTTTCTCTCTCTTCAAAATATAGTCCGGGCCCCCACAAGGTCTGAGGGACAGTGGACCGACCCCCTGCTTAAAAACTTTGCTGACCCCTGGGCTAGATATTAGAGATAGCACAATTAATAAGAAAGAACAGCCAGCATCTTATTGAAGCAAACGGCATATCTTTTTCCTTGGAACAACACAAGAACCCTCCATCTTGCCTCCAAATGCAGCTGTTCATTCTGTACATATGTGGTTTTCAGGTGCGACAGAAAACCTACAGTCTGAGCTGATATAATAAGCCAAAAGCAAATGTCATCCACATATCTCCATCCAAAGACTCCCCAAAGACTCACCAGTTTTCCTTCAAATAATGCTTAATAATTATTTTATGATTTGTACCCTGCCCATCGGACTGGGTTGTCCTATTCACTCTGGGTGGCTTCCAACATATACTACAAAACCGGCCAGAAGGCTCTTGGTGCTGGACCTCAGTGTCTGGGCTGAATGATGGAGGTGGAGACAGAGGCGTGGGAAGGTCACGTGGTACCCGGTGCGAAAAATTTCTTGTCACCCCCCCCTCGCAAAAATGGTTTTACATTATTTCATATTTTCTTACAAAGGAATAATAACATGTAATAAAAAAAAACACCTTTTATTTATATCCCACCCTCCCCGGCCGAAGTCGGGCTCAGGGTGTCTAACATCAGATACATAACATTGGTATAAAAAAAAAACTATAATTAAATTACCTCCTAAAAACATCTCAAAATCAAATTAAAGTCTAATTAGATGGCTTTCCACAGGGTTAGGGTTGGGAAGAGCAAGTGCTCCACTGAACTGAAATTTCAGCCTTCACGACATAGGAAAACAGCCAAGTAAACAGCTGCAGTCATACCTCGAGTTGCGTACACTCCATGTTGCGTACATTCGACTTACGGACCTACACGACCCAGAAGTCATCTCAGGAGCACGCGTGACGTGCAGGTGCACAGAAGCATTCTGTGCAGAAGTGCAAAACTGTGCAAACTTCCGGGTTTTTTGTTTCCCCCCCCCCCGGGGCGTTTGTGTTAAGCACGCCTGTGTTACGTAGCGTGATCCGGAACGGATCGCGTGTGTAACATGGGGTACCACTGTATTTTGGTGGCGGAGGGTCAAGATATTAACTGATATGCATGAAATTTCATATATAGTCATATAATCCCTAGTATAGTAAGATAAGACCTTTGGAGCAGGCATTTTCCAAAAAAAATAAAATGTTTTTTTTATGAACCACCTTAGTAGGGCAGTAATTGTTCCTTGATAATTTGTCACCCCCTCCATTATGGAAATTGGGGAGGCCCGCCCCCTACGTCCCCCTTGCTACGCCCCTGGGTGGAGACGTTCCTTCAGGTATAGTGGGCTCAGGCCGTTTTGGGTTTTAAAGGTCAGCACCAATACTTTGAATTGTGCTCGGGAACATATTGGGAGCGAATGTAGGTCTTTCAGGACCATATGGTCTGGGTGGCTGCTCCCCGTCACCAGCCTATTGAATCTAAGCAATATATTTGTGGCTTACTTGAACTAAATTTGCTGCTAGGACTTTAACATGCCAGTTCCTTGCAAGTTCCCCTTTGTGCTCACCTCTCTGGCTTCGGGCTTCCTAGGAACAGCCAGAACAGCAGCACCCATGGGAGCTAGAAGGGCCGTGAAATCTCTTCTTGCCAGTATTTATTTCTCTGCAGAGCCTGTTATCGCTACCTATCTGGCTCATAGAGGGAATATTTTTCTTTGGACATTTGAGCATCATCATATGGTACTTGCAGTCGTCTAATTGTCCTTCTTTTGTCTCTATGTCTGGCTCACAGTTGTATGTGGTTGCGAATAGATGATTTGAGTTGAAGACCTTATGAGGTTTCCTTTTCTTGTCCTCATTCCTTTAGAATGATTTACAAAGCAAATCTGAGCAGAGAGAGATGCGAATATTACCCTTTGCTAGGTAGGTGTCATATCCTTCATTCAGCGGCATTTATGATGATGATCATTTATTGGAGCAAGAGAGAGAAAATGCTATGGATCTGTGGTATTCAAATGGTTACGTATTGTGAGTCGAGGACCCGCCACCTGCTTGAATAAAGAAAGACATGAGGACACAATGTATTTACGTTAACGGACGAAAAAAGGCCACAACTTTTATTGGTTACAGCATGTGAGTGGTATTGGCTCGGGCACTGGATCAAATGACTTCACATGACTCCACCCCGCTCAGCGGGGAGTCATTCAAGGGTTAACAACCAGAAGGTGGAGCCCGTTGATGCAAATACAACTGGAAGCTCCCCCTGATATTACCGGGGGTCGTGCCATGGCCCTAGTCACCAGCAGGGCGTCCGACAGAATCCAAAATGGAGGGGCAGGTGATGGCCCGAACCTTGCCCTCCAATACACCACACATATTCCAATGCCAACCGCCAATACCAGAAAAGTTGTGACGAGGTAGGCGAAAAACGAAGAGGCTGGAGCCAATTTGCCAAATGGATAAGAATTCCTACAAGGCCCTTTGGGCAACCAAGGCAATCAACCGAAGTCCATAGCAATGTCACAAGCATGGAAATGACCTAAAGGGAGGGGGGCGGAAGATCCGGTGTGGAACCTGGAACAGCTGAGGCAGGGGGCCGAAACGCCCCCCCCCCGCCAACGTGGGAACCGGCTCCCGCTCACTACTCCTCCCCTCTGGAAGGAGGAGAGGTCTTATAATCGGCTCTGTTATTGATGTTCAGGTGCAATTGCTGTTGCCTTTGTAGCCCAAAGAGCACCCCCACATGCAGAAAGAGGTACCAGTAGGGTTGGGGGGGGGCCTCAAGGTTTGCAGACATAACCCCCTCCCTCCCTCCCCCCCAAAAAGAAATCTTAAGAGCGGAACTTTCAAAAGCTGCATGCCCTAGAGCAGGCATGTCCAACAGGTAGATTGTGATATACCGGTAGATCACAGGACGTCCGTGGTAGATCACTGATAGATCACTGGCTCCCCTAAAAAAGCTCAACCACTTTGACCTGAATGCCTAAAAAATGGGGCTTTCCTCCTCCCCCAAAATGCTCAACAACTTTGACCTGAACCCCCCAAAAGAGGGTAGATCATTGCCAGTTTTTAACTCTGTAAGCAGATCACAGTCTCTTGGGAGTTGGCCACCCCTTCCCTAGAGAAGTGATGGCCAAACTTGGCCCTCCAGCTGTTTTGGGACTACAACTCCCATCATCCCTAGCTAACAGGACCAATGGTCAGGGGTGATGGGAACTGGTGTCCCAAAACAGCTGGAGGGCCAGGTTTGGCCATCACAGCCCTAGAGGATCAAATGATATCATTAAGTACCAAGAATACAATCCAGCCAGATTTCAGAGAGGGAGCCATGCTAACTTGTAGAAACAAATCAAAACCAGACCAGACCAGTGACATCCTAATCAAGTGAGAGTTAAAAGATTTTGAAACCCCGCTATGCTTAACTCTCCCACTGAGAGCAAAGGGGCTGCCGCATGCTTAAACCTTGGCTTGATTATGTCTTTCGTGTAAAACGGCTTATTTTTAAAATCTGGCAGCCTTTATTTATATACAGTATGCTCGCATCTTTTGTTCTGGGGGGGGGGGTAGCATGTTGAAATAGTGCCTCGTCAGAAAAACCAGGAAATGGTCCATAAAGAACACACTGCCACATCCTCAGCATATTTTTCCTCTGCCTCTCTGCTCTCCATCCTCCCATCTCCTTTCTCGACTCCTGGGTCCTTCCCAACACAAGATTCTTAAAGCACAGACTTGCAGCTAACAGCACGTAAGAGGTGGGCTATGGGTTTAACAAATAAACAAACAAACACTCAGCAACTCAGGTGTAGGATAGCACTGAAATGTTAGCACTGGTGGAAGGTGTTTTTTTTTGCACTCAGAACGCAAATGTAAATTTTGAATTCAAAATCTGAACATTTTCAAGAATATTTTTTTGAGTTGTGCGAGGCTTCCTCTTCCGAAGATGTCCCACCGGCTTTGTTTGCTTCCCCTAGGCCGCAAGAAGGAGACGGACCTCTTTGAAAACTTGCTGAACGATTTTAAAGTCAACAGAAAAAGCCGCATTATCATCTACGAAGGCCTCATGGGATACGGAAAAAGCCAGCTGTTGGCTGAGATTGCCTTCTTAGGACAGGAAGCAGGCCACAGGTTAATGCTTTGAACCGTAACTTGCGTGGCCAGGCGGAGCCCCCCAAACCCCATGCAGCCCCTGAGCGAAATAATGACACAAGACAACGTGCTATGGGATTATAATTGGCCACAACTTTATTAAGATTCAGATGTAGGAAGACCTTGGCTCAGGCATTGGGCGTTTATCCAGGGCCGTCTCGTCGTAGGGGCTGGGTGGTGCAGCGCGCCAGGGTGCTGCGCCCCCGCGAGCCCGCCAGCATACCGGGTGCCCCCTCCCCAACCCGCGCCAGCGGGCGAAGTGCAAGCCGGCCGCCCTCCGGAGCCCCAGCTGGAGCGCTGGGAAGGGTGCGCAAAGCCCCGTGCTGCTCCAGCGCCACGTCCCTCATCCCCCGCTCGCCCACCTCCCTCCCACACTGGCCGCCCCTCGGGGGTGAGGGGTGTGGCGCTGGAGCAGCGCAGGGCTTTGCGCACCCTTCCCAGCGCTCCAGCTGGGGCTCCGGAGGGCGGGCGGCTTGCAGCACCACGCCCTCATCCCCCGCTCACCCAACCCCCCTCCTGGGGGCGCCGAGGGATCATTGCGCCACGGCGGCCGATCCCTTTAAGACGGCCCTGCGTTTATCCTTCCCAGCCCCCCAGACGGGGGTCTGGGTAACTTCAGGGTTATCCAACATGTGTGGGGATTGGGCTAAGTCTGGAGAACATGTGTTCAAGCAGATAGCCTGCCCCCCGTTTGCCGCCACTGGAGGGGGAGGGCAATGACAATCTCTGGGCGTATGGCCAATGCCTTCCCCCAAGCCCCTTTAACGGGAACCCTGTTATCGCCGCTGCACTGGGGGCGTGGAGTCACCGCCCCCCGCCCCCCCATTTAGGAAGATGACTAAAGGATTCCACCCAAGGCCTGCAACCGCCAAAGTTGTGACGAATTGCTGCGGGAAAGGTGAAATCTGCCAATGCAGGGAAATTCCTTTCCAGCCCTTCAACAGTGGCCTTGACATAGCAGCGCCTGTGGAAAACAGGTTAACCTGTAAAGTAAGCGTTAATTGAGGGAGTGGAGGGTGGGGGAAGCTCTGGAGCCGACTGCTGCTTCTCAGGTAAGCTAAACCCTCTATTGTGTACTGTGTGGTCCCTCCTCCCACCTGGCCAATCCCCCTGGCAACACCTCCCCACGCAGGATTGGCGGCTGACTGGGGTAGGCGGAGACCACAGGTATCCTGCCCGGGAAGGTGGTGCCAGTCCGAACTGCCAGGTGCTGCTGTGGGATCTAAGGGGGTTGCAAGCGACCACACAAAATGCACACCCCATTTGATCTGGGGAACAGTCATTGCTGTATATTCCCAACTCTCTTGGCTCAGGGCTGGGCAGCAAGAGTCTTTCACCCCAGAAACACTTCCCTGTCCCTCGTGTAAACAGGATCCGTTCCAGGAGCCCTTCCCAGATGTTCTGGTGGGCAACACCTACCTGTGCCCTTGTACGTTAGGGCAGAGGAGGCTAATCCCCCCCCCCCCGGTCAAAGGTCTGATCTTCCCCCACCCAGCAGCAAATTTTTCTTCATCGGTCGCGGGAAGAGGCAGTGAAACCTTTTCACCAATACTTCTTGTCATCAAGCAGGGTTGTGGCGATGGAGCTCACAAAGATCAATGTGTGGCAGAAGTTCTTTGTCATTCGGACCCTCATGGCTATGTTTCTGGGGATTGATACTTGCAAGACCTACGATGCAAGACAGTATATCCTTGTGACCAGAATCCGAGGAGTAGTTAAGGAAGAGTATTTCTGCCTCCTCAACAATCTCTATCATGTTAAGGTAAAGATGCTAGCAGGCAAGGCCTTTATCTCTTCTGAATTCATTTTCCTGGTGCTTGGTGGTTTGTTTGTTTGTTTTGCGTATTCCAATAGCAGAACTAATATAAAATACATTGACATGGTGTTAAAAAAAAAGCTGCAGCAATGTTGGTTTGCAGAAGATTCCCCGTTCTTCTCAGGAAACTCTGGAAATTATATCTCTTTGAGAGGAATGGGAGATATCTGCTAACATCTCTCATAAAGGTAAAGGTAAAGGGACCCCTGACCATTAGGTCCAGTTGTGTCCGACTCTGGGGTTGCGGCGCTCATCTCGCGTTACTGGCCAAGGGAGCCGGCGTACAGCTTCTGGGTCATGTGGTCAGCATGACAAAGCCGCTTCTGGCGAACCAGAGCAGTGCACGGAAACGCCGTTTACCTTCCCACCGGAAGAAATCTTAAGAGGGGAACTTTCAAAAGCTGCATGCCCTGAATAGCCCAACACCCATCATTTCAGGCATCTCAGCTAAAGCACCCAGGACAGATGCCCATTGAAACAGAGATCCTAGGCCATTTACCTTCCCGCCATAGTGGTACCTATTTATCTACTTGCACTGGCGTGCTTTTGAACTGGTAGGTTGGCAGGAGCTGGGAGAGAGCAATGGGAGCTCACCCTGTGGCGGGGATTCGAACCGCCGACCTTCCGATCAGCAAACCCAAGAGGCTCAGCAGTTTAGACCACAGCGCTGCTAGCATCCCCAAAACGGTAAACGGTGTTTCCGTGCGCTCCGGTTTCTGTCATGGTGTTCCGTTGCACCAGAAGCGGTTTATTCATGCTGGCCACATGACCCGGAAAGCTGTTTGTGGACAAATGCTGTCTCCCTTGGCCTGAGAGTGAGATAAGTGCCACAACCCCATAGTCACCTTTGACTGGACTTAACCTTCCAGGGGTCTTTTGCCTTTACCTATAATGCATATACAACACATACAAAACACCTTTTCTTTATCAGTCTGGCTGAGTCCCGAGTTCACAGGGTGGGAAACCGATACCTTGAGGTTTCAAATGGATTTGAGGTTGTTTCTTACCATATGCACTTCTGGCAAGGAATGTAGAGCTCTCTGTTGGTAACAAAAGCACTGTGTGATTTCTTTGTTTGGTTTCTCTGGTCAGTTCCCCACATCAGAAGAGGTTTCCAAAATGAGCAATGACACAAAGAATGAAAAGCTGGAAAACATTATCGTCAATATTCTAAAGAATGTAAGTGATACTTTTCATCACGCAGTAGTAGTTATTATGTTCTTGGCAACTCCCAATAAACTGGCTGGGTGATATGCAACTAGGTACTACTCAGAGGAGGCTCAATGAAATCAATGGACCATTGATTTCATTGGGTCTGCTCCAAGTATGGCTAATGCCCATTGCAGGTTTCCCCAAACTTGGGTCTCAGTCTTTCCCGAACTTGGGTCGCCAGCTGTTTTTGGACTACAATTCCCATCATCCCTGACCGCTGGTCCTGTTAGCTAGGGATGATGGGAGTTGTAGTCCCCAAACAGCTGGTGACCCAAGTTCGGGAAAGACTGAGGTCCCAACCAAAGAAGAGTGGCAACTTCAGTTGACAGGCTATGCACAACATGCAGACTTAACATATAGAATAAGAGAACAAGAAGAACGTACGTTTAAAGAAGATTGGAAAATGTTTATGGAATATATGGGAAATAATTGTGTACAGCTGAAAATGCTGGCAGCATTAAGATAAATTCAACAGGGTGAACAAGTTTTGATGGATATAATAACGGAATACTGAATGGTATAGTTTTTGTAAAATATACAGGTATTCTATGATATGTAAAATGAACCATGGAAAGAGAAGAAGGGAAGTAATTGATATCTTAAGGATGTATAAATGAGTATTTGAAATTGCAAAATATAAAATTTAGTAAAAATTATATATATATGAAAAGGAAAGACTGACCAACTCTATCACATTTACCTCCCCACGACGACCTCAGAATCATTTGCATTCGGTTGATACCTTAATCTTTCTGGCTCGAAGTTGATTTTGTAGAACCAGTCCATGGTATAAGGGGGTCTATCTCTAGCCAAACCCATAGATCCTAACCACCAAAACATGGCTGATCAACTGGGTCCCTATGACATGGATCTGATTCTCAATACAATCTTTATCTCACCCCTGACAGCCACACTCATTTTTTTAAAAAAAGAATATTTATTGAATTTTATAACAAATCTCAACCACCCTATTATATACATTTATTCTCCCTTCCCTCCCCCTGGACTTCCCTCAACTCCCCCTCTACTGAGTTGTCTGATTTTATTTATTGCCTCCTGCATTTTTTATATAAAAGTAACTTCCCTTATTGTTTCTCTAAATTATATGTTACTGTAATAAAGTTGTGAACGTTTATTCAAAACCTGCCAGTGAATCCAGTCCATTTTGTTGTTTCTGCAGATATACTGTAAATGGTTCCCAGACTCTTTTAAAGTCCTTTTTGTCCTTCTCTCGTAGTTTATCTGTTAGCTTAGCCAATTCTGCATAGTTCATCAGTTTTTCTTGCCATTGTTCCTTTGAGGGTATCTCTTCTGTCTTCCAGTGTTGTGCAATTAAGACTCTCGCCGCTGTTGTAGCATACATAAAACAGTGTCCACTTTTCTTTTGGCAGCTCTTGATTCGAAATACCCAACAAGAAGGCTTCAGGATGTTTAACAAAATTCATTTTAAACATTTCTTTCCAATTCATTATATATCATTTCTCAATATTTTTTAATACATTTACATTCCCAGCACATATGATAAAAAGTTCCTTTCTTTTCCTTACATCTCCAAAATCTATTATTTTCTTTCCTAAACATCTTAGCCTTTTTCACTGGTGTTATATACCATCTATACATCATTTTCAGGTAATACTCTCTTAACAGCCACACATGACACAACTCGTACAATATTAGGAAAAATAGTAGTAACTACAGGAAAGAGAGGGGACCATCAAGTTACAAGGTGGTTTTTAAAATATTACAGTTGCTTTTTTAAAAACCACCACCAGCGTCATGCAGACTGGATTAAGGAAATTCAGTTTTCTGCCTCTAAGTACATTCTTTGGAAGGAAGAGTGGGCTATAAAATCGATAAGTAATAAAATAAGAACAGCAACAAAAATATATGCACAGGTGAAACTCGAAAAATTAGAATATGATGGAAAGGTTCGTTTCTTTCAGTAATTCAACTTAAAAGGTGAAACTAATATATGAGATAGACTCATGACATGCAAAGCGAGATATGTCAAGCCCTTATTTGTTATAATTGTGATGATTATGGCGTACAGCTGATGAGACCCCCAAATTAACAATTTCATCTTTGGGGTTTTCATCAGCTGGATGCCATAATCATCACAATTGTAACAAATAAAGGCTTGACATATCTCGCTTTGCATGTCATGAGTCTATCTCATTTATTAAAGTCCAGTAGCTAATGAAAACAATTGCTTACATAAATGGACTTTTCCATGATATTCTAATTTTTCTAAATTCTAATTTCTCGCTTTGCATGTCATGAGTCTATCTCATTTATTAAAGTCCAGTAGCTAATGAAAACAATTGCTTACATAAATGGACTTTTCCACGATATTCTAATTTTTTGAGTTTCACCTGTAGTGACTAAATCTAAGGCTAAACAGTGAGTTTATTTCTTAGAACTATTCTATAATGCCTCCTAGGCAGTGTAAAGAAAAAATGAAACAATTTAAAATGCATATCAGATGCTAGAACCATCTAAGATACAAGCTCCTGGTAGCCCAGGGAAGAGTTAAAAAGTGTAGCGCCCTGCAGGAGCTATCACTTCATTTTTTGTGGGGTTTGTTGTCGTTTTAGGCACTGCTGAAAGAAGTTCTCATTTTTGTCATTGATGAAGCTCAGTTCATGGATCCGGCCTCGTGGGACTTCCTGGAGAACTTGCTAAGCAATATTGGTATCTTTGTGGTCATGTCGTTGTCTCCGACAACCCGGAAGGGGAGACTGCCTTGCGCTGCCGCAGCGCGGCTCATGAGCAGCGAAGACACCACCTACGTTCAGCTAAGGGAGTTGACCCCTTCAGTCATTGTTCAGAAGGCCTGCCAAGATCTTGGGGTGGTCAGCATCGCCAGGGAGCTTGAGACGTAAGTGGGAAGTCCTTGTCCAGTGGATCTTTTAAATTTTTCTCTTGAACCATAACATGCTGTAAATTTTATATCCATATTCCACAGTCATTCCCATGCTTCCATATGTAGATGCGTCATGATCTAACCCTTGCTTGCAAAGCTGAAGAGAAAGTCTTGCTTGCAGTCCTACAGCCTATTAAGGATTCCTATCTACAGCAGTAAATAAGCGATTTTCACAGATCTCTGTGCGGTCTCTGTAAAATGTGGAGAAATGGATTTGTGTATTATAACCTTTGTGCTTTACATGTGTAAGCTGTTCTTAGTCGCTGTGATGATTATCTCAATAATGTTTCCTTTACAGCTTTTGTCTACAAGGAATAATAATGAGAAAGGGGCTATGATCTGAAATATTGGGGCAGATTGCAAAGTAATACTAGTTATTAACCAATTAATTTCTGGTTACACTGCTGCAGACGAACTGGCTTGTGTGTTGGGGGGAAAAAAATGAAAGGCCACTCTCATTTTCAAATTCAAGATTATGGTCTAGTCAAAGTTGTTCTCTAAGACATAGCATGGATTTCAGCAAGGCCTTTGACAAGGTGCCCCATGATATTCTTGTAAAGAAGCTGGTAAAATGCGGGCTAGACAATGCTACCATTCAGTGGATTTGTAACTGGCTGACTGACTGAACCCAAAGGGTGCTCATCAATGGCTCCTCTTCATCCTGGAGGGATGTGACTAGTGGGGTGCCACAGGGTTCTGTCTTGGGCCCAGTCTTATTCAACATCTTTATCAGTGACGTGGATGATGGGCTTGAGGGCATCCTGATCAAGTTTGCAGATGACACCAAATTGGGAGGGGTGGCTAATACCCCAGAGGACAGGATCACACCTCAAAATGACCTTAACAGATTAGAGAACTGGCCAAAGCAAACAAGATGAATTTTAACAGGGAGAAATGTAAAGTACTACACTTGGGCAAAAAAAATGAAAGGCACAAGTACAGGATGGGTGACACCTGGCTTGAGAGCAGTACATGTGAAAAGGATCTAGGAGTTTTGGTAGACCATAAACTTGACATGAGTCAACAGTGTGATGCAGCAGCTAAAAAAGCCAATGCAATTCTGGGCTGCATCAATAGGAGTACAGCATCTAGATCAAGGGAAATAATAGTACCACTGTATTCTGCTCTGGTCAGACCTCACCTGGAGTACTGTGCCCAGTTCTGGGCACCACAGTTCAAGAAGGATACTGACAAGCTGGAACGTGTTCAGAGGAGGGCAACCAAAATGGTCAAAGGCCTGGAAACGATGCCTTATGAGGAACGGCTTAGGGAGCTGGGTATGTTTAGCCTGGAGAAGAGAAGGTTAAGGGGTGACATGATAGCCATGTTCAAATATATAAAAGGATGTCATATAGAGGAGTGTGAAACGTTGTTTTCTGCTGCTCCAGAGAAGCGGACACGGAGCAATGGATTCAAACTATAAGAAAGAAGATTCCACCTAAACATTAGGAAGAACTTCCTGACAGTAAGAGCTGTTTGACAGTGGAATTTGCTGCCAAGGAGTGTCGTGGAGTCTCCTTCTTTGGAGATCTTTAAGCAGAGGCTTGACAGCCATCTGTCAGGAATGCTTTGATGGTGTTTCTTGCTTGGCCCTTGTGGTCTCTTCCAACTCTATGATTCTATGCCTTCTAATGTTCTCAAATTTCTGTCACAGCCATTTTACAATGAGGCTTTCCTGTGCTGTTATATAACAATACAGTGGTACCTTGGTTCTCGAATGGCTTGGCTCCTGAACAAATCGGCTCCCAAATGCCACAAACCCGGAAGTAAGTGTCCCGGTTTGCGAACCTTTTTTGGAAGCTGAACATCTGATGCAGCTTCCGCTTGAGTGCAGGAGGCTTCTGCAGCCAATCGGAAGTCGCACCTTGCTTTTCTAACAGTTTCAGGAGTTGAACGGACTCCCGGAATGGATTAAGTTTGAGAACCAAGGTACCATTGTACATTAATAAAATGTGTGGCAATTCAAAAAGAAGAAGAAGAAGCAGCTGTTCGCCCAGGGGTAGAGGAAGGGGGTGCAGTGGGGGCGAACCACTGCAAGTGTCTTCGCTGAGGGGGGGTTGACATTTGGCGCGCCGCCCACCCACAACTCCCAAGCCTACCCAAAGCCGTCGGGGGAAGGGGGGAGCTGTGCCACTTTGCTGGTGGCAGTCCCCCCTCCCCCCTTCATTTTGACAGCTGGGGGAGGCTTGGGAGTTGCGGGCAAGCGGCGTGCCGAATGTCCACCATCGGCGGCTTGCTCCGCCTTCGGCTGCAGGGCGCGCACGCGCCGCTCCATGCACCCGGGCAGCTATCCTACGCTTGGGAGGGCATCCTTCGCGCCCTGCCCCCCTCGGGAGCGCACCCGCCCTGGGCAGCACGGGCATATGCTCTGCTGCACTGACAAACTCTCCAGCACTACAGCAGCCAGTCAAACATCAGGAAGCTGCAAGTGAATGTGGCCTTCAAGAAAATGCATGTAGCAGCAGACACTTCTCACCAGCCACGGCCAAGAGCAATCTTCATATTTCCTGGCCCAACCCTGGGTGCTCCTGGCTTGTGCACATCTGGTCAGAGACAGTAGCATTGCCAGATGTTGCACAGCTACTGAGCTGTAGGTTTTCCTGGGGCCCAAGCGTGCCTGCAGCGTGCTACGAATCAACACAACGTTGTCCACAAGTTGCGCCTTAAATCCTGGCATTCACTTGTGACTCTCTGCCCCCAGGTTCTTAATACAAAGGAGCCACGGGAACCCATTGTACTGCGAAGAGCTTCTGCGGAACCTCCACTTGAACAACGTGCTTCAGTTCCACATGCTAGAGGAAGACGAAGACAGAGAAGACGAGTGGGACAACCTTTTCAGTAAGCGGCCGCTTATTAACTGCCGTGGATTTCTGTGCCACATCTTCTGTAGAATGACTGGCGCTAGCAATGGCTCTTCCATTTTGGCAGCATCCTAACATCTCCTTTGGGAAAGGCTCAATGACACACAGCTGGCCTGCAATGGCAGCAGGAGCCAGCCGCGCAACAAGACACAGACCAGCAGATTTTGCAGGGAAATCCAAGAGGAGTCACTGTCATCCCACAGGCAGGAAAGTCTAGCTTCCCATTTTAGGGAAGTTTTTAATGTTTGGTGTTTTATCGTGTTTTTAATATTCTGTTGGGAGCTGCCCAGAGTGGCTGTGGAAACCCAGCCTGATGGGCGGGGTTGAAATAATAAAATTGTTATTACAGTGGTACCTCTGGGTACAAAGTTAATTCGTTCCGGAGGTCCGTTCTTAACCTGAAACCGTTCTTAACCTGAGGTACCACTTTAGCTAATGGGGCCTCTTGCTGCCGCCACGCGATTTCTGTTCTCATCCTGAGGTAAAGTTCTCAACCTGAGGTACAACTTCTAGGTTAGCGGAGTCTGTAACCCCTGAGGTGTTTGTAACCCAAGGTATCACTGTAATAATAATAATAATAATAATAATAATAATAATAATAATAATAATAATAAATACCCTGCTTAGTCATGACTAAGCTTTGCTGGGACTTCTGCTTCTTTCTATTTTGGGGAGAGTAACATTCTTGCCGCTGTAGTCGCATACATGAATAAGTTTCTTTAGGTAGTTCTGTCCCTATAATTCCCAGTAGAAAAGCTTATGGATTTTTTTTTTTTACAAATGTTATTTTAAACATCCTTTTCAATTCATTATGTATCATTTCCCGGTAAGCTTTACCCTTACTATAAGACTGCCCCATATGATAAAAAGAACCTTCTTTCTCTTTAAATTCCCAATGCTTATTTGATTGAGATTTATAAATATTTGCCAATTTACTTGGTGTTAGATACCATCTATATATCATTTTCATTTAATTTTCTCTTTGATTATAACATGCTGTGAATTTTATATCCATATTCCACCATCGTTCCTATGCTTCCATGTCTATATCATGACCAATATCTATTGCCCAATGTTTCTTTGAGGATTTTACTTGCTCATCCTTTGCCTCCCATTCCAATAATATTTTACACAGCACTTTTACATTACATTCCAACAGGTCTCTCTCTCCGGTTGTGATATTTGTTCCCCAAGCTCTCGAAAACGCGGTATTTAAACCCTGTTATCTCGTTGTTCTTTCTCCGTGTAGCTGTTACTGCTCTCAAGACTCAAACCTCCATGACCTCCAGGGAGTCAGATTCATACATTTGCACCATCACACAGAACGTGAAGATGCACAACATAATGCTCCCTCCAACATTAAAAGGTGAGACATTGGGCCCATCTCTGTGAAATCCTCCCTTGTGAAAAAGTATAAGGAAGCTGTCTATGTTGCATTGTTTCTTCAGCAAAAACCATTTCAGGACTGGGGATTAGGAAAGGGAGAGAAGACGTGTCAGAGCTCTCGAAAACTCCAGCTAAACAGTGCCTTCTGCAACCAACCTTCCTTGAGATCAAACTCGGGGTTCCCCCAAAATGTCACTATTTGTGGGAGGGGTTCTAGTGTATCGTGGTGCTGTTGGTTTGTGCAACTAAAAAGGTAAAGGTAAAGGACCTAATGGTCAGGGGTACCTTTACCTTTAAAGGACCCCTGACAGTTAAATCCAGTCGCGAACGACTCTGGGGTTGTGGCACTCATCTCGCTTTACAGGCTGAGGGAGCTGGCGTTTGTCTGCAGACAGTTTTTCCAGGTCATGTGGCCAGCATGACTAAGCCACTTCTGGCGAAACCAGAGCAGAGCACGGAAGCGCCGTTTACCTTCCCGCCGGTGCGGTACCTATTCATCTACTTGCACTTTGATGTGCTTTCGAACTGCTAGGTTGGCAGGAGCTGGGACCGAGCAACGGGAGCTCACCCCGTTGTGGGGATTCAAACCGCCAACCTTCCGAATGGCAAGCCCTAGGCTCAGTGGTTTAGACCACAGCGCCACCCGCATCCCGTTTGTGCAGCTAAAGTGGATTAAAGGGCTCTGTCGCCCCAGCACAACAAATGGCTACATGACATGACAAATGAGAAGACGTATCAATACCCTGCAAGCAATTAATCATCTCACCGTCAAAGAAGAAGGAGTGTTCAACAAAGACTGGATGTAGTCTCACCACTGTAGACACATATTTGCACCATACAGCTGCAAATAAAACATTTTAATTGTGTTTTAAGTGCAATATACAAAGGACTAAGGCATTGTGTGGCCTAGGGTTGATTCCTTTAAAGGAAGAACAATTGGAAAAGGCAAGAAGAAGGCTTGGCTGCAGCTCATGTTTTGGCTGCAATGAGACAAGCCAGGAGCCTCGGTTTGGACATTGCACTACGTTGAACCATGGCTAAGCCTCTTAAATGTATAAATCTAAATCAAATAAGTGTTGGGAATGTAAAGAGAAAGAAGGTTCTTTTTATCATATGTGGTGGTCTTGTAGTAAGGTAAAGCTTACTTGGGAACGATATATAATGAAAGCTCTTTAAAAAAAAATTACGGTGGTACCTCGGGTTACATGCGCTTCAGGTTACATACGCTTCAGGTTACAAACTCCGCTTACCCAGAAATAACGCTTCAGGTTAAGAACTTTGCTTCAGGATAAGAACAGAAATTGTGCTCTGGCGGTGCAGCAGCAGCGGGAGGCCCAATTAGCTAAAGTGGTGCTTCAGGTTAAGAACAGTTTCAGGTTAGGAACGGACCTCCAGAATGAATTAAGTACATAACCAGAGGTACCACTGTATAGGGATAGAACTACCCAACCTGTATAGAAATTTATTCATGTATGCAACTACAGCGGCATGAATGTTCCTTGCCCCCAAATGGAAAGAAGCAGAAGTCCCAGCAAAGGAAGAATGGATACAAAAACTTATGGAATATGCAGAAATGGCGGAACTTACCGGGAAAATAAGAAATCAAGATAACAAATTTTTTATGAAAGAATGGAAATGGTTTATTGAATATTTACAGACAAATTGTAAACTAGAAAAACATAAATATTTTTTTTAAAGATACTAAAAGTGTGACTGCCCCTGCCCATTTTCTCCTGATGATTCCCCCCCCTTTTGTTAAAAGGATTGTACAATAAGTGAAATGTGTAAACTTGAAAAGTACAAATAAATAAAATGGAAACTGAAAAAAAGAACCATGACTAAGCCTCTCATAGCAAGGGAGGGCATTACCGTAAATGTGTTTTTAGCCAGCTGAGTTTCTTTGTACAAATTATATAAGTCAAGGATTTTAGACAAAATATCCAGCTTGCCTCTCCGATAAAGTTGACATTTGATTGTGCTATTCATCCTTCAGTGGCGTTTTTAATGTTGACCTGTTTTCTCACTTCATGGCTTAATTTTTTTTCCTGTCTAGGGATTGCTCTGGCTGAGTTGGACAACATGAACCCTTCTGAGCAGATGGTGGTGAAATGTGCAGCTATTATTGGTGTGACCTTCTCTACAGAGTTGCTGTTTCACATCCTCCCTGAATGGACCAAGATGAAGATGAACCAGACATTAGCAGCTCTGGTGGAATCTCACATCTTCAAGTGTTTTAGTGAAAGGAAAGAAATGAACACCAGCCAAATTCAGGACGAACTTTCCAATGAGCTCTGCTTCTTCTCCGAAGCTGTGAAATCAATGGGACAAGAGTCCGGTAAGCGCATTCCTGGGAAACTGATGCTATCCAGAATATTCCAAGTTGGCTACTCGAAAGGAAAAGGATGATTTCACAAGATCTTGGGTGTTTCTATACGTGCATTTCATGTCGAACTGGTTCGAATCCCTGCAACGGGGTGAGCTCCCGTTGCTCGGTCCCTGCTCCTGTCAACCTAGCAGTTCGAAAGCACGTCAAAGTGCAAGTAGATAAATAGGTACCACTCCGGCGGGAAGGTAAACGGCGTTTCCGTGCACTGCTCTGGTTCTCCAGAAGCGGCTTAGTCATGCTGGTCACATGACCCGGAAGCTGTACGCCGGCTCCCTTGGCCAGTAACGCAAGATGAGCGCCGCAACCCCGGAGTTGGACACGACTGAACCTAATGGTCAGGGGTTCCTTTACCTTTACCTTTATGAGAGATGTTAGGAGACATCTCCCATTCCTCTCAACCCCAGAGTCATCCGCGAATGGACCTAATGGACAGGGGTCCCTTTACCTTTACCCTTTTAAACTCTGTATATATTAGTGGCTTAAAACACAGTGAGGCTGCTTTCCCTTGCTGTGTTTCAAGATGCATTTTCCTATTGCAGCACACACTAGGGTGTGTGGGGAAGCCCAGCCAGATGGGCAGGGTAGAAATAATAAATTATTATTACCAGAGAGGGAGCAGAAATGAGAGCAGGGATGTCTTCGCAATACCTGATTCTCTGAGCCTGAAACACAACAACTTGCATATAAACGCAGACTTGCCACGGACAAATTCAATGATATTTGGAACCCATTCTTACAAATACTGTAATAGGTTAAGATCTGGTGAAGTACAATAATATTAATTTAAGTTTGGTGATTGCAACTAATCACCAAACTTAAAACCGTGGAGAAACCTGGTCTGAACAAAGACATTGGATTCTCATCTCATTATACATGATGACAAAGCTATCTTTAGCTATCTCACCCCTTGCCTTTCCCTGTAAGACCCTGTAAAAATTGCAGTCGTTGTCAACAGGTTTTCCACACCTATCAGCTGATCACCCATTCCCACCACCCTTCTGAGTAATACCCCTCCCCACTCACTCACTATATTTAAGGGTCTGGTGACTTCCGTTTCAGTGTATCTGAAGAAGTGTGCATGCACACGAAAGCTCATACCAAGAACAAACTTAGTTGGTCTCTAAGGTGCTACTGGAAGGAATTTTTTATTTTATTTTGTTTTGACTATGGCAGACCAACACGGCTACCTACCTGTAATAATAACCTTGTAAAATATACAGTTGTGGGGTGTCCCCCCAGCTCCCCCCTTTATTTTCCCTTCTACATGGGTTCTGATTCTCTTTTTCTGTCTTTTATTTACGTCTCACAGTGTGTAGTGCACATATAATTATGTACTTTTGAACTTTCAATAAAGATGTTATAAATAATAATAATAATAATAATAATAATAATAATAATAATAATAATAATAATAATAGAGCTGAGAGCAAACCCCGCCTTGCCTTTCAGATCTTGGAATGGTCATTGCCAAGAGGCTCAAGCAAGAGGAGTCCATAATGCAGTGTAAAGTCATGGGGTTTTGCACGCCCCTGCTGCAAGAAGCAGCTTACGAGCTGTGGCTTAAGAGCCAGAAGAGAGCCCTGCATCTCAAATGCGCCAGCTACCTGGAGTTCCAGGCTCACCGATGCCTGTGCTGCGGAGGAGGAGACTTCATTCCCTTCCACCGCTATGCCGTGGAAGGCATGCTGCACAACATAGACCCGCAGGGCACGAAAGCGAAGGGCAGCAAGGAAAGTGTCCTGAACGAGGCCGCCTCGGTCCTCGTTTCCGAAACGCTGAAAAAACTGGAGCAAGCAGATCAAGGAGGTAAAAGCCATGCCCTTAGCAGGTGCTAAAACTCTGATGGCGCTTGAAGGACAGGAGTGTTTGGGTGCGAGTGTAGTCACTTTGCAGAGAGCCCACAGGGCAGGAAGTAATCTGTAACGGACGGAAACTCAAGGGATCAGTTGAAGTCACTGAGAGCACTGTTGTCAGGGACTGGGCAGAGGAGGAATGGTGGAGACTGCCTCCCCATCCTGACCCTTCCAGGGAAGAGGAAGAAGATAATACAGATTTACAACAGGGGTTTGAGGGAGGTTGCAGCTCAGCGGCAGACGAGGGGGAAAGCTGGGAAATCATGGGACAGCCGGGACAACACCCGGCTGACACATTGTCATTAGAAACCATCCCAGGCCCTCCATCTCCCAGAACCTGGTGAGCCTTAAAAGTAGGAGAGCAAAAAGCTCAAAGACAAAGGGCATGTAGCAGGACCCATAAAGGACAGGATAAGAATGACAAATGAGGAAGTAAGAAAGACAGGGGGTGGAGATTCACTCGGGACAACACCAGTATCCAAGAGGTTGGGTTCTATAGCCTCTCTCTGTAATATTGAAATAAAAAGGACGGTAAGAAATGTTCCCTTGTCTTTATACTTTCCTGGTCAACCAGCCGGGAGCCGCTGACAGCACACTGACAACTGTAGATGAAAGGTAAAGATAGAAACAAAAATAGAAAATGGGATGGCCTTCAAAGGTATCTAGTCCAACTCCATTAACTGTGATCTGTTGTTTATAAACTGCTTAATATATTAAACATATCTATGTGCTGTGTAATATATATGCCTATTATCTATGCTTTGGGACCACCAGCTTTGTGCTGTGGCCCTGCTTCACCCACCACCAGTATACAGCCCCCTCATGGGGACATGGTCCCCCTAGGAGCAAAAGGCTCCCCATCCCTCTGTAGCATAACCTGCAGTGTAGCCCAGAGTTTGTACTGATGCTAAATACAAATGCGAGAAGTATTCACATCAGCTCCTGTCTCCCTTTAGCAGCGGGTATGAATGAAGATGTCTCAGTGTTGGTTCCGTTCAGTTCTTCAGTCAGCACCGCAGTATCTTTCCCAACATCAGAATCAGGTAAAACTCCTTCTGGAAGTTTTATATTGATTGGAGGATGAATGGGATTGCATGATGTAAAAATTCGGGGTTTGGCTTTTGCTGTCCAACTCCCCATGGGGCTCTGAGTCCCATATGTCCATGATCGGTCAGAGAAGAATGGATGGAGGCAGGATCCGGTGGAAAGCAAGGCAGATCTTTATTTTTCTGTTGCAACAGAGTTCTCCCTCCTCCTTCCAAGAAGGGAGAGACCCTGAGCAAAAGTGTGCAGGAACTTTTAAAGACTTTTGACATTGCCCAACCCCCTTAGCCAAAGACCACCCCAAAATCATCATACGTACATCATTGGAGGCGGGTCTATAGCAGAAATCCTCTCTGCCAGGATACCTCATAATGGTCGCTGGTTGCATTACCTGGGCAGCTTGGCCAATCCAGGTCACAGGCTCACCCTATCCATACACAAATACGCCCCTAAGACAGGATTTGTAAGCGAAAAGACAATGAGAAGGCTTTCCCCATTTGCCTCCCTTACTGCAGAGGGATATTTGAGGTCATTGGGAGAGACAAAATGGCTTCAGGACTGCTCTCCTGCACTATTTCAGGCACATGGCTTATATGTTTAGATATGTGTGCATTTATGAATATTTATTCTATATTTGAGACCTTAAAATTATTGTAACAGCAGATGGAATGCAGGGTGATGGGAACATAAAAGACAACTGATCTTCAACAGTGGGCTCACACAACCTGTTGAGTATAGTAATGTCACTATTTTGAATCTCTCCCTTACGGAGAAGAGTACAAGATTCTTGGTCCCTCTGCTGAGCAACTTGAGAATTTTCAACAAGCTCAGAACACGTCAGCTGCCCCAACCAGCATCCCTGATATTGGCACCGACTAAATGTCTCAGATGACCATGTTCTTGCTAAGCTCTGCTGAGCAACTAAGGACAGGTGGCTGGGCACAAAAGTGTTGTGATAAACCTAGGGCTTATAATCTCCAAATGGAGAAACAGTTAGCCCTCAGTCCATGCGAACTAAGAAATTGGATCTTTGATCAGGATGCCAACCAAGACAGAGCATTTATTATGGCTGCCCGTTATTCTGTTTGGTACCCCCAAATCAAGATCATCCACTTAAAGCCCCATTACCTTGAGACACTGACCCTGCTGCTTTGCCCCTTATATTCAATGCCCAGGAAAAAAAATTTTTTATCCCCTGTTCTTGACTGTCTCTCAGGATGATACCCCAGGAGGGGACGCTTCAGCTCCTAGCTGATAAAGACCTACAGATTACACACCTGGTAGCCAAATTTGCTCTGGCACCTAAGAAGCTCCATTCTGGATATGTTAATGCTCTCCAATTTTAAAGTTTTATGCTGTAAACTTTTTATAGGGTATATCATGCAATTTCAGAGGGCAGCCTTGCCTTGCCCTCTGCTATGCATTGTAGTGGCCTTTGGTTATGCACAATAAACTGATTGAAAACCAGTGTCCCATAACCAAGAAACAGCAATGTTAATGCAGGTACCGAGAGATGCTAGTAGGCTTAACACTGGACTTATTCTTTAATTTTGTTTGCTTTACAGCACACCTATCCAGCAGTAAACAGTCTGCTTCAGAATACTTTCTAGGATCAAGTAACGGTAAACGGATTTCACCGAAACCCCAGATGTACATACACAATTAACCGCTTTCTTGAATGATGGAATCATATCAGATGCATCTTTCATTGCTTCCTTTTCCTCCCTCAGAATTTCTTGTCTCTGACAGCTGGAAGGAAAGTACCGGTAGAATCGCAAGACGCGTTCTTAGCAAAGGTAGGCTCAACTGTATTTAACAGTTCACGACTGAAAAATCTCCATGTGATGCTTCCACACACACACACACACACACACATACCCCATCCAAATGAATGCTTGGTTTAGTCTCATTTATACCTATGAATTCAATTCCTTTTCTTACTTAACAAGAAACCATAACGTGTGCAGCAAAGCATTTATCATTCTTCCCTTCCCTTCCTTTTCTAGAAGAGCTTCAGTGGAAAACCAGCTTTCAAGATTCCTTTAGGTTCGATGAAAAGAACTTCTATATTCCTTGGCATTCTGCTATGACGGGGGCACTTTTAAGGGCCTAAGGATCTCTCTTATATGAAATCAGAGTAATAGTTCATCTTGCCCAGTACTAAAAGCGTTGGCTGGTATTTGTTATTATATCTTGGTTGATCAACTGGGGGGGGGGTCTTTTTCAGCTCTGTTAACCTGAGAGCCCTTAGTTTAGGGCAGGGGTCAGCAACCTTCGGCTCTCCAGATGTTTCGGACTACAATTCCCATCATCCCTGACCACTGGTCCTGTTAGCTAGGGATCATGGGAGTTGTAGGCCAAAACATCTGGAGAGCCGAAGGTTGCCTATGCCTGGTTTAGGGATAACGTAGGGGATTAAATAAGAAGCCCACTGCTTCAACTCTGGCAAAAACTATGGGTTGTCACTGTCAGAAGACTACCAGAGGTTGTCTACTAAGAGTCAGAAAATAGAGAGCTTACTACAGGCAGGGCTTTTTGCCATCCGTGAATCCATATCTGATGTATCTTGGCAGATTTAGAACCGGCTGCAGTTTTCCAAGAAATTCAGTGTTCCTTTTCCTTGACTGTATTTCACCACCATTTCTCCAAAGAGTACAATGCAGCTTAGGGCAGAACTAAAGATCTGGGAGACACAGGGCAGCCTGCTCCCCGTGATTTGGTGCAACTCATCACTTGATGTGACATTGCTACTCCCTGCCCCCCCTCCCCAAGTTGTAATGATGTGCAGCAGAGATGGGGAAACTCATGATATGATTGTGTCACCATAAATATGGCGGAGTGAGCTTCCCTAGAGGTTAGAATTGGGGACTCGGCTCTTTTCATCTGAAATTGCTCAGTTTTCTATTTTTACTCAAAAGATGGTTCAGTCACAATATAGTAAAATATTTTGTCGACTTTTCAGTCCCAGGTTTTCTTTTAAAGCCATTCTCTAGTAATCATCTTTTTTCTTCATAACCCCAAAATATACTTTCCTCTCTCCACAGGTTTCTTTGAACCCCACTGCCCCCTTTCCTTCCCTCTCTCCCTTCCCTAGCACGCTTTATCTTCCCTGATAGTTCTGTACTTTTCACTTTTTCATCTCATCTCTCCCCCCACCTCACCCCGTTTCTTCATGGTTTCCCTTATGCCCTATTTCTCAGGCGCTCCCCCTTTTTCTCTGTATCTGCGACTACCTAATTAACTATTAACTTCCTGCTCTGCTGCAAAGCAGTCGTGTGGTTTGGAGTGTCGCAGGGTTCTATCTTGGACCCGTTGTTTTTTCAGCGCCTTTATAAATGACTTGGATGCAGGAATCGTGGGGACGGTCATCGAATTTGCAGATGACACCCAACTGGGAGGGGTAGCTAATGGCGCAGAAGACAGAATCGGGATTCAAAAGGACTTTAACAGACTAGAGAACTGGGCCACAACGAATTTGAGTAGGGACAAATGTCAGATTCTTAACTTAAGTCAGGAAGAACCAGATGCACAAATATAGGATAGGGGGCACCTGCCTTACTAGCGGTACATGTGAAAAGGATCTAGGGGTCTTGGTAGACCACAAGCTTAAAATGAGTCAACAGTGTGATGCAGCAGCAAAAAAAGCTAATAATATTCTAGGCTGCATCAACAGAAGTCTAGTGTCCAGGTCAAGGGAAGTAATAGTGCTCTTCTGCCTTGGTCAGACCACACTTGGGAGTCCTGTGTCCAATTCTGGGCATCACAGTTTAAGAAGGATGTTGACAAGCTGGAATGTGTGCAGAGGAGGGCTGCTAAGATGATCACAGGTCTGGAAACTAAGCCTTATGAGGAACGGTTGAAGGAGCTGGCTATATTAGTGCAAATATACAGAAATGCATATACCAATATTAGGCAAAAGCGCAAATAAGAATGTTGATTAGGAGAAATTTGCGCATGAAGGCTGATGAATTTTCATGAGATTCTTTTAACTGGAGGAAGCAGCAACTTGGATTTTCCACCAATTGCTGTTTGCTCCAATTCAGCCGTAAAGAGCTGGTTTTCATGGGGAAAGCATTGGGGAGTCTCGGACCTGGACCTGGAAAGTCTGGACTTTTGCCCTGAGGAGCAAAGGTTTTATTTATTTAATTTTTGAAAAGTTCAAAAAGTACATAATTATATGTACAACTAAACATGATGAGATGTAAATAAAAGAGGGGAGGAAACAGCACCTATGTAGAAGGGAAAATAAAAGGGGCATGGGAAATAAAAACCCCAAAACGTTATACTTTACAAAGTGGTTATTGTACTTCACCAGATCTCAACCTATTACAGTATTTGTAAGAGTGGTGTCAGGAGCTGGCCAGCTTGGTCCAGCTTGAGAAAACAACACACAGGCGGTAATTTACAGGCGATTTATTGCATACAAGCAATTAGCCTCTGTCCGCTCTCTCCCAGAGCATCCATAAATCATGATCACGTTGAGTCTTCTGAAGAATACTTCCGGCTCCTGCAGAATATTCTGAACTTTCTCCCCTTACGTTTATTGACTTTCCTTCTGTCTTTGACCCTTTCCATTTGCCTCGTTTTTGGACCCTTTCCATTTTAGTTTTTCCTCCTCTTCCGGTGAGGAATTCCTCTTCCCCACTTGTGCTGTGAGAGATTGAGATTCTTCAGAGAGCTGGCTCTCATCCAGCCCGCTTTCATTCTGCATTCCTAATGGCTTCAGAAAGGGGAGGCTAGCTGCCTGAGAAATCTGCCAGTCTCCCTGTCCTTCCTCTGCCTGCCCACTTTCTAGCTCCGGCTACTCTTACGATTTTGGGCTGTCATGTTCATGATAAGTGGATTCCAAATATCATTGAATTTGTCCATGACAAGTCTGCATTTATATGCAAGTTGTTCATGCATTGTGAGTTTGTATAAGTCTTCAATCCAACCGTAGAAGGGAGCCACACTTTTATTTTTCCAGTTCTTCAGTATTAGTCTTTTTGCCCATGGTAAGGGCACGGAGAGTCCACTTGTATTGTCCTTTAGTAAGGTTCCATGTGCTGGGCATATAATTCAAAAGGATATTTTGCTCTGTAAAGGTAAGGTTGTTCCGTACACTTCTGTTGATAGTTTCAGTTACCTTCTGCCAAAAATCTTTCCACATAGGACAATGAAAAGATACATATTTTAGAGAAGCGTTATCCCTATTGCATCTTCAACAATGAGATACCGTAGATCAGTGGTGTCCAAACTTTTTTCAAAGAGCGCCATATTTGATGAAGTGAAGGGCCGTGAGGGCTGACCAAAGGGCCAGCCAATGTTGTTGACCTTTTTTTAGGATCGAAGTTGTGGAGGTTTTTTTAATTATTTTACCGCAAAGTTGTTGAGCTTTTTTAAGATTGGAGTTGTGGAGGTTTCTTTTAGGATTTTACCCCAGGAAATAAACTGCCACAGGGGCCAGATTAAACCGACCAGCGGGCCGGATTAGGCCCCCGAAACGGACTTTGGACACGCCTGCCTTAGATAGTCTTTTTTTAAACAAACGTAATGGGGTCCAGTATATTCTAAATATCAGAAATGTGGAGCAAATGTAAGTGTGGTCTTTCTGCCCTGGGTTGAGGAGCCAAGCATACATTAGGAGTTGGTGAGATTTCCCCTCCACTGTCCCCATTTGGTCAGAGCGGAAGATACAGAAATGAAGTTTTTAGAGAGGATGGATGAAATCATCATGCTTACTGAGATGGGCAAGAAAAGAATCGGGAACTTGAGATCCTGTGAATGTGAAGAGATTGTGGAGTACATCCTCGTTCCTTTGTCTCAACACTGTGTGGCTGTGGAAGATACCGCTCGGGCCCTTTATTACTTGTTGGAGTCTGCATGTGGTTATGTCCTCCTTTCTAACAATTATATGGTGAGTAAGACCTCCTCAATCTTCCCCACTCCAGCTGCACATGTCCTTCATCCCTCTCTCCTTCCTGGTTTGGTCCTATATTGTCATACTTCAGTGGGGGTTGTGGTTGGAGGTCCGAGTCTATGCATTTAAATGACCCTCCTGCCGTTTTCTTAACCACTAGACAGTTGGGGGATAAGGGCCACAGATGTGGACCCTCTGGTGTCAGCTTATGTTCGTTCTTTTTGGCCAGTCTACTTCTAAGTATGTCTAATTTTTCCAAGATTTCATTTTGAGCTGGAGACTGAAGTGACCAGATGCGGTTTATTAGAACTCGTTCCTCCTCAGAGACAGAGTCCTCATTGTCTCTTGTAGCAAATTGAGAGTCAGCACAGGTTATATCTTTTCTTTTTGCAATTAATGGGTCTTGTAAATAGTGGCCCCTCTGGCTCGTTTGGTATCTGTTTTGTTGTTTGAATTTCCCCCCTTTTTGATCCTCCACGTCTCGTGTCTTAGCACTCCTGGGAGCCACGAGGGGAGCTATTGGTGCTCTATTTTCAAAAATTCTTAGCAGCTCGAATCCTTCGTTTTTAAATAGTTTAAAATAGTTTTTCGGCTCTGAAGATGTAATTTGCTAAATTGTAATCTAGAAACGTAATCAGGGCTCGTACCAAGTTACCTCCTCGGTATAAATACTCTACGGCAGCAATACCAACCTCTCTCCTCCTCCCCTCTCTCCTTCTCCACAGTCAGAGGCTACCCTAAATGCACAACATTGCATGTGTTAAGTTTTGTGAAAGTCCAAGCCGCAGGATAGTGACAGGGCAAAACTGTGTATGATAGAAGTTTGTACTCTTATTTGTAGTGCCATGTGGGGAACAGAACCGTTGCTAGTTTTATTTTACTCTACTGCGGGGCAGTTTCCCACGCTTGGTGAGTTTGCTCCCTCTCTTCTGTTGGCTGAGTGGGTGAGAGGGTCAGTTTTGTCAATGGACAAAAAAGGCTTGGGCTTGGGCAACTATTCGAGCCTTGCAGGACCAGGCACCGGGCTCCCTGTACCCCAACCAATATAAATAAGAGACTGGTTTTAGGTCAAAACAGGCCACAACATTATTGAATACAGATGAAAGAGGTTTGGCATGGACATGGGACAATCTAAATACTTCTGGCCCGCTCACCGGAAGTGATGTGTGGTCAATCCAGGCGGGTGTTCCCAAGACTTACATCCAATAGGGTGACCTCTGCAGGGACCGCTGTCTGAGGGAGTGCCATCCACTCCCCCCCGGATCCCTTTAGCGGGATACCCCAGCGTTTGGAGGGGCAGGCGGAGACTACAACCTCCCCTCCATCCAAAACAAAGGATTGCCCCAATGCCCAATCAGTTGTGAAGATTGCTATGAGGTAGGCAAAACCACCGGGTCAAAGCCAATTAGCTCAGTGGGCAAATTCCTACCCGGCCCTATCAAGTGGCAATGACTGTAGCTACAGCAAAATCATTGACTACCAACTTAAACCGAGGGTGACTGGTTTGGTGCGGTGACCTGGTGAAGGAACAAACAGGCAGTGCCCCAGGTGGTAGGCTGCTTAAATGGGCAAGGGGCAGACCCGAGGGAAGCCCATTCACTCTGTCGGCTCTGCGCCCTGGCACAGCCCTAATCTCAGCCTGCAGCCCCATTCGCCAAAGCAGGATGTAGGCTAGGATCTGGTTTCCGATAGGCGGTGGCAGCATAAGCCCCTGCCGCCTATCAGGAAGGGCACTGAAGTCCCAGTTCCCTCTTTGGGGCTCCAGTGAAGCCTCTGCCATTCCACAATGCCACCGCACTAAGAGGGGTTAGCGGACTTGTCAGAAAGGCAAAGAGAAAATCTTGCCCCCTCACCCGTTTCCCCGTACTCCTCTGGTGAATGGAGAGTGTGTGCGTTGAGCTCAACCCCAGATGCACCAGAATATGGGCAAGGGATGGGTGTAAACAGGGATCAAGGAAGTAAATATTCTATTCTGTGTTGTCCTTCTTTGAGGCTTTTACATATCTGAACACAGCAGACCTCATGCTGAAATCTGTGAGATCCAAGCAAAGAAACATTAGCTTCTTTGAGGAGTCAGTATTGCACAGCCTCAAGGGAGAGGTAAGAGGACCTTCTGGATTTGGTTGATACGGAGAGGGTGGAGATTTTGAAGTCCGAAGCCCTACATGGCTTGGGTCCAGGCTTTCTAGAAGACTGTATTCCTCCATAGGAACCTCCCTGGGCTCTGAGATCTTCAGGGGACACCTGTCTTTTGGTCCTGCCACCCTCACAAGCACCCTGGGGGTGGGGGCCTTTGTGGGAATGTTCAGGGATGCAGGAGAGGTTATATTGTCTAATATATCCTATTCCAACGTGTGTTTACAAGTTCAATAATATCAGCAGAGTTTACATTCCCCTTTTAAACACACAGCAGATGTTTGCTCAGGTTCGCTAAAACCTCTATAATAATATTGTCCTGGTATTTCCCCCTTTATTCCCTCCTAAAAGATAAGACACAACACAGTCTTCTATAAAGGTATAAAAAGAGTTTACTTACACATCTGTTCACAAAAGGATCCCAGAAGGCAGACTTAAGCTTAGTGAAGTTACATACAGTATTTGGAGACTATTCCATATGGGAGATAGTTCCTTCTCCTCTCTTGGCTGAGAGCATCTTTGGCTAAGAAGATGTTGCTTGCTTGAGAGCGAAGTCAGGGAGAGAGATGGCATCTGGCCTCACCTGCACATGTGAGGCCACACCCACCTCCAGTCACATGCAAAGCAAGTCTGTCCCAGCCCAGGAGAAACAGGAAGTTCTGACTGGCCGGATCAGACATCCGCTTTCTATATCCACTCTAGGGATGTTGTACTTGACTGCTCCCGTGTTTCACATCCCACAGCCTTCTCAGTGGCTACTCCCAGACTCTTGAACTCCCTCCCTAGAGATGCCTGACTGGTTCCTTCCTTGTTGTCACTTCACCAGCGGGTGAAAACCTCCTTCTTCCAACAGCCTTTTGGGAGCTGACTGCTTTTAATGAGGGGGCTGATGCTGTGCTTTTTAAATTGCATTTATTTGTATGGCTTTAATAGATCTTACACACATGCACAAACACACACTTAATTCTATTCTATTAGTTTTTAATGGTTGGTCTGCATGCAGAACTAACAATGTGCACCTTATCACTTGGTGCACACATGCCCATGGAGATGGCCTGAGGGTTAGAGCTATGGGGCTTCCCTTTCTTCTCAAGTATGACCCCTTTCCCCACATTTCTATTTTTAAATCAATCCATCATTTCCTACCCAGTTGCTCAGTCAGAAGTCTTGTGCAGGCCGAGATGTAAATTCCACTCAAGTTATTTGTTAAAATTGAAATTACTATTCATTAAGCAGTGAAGGATTTTAAAAATAGCAGCCTTCTCAATTCTTAAAAATCAAATTGGTTAATACTGGACAGTATGGGCAGAAAGCCACTGCCCTGTGGATGACCGGTGACCTTTTTGCTCCTCCCACAAGCTGTTTCTCCACCCCCATAGGAACTAATGGAGCCACTAATTCACATGGAGGCAGGAAAAAGACAGTGCAATGGCAAAATCAGATAACAGAATCATAGAATTGTAGAGTTGGAAAGGGGCACGAGGATCATCTAGTCCAACTCTCTGCAGTGGAGGAATATTTCATCCAATGCAGGGCTCGAACCCACGACCCGGAGATTAAGAGTCTTGTGCTCCACCAACTGATCTATCCCTCATGGTGGGGTTGAGGGTAACCCATCTCTTGGGCATTCCACACTGGGATAACCTTCAGCTCCCATCCTTTGAATAAGCTCCTTCTTTTTCTCACCCCCTCTGGGAAAACTGGCTACAATAGTTCCTACAGAAGTCGTTGCTGCTGTGCGGTGAGCAGAGCTGCTGGACACCCCACGATTTTGTTTTATGAACAACTTCACTCTGCTTCTTGTGGTCACATACTCGCAATCGCTGTATAGGCAACATAATAATAATAATAATAATAATAATAATAATAATAATAATAATTTATTATTTGTACCCCGCCCATCTGGCTGGGTCTCCCCAGCCACTCTGGGCGGCTTCCACCAAACATTAAAATACATTTAAAATATCACAATTTAAAAACTTCCCTAAACAGGGCTGCCTTCAGGTGTTTTCTGAACATGGATTATCATGGCCAAACATTATTTCCGTTGGAGTCTTGCTGCACAAATGCAATACTCCTTGCCCCATATCAACCCACCCCCACGAAAAGTGTTAGCAAACGTCCCGCCCGGGGCAAGTTGTGAGACTGACCCCCCAGGCAGGGACGAAGCCTGAGTGCATTCCTGGCTACTCGAGTCCAGTGGCACATTGATATGCGATTGTTCCCCAGCGCGAAGAACCACACACACAAGCCATTAAGGCTAAACTATTTTATTGTAGATAAGATGCAGAGTATGTCTCTGCTTGCCAGCTCAGTAAGTCAGAGCTGTGCATAACACATCTAGCATCTCTCGAGCCAGAACTGAAAGTGAAAGTAAAGATATACAGTAACATCACATGGTTGAGAAAGCAGACAAAACAGCTGTCTTTCTCATGGGAAAAACACAAGTGGTTATGGGCCCAAGAGGCTCTCTTGCAGGTCCATGTGTTAAACAAGGTATCTGGGATTCAGGGGGAGGCCAGTGAAGGCGGTCAAGGTCCTGTGTGAGTGTCTGGAGGTGGTTGAAGGATGGATGGCAGCTTTCAAATTGAGGTTGAATCTGACAGAAGACCAAAGTATTGTTTTGGGGGGACAGGGAGTGGGCAGGTGTGGGGGACTCCCTGGTCCTGAATGGGGTAACAATGCCCCAGAAAGACCAGGTGAGCAGCCTGGGAGTCATTTTGGACTCACAGCTGTCCATGGAGGCGCAGTTTAATTCTGTGTCCAGGGCAGCTGTCTACCAGTTCCATCTGGTACGCTGGCTGAGACCCTACCTGCCCACAGATTGTCTCGCCAGAGTGGTGAATGCTTTGGTTATCTCTTGCTTGGGCTACTGCAGCACGTTCTACATGGGGCTGCCTTGAAAGTGATCCAGAAACTACAAGTAATCCAGAATGTGGCAGCTAGGCAGGTGACTGGGAGCAACCACCGGGACTATATAACACCGGTCCTGAGAGACCTACATTGGCTCCCAGCACGTTTCCGAGCACAGTTCAAAGTGCTGTTGCTGACCTTTAAAGCCCTAAATGGCCTCATTCCAGTATACCTGAAGGAATGTCTCCACCCACATTGTTCAGCCCGGACACTGAGGTCCAGCTCCGAGGGCCTTCTGCTGGTTAGCTCACCGCGAGAAGCAAAGTTATCAGGTGATACTAAAGAACTTGCCAATAACCATTGCATTGTTGTCTCCCGCCCGTCTCTGTAGGTCTCTTACAACATGGGTCAAATCAATTTGGCAAAAAAACTGTTGAAGAAGGCTTTGAGTTTATTGAAGAGAAGCTTCCCAATGACCATTGTGGGAGCCTTTTTCAAGTCCATGGTGGAAACTTCCAAACACTTGTCTCGTCAGAAGAAGCAGGTTTCTTGGCAAATGTCCAGTGGGTATGGTGATTCTGGCAAATTGTTTTTAGAAGGTGGAGTGGATGTGCTGCTGAGTTATAGAATTGAAAGGGGTATTGTGGATCAACAGGTCCACCGCTGAGATCTCAAGTAACCTACAGTTGGGTGCCTGTCAAGCCTCCAGTAGGAAGCTTCTCAAGTTGAGGAATTGTTCCAACCCTGTTCCCCTCTAGGCAGCATATTGTTCTGCTCAACTGCTGTTTGGGCCATAAACTTTTATCATAATATACTTAGCTGAGACTTATCTTAAGGTGTTGGATTGGATTTTATCCCAGTCACTGTGCATAGCATGGACAATTGTTCCTCATCTTCTTAGAGAGGATGAGAAATACAGTAGCACCTCGGCTCATGCTACCCTCGAGTAACATAAATTTCAGGTTGCAAAAGTGGCAAACCCGGAAGTGGTTCACCGCACGCACATGCGCAGAAGTGCTCTATCACGCCGCACACATGCACAGAAGCCGTCTCCCACCGCACGTGCATGTGCACAAGCGGTCCCTCTGGGAGCTCCGGAACAGATCCCATCCACAACCGGAGGTACCACTGTACATTTTCCTCTGCATCTGCACCTATTTTTGTGCTCCCACATCACCTGGTGCACTGAGGGAACCCGACGTGAGCCAGTGTGGTGTAGTGGTTAAGAGCGGTAGACTCGTAATCTCGGGAACCGGGTTCGCGTCTCCACTCCTCCACATGCAGCTGCTGGGTGACCTTGGGCTAGTCACACTTCTTTGAAGTCTCTCAGCCCCACTCACCTCACAGAGTGTTTGTTGTGGGGGAGAAAGGGAAAGGAGAATGTTAGCCACTTTGAGACTCCTTCGGGTAGTGATAAAGCGGGATATCAAATCCAAACTCTTCTTCTTCTTCTTCTTGCACCCTTGTAATTCCAACCTGTCCCATCAGCTATGACGCGTAGGTCAATCCAGGTAGGGGTTCCTAAGACTTACATCAAATAGGGTGACCCCCCAGATGGACCGCCTTCGGCCCTGGCCCCGGCTGGTCACGCGGACATGTCCACTCCCCCCGGATCCCTTTAACGGGATACCCCAGCGTTTGGAGGGGCAGGTGGAGACTACAACCTCCTCTCTACCCAAGGCAAAGGATTGCCCCATTGCCCAACCAGCTGTGACGGTTGCTATGAGGTAGGCAAAATCACCAGGTCAGGGCCAATTAGCCCGGTGGACAAATTCCTACCCGGCCTCATAAAATGGCGACCGCTGTAGCCACAGTGAAGTCCTTGACTAACAGCTTAAACTGAGGGAACCCGACGAAGGAAAGTAGGCAGGTGAGGGCTATTTAAATGGCCAGGGGGAGGACCTGAGGGAAGCCTTCCTGCTCCAGCAGCTCTGCCCCCTGGCACAGCCCATGTTCGAGCCTGCATCCCCATTTGCCAAAGGCTAGGATCCAGCTCCTGGTAGGCAGTGGAGTAAGGTTACCAGATTTTTTTCGATGAACCCAGGGACACTTTTCAACTTCAATGGATTTTGTATGGGGACTGATTTGTAAATCCGGGGACTGTCCCCAGGAAATGGGGATGTCTGGTAACCTTATGGTGGAAGCCATCAAGAAGGGGCACTGAGGCCATGCCTCTCTCGTTGGGGTCCCAGGTGAGCCTCTGCCACCCTGCGACCAAAAGAGGTAAGCGGACTTATTGCACCAGTAAATCAGAACTTCCTGGGTTATCTCAGAGATAGTAAGGGGGATTGTGAGGAGAGCGGTTAGCCTGAGGCTTTCTGATCCCCTGCACTCCTATGGTATCTTTTATAGCAGGGAGAAGAAACTAGCTGTTCTGTACCAGCAAGGGCACTGCCTTTCCGTGCTGTGGCAGCTCTTCAGCTTAGATCTTGCCAGCAGCAGCAAAAAGTTCTCCCACTTAGCAGCTCTCATGAATGTGAACTGTGCAGAGGAATCTCAAGACGAATCCCAGGTACAGAAAGCTTTTGCTCCTGACTTTTTGCCGGCTGCTCCTTCACGGGAAAGGTGTGCAGCAACAATTGGCACCGACTGCAACTTCCAAATCATCTTCATTGGCAGCTCACTTTAGAGGGCATTGCAATGATCAAACCTGGTCGATATGAAAGTAAGGATGAGCATAGGCAAAATCTAAGCTGTCTAAAAGAGAGGAAAGCCTCTTGGACAATTAGGGACAAAAAAAGGACACACCTAGCTCTATGTTCCTCCAAAAGCAATGCACCCTCTAGTCAAATAAGGTCACACCGACCGCATCATTCAGAAGTAGGCTTATCACCTCTAAATGTCAGGGAATAGCAGGGCTCCTAGGAGTGGCAGGATTAGCTGGTTAGCTGGGGGGGCAGTAGGCAGATGCTGGGGAAGGGGGTAGAGATTTATGGGGTTTTGTGCCAGAGCTGGAAGATGGGGAAGGGTCTGTGCTACACCGTCAGATGAGGGTACTGGATTTTGGAGTGTAGATGTTGCCATCCATTGCTCCAACAGTCCTGGCACGGGTGGTGCTAAACCACTGAGCCTCTTGGGCTTGGCGATCAGAAGGTCAGCGGTTCAAATCCCCGTGACGGGGTAAGCTCCCATTGCTCTGTCCCAGCTCCTGCCAACCTAGCAGTTCGAAGGCACGCCACTGCAAGTAGATAAATAGGCTTTTCCGTGCACTCTGGTTTCCATCATGGTGTCCCGTTGCACCAAAAGCAGTTTAGTCCTGCTGGCCACACGACCCGGAAAACTGTCTGTGGACAAACGCCGGCTCCCTCGGCCTGAAAGCGAGATGAGCGCCGCAACCCCATAGTTGCCTTTTGACTGGACTTAACCGTCCAGGGGTCCTTTACCTTTACCTTACCAACAGTGCAGCTCAGAGAACAAGTCGAGAGAGGGGCACCAGCTGCCTAGCCACCAGAAGCCTGTGTGTATGTGTTTGCATTTAGTGCACCTCAGGAGCTCCCTGAGGTTTGTGCTGTCACTGTCCCTTTGTCCTCCGTGGGCTGGATGTGCACAGGACCCTAAACATGGGCCATCTCCAGACAAATGTTACCCACCCACCAGAGCCACTGACTCCCCCCTTGGTCCTCTCACTGGGGTGGAAGTCAGAATGAAAAGGGTCAAGGGAAGAACAGCATAAATTCAGAGGGCTCCTGGTCTATCAAGGTGCTTCCTTAAATCCATTTCAAGTTCTCTCTGATCGAGAGCTCGCAATAGGTGACAAAAGTTCACTTGTCTTATTGTTTGCATCGCCATAGATAATCTCCTCCTACATGGAATTCTCACTCTGCTGTCAGCTGATGGGCTACCAGCAAGAATGGATGAAATATGAGTTAATGGCTATCCAACGCAGCACACACCTTCGAGTTGTTGGAGAAGAGCTCTTAATCATAGCTAAGCTGGCAACGTCACTAGCCTACATGAAGCTCTGCTTGGGGAACTTGCCTTTAGCTGTCCAGCTTGGTAAGTCAGCTGGCCGGCTCCCCAATGTGACATATCTTCCTTCATTGTCTTTGAAAAGTATTTTTGGATTGTACTTCTCTTTAGCATATATTACTACACCTCTCTTTGTGACTTTGTCCGACAAAATAAATTCTTGTCCTAATCTTTTGTTTTGCAACACTCTTCTATGAGTTATTACGTGAGTCTCCTGTAGGCAGATCACATCCAAATTCTGTTTAGTCAATATATGGTTCACCTGGTTCCTCTTGGCCTTCAAATTTAAGCCTCTCACATTCCATGTCAAAAGTTTTAACGCCGTCTTTAGTCTTCTATTGGTATCGGTGCTGTAGCTCCCAGCAAATCCTCTTTGTCTTGTCCAGTCTTGGGTGTTGATCCAGATGGTGCTATTCCCAGTCTCCCCAGAAGCTGCTCCTGTTCCTTTCTCTCGTCAAAATCCTCTGAATATTTGTCCAGAAATTTATGTTTGTCTTCAATCGATCTGATTCTCACCTTCCGCTCTCTATACTTAAAGGAAAGGCCTTGTGGGAATTCCCAGCGGAAAAAGATTCCTTTCTTCTTAAGAACTGATGTCACATTGATATATCTTCTCCTAAGGTCAAGGAGAAGTTGTGCGATATCCTTAAAGAGCGTTGCTTTCTTTTCAGGTTACCGGGCACACGAGCTGTGTGTGCAACTGAAGAAGCCCAAACTCGACTGCATTGTTCTCAACGACCTTTTCAATGCTCTTTTTCTCATGACAAGGTACTTTGCCTAATGCATCTCCCACTGTTGACTAAATGTCTTGCCAAATGTAAGGTGGTTCTTTTAAAAGGTGATTCAGAAGTAATATAAAACACAAGTGAGTGAGAAGGTTAAAGATTTCATTCTAAACCGCAAGCAATATACAGTTGTACCTTGGAAGTCGAACGGAATCCAGAATCCGGAAGTCCGTTCGACTTGCAAAATGTTCGAAAACCAAAGTGTGGCATCTGGTTGGCTGCAGGAAGCCCCTGCAGCCAATCGGAAGCCCCGTCGGATGTTCAGCTTCGAAAAATAGTTTGCAAACCGGAACACCTACTCCCAGGTTTGTGGTGTTCGGGAGCCAAAACGTTCGAGAACTAAGCAGTTCGAAAACCAAGCAAGCCCTTCAATCTGCCACTTGGAAGCTCTCAAGAAGTGACTCCCCCAGGTAGCCTCAGTTTACACAGCCGCCATGCACAAGCTTCTCTCTAAAAACTCTGCCCAAAACCATCTGATTTATAGCTAGCTAGCTTGTGTGGCTTGCCCGACTGGCTACGTGCAGATCATTCATTAGCCACCTCTTCCCAATGCCTCGCTTTCTCAAAACAATGTCCAACATCAAAGAAGGTAACCAGCACGATCACTTCCTTCCAACTGATTAGGGCTGTTCTTCATACCACCAAAGAACTGAAGGAACAGAGGCAGGAAGATAACTAACTTCTCAAAATACAATTTATCTTCCAGATAGATTGCCCATACACTAAAACTATATTTATATACCACTTTAAAAAAATAACAACTATGCGAAGTGGTTTACAACAGATTAGGGTTGCCATATTTCAAAGTCACTGAGCTGGGGGCGGGGGCAGAATTGTTGACCTTTGCCCAAAGTTGTTTTTGAGCTTTTTAAAGGAAATTCGCCAAAATCTAGACTTCTGACAGGGACTGCCATACATACGGATTTTCCCGGAAGTTTCAGCGATTTTCGTCTGGACATTGTTTCCGACTGCTGTATTCCGGCTATGTCTGGGAAATTCTGGGCATATGGCAGCCCTACAGAAGACACTTCCTTGAAATAAATATATGTTTTTAACTTTGAGGGGGAAATTAATAATGCCCAAAACCTAAGCAGTACCTTACCAGAATTGCCTGGAGAGACCCCCCCCCCTTTGTGCTTCTCTCTAGATACCAGGATTCTGTGCGTGTGCTGAGCTGGCTGGAGGAGTTATCCACTCGAGATGATAATGTCATTGGGCAGGCCTGCTTTGTGTCTGGCTGTCTCGATCTCATGCTTTATGCTGGTAAGAACTGTGCGCTTATCACAATGTGGCTGGAATGCCAGGGCTTTTTTTTCCCTTCCAGCTGGAACTCGCTGGAACTCATTTCTGACACCTCTCTGGTGGGTGCCATTGCCATTCCAGGAGAACAAGGGAGGTGTTTGTGGTGAGTTCCGGCACCTCTTTTTATGGAAAAATAGCACCACGGGCGACTTCTGAGAAACAAGCAGCTATCGGAAAGATCGATAGCCCACATTGTAGCAAAAATATTCTCAAGGAATACAGTGGTACCTCTGGTTATGTACTTAATTCGTTCCGGAGGTCCGTTCTTAACCTGAAACTGTTCTTAACCTGAAGCACCACTTTAGCTAATGGGGCCTCCCACTGCCGCCGCGCCGTCAGAGCACAATTTCTGTTCTTATCCTGAAGCAAAGTTCTTAACCTGAAGCGTTATTTCTGGGTTAGCGGAGTATGTAACCTGAAGTGTATGTAACCTGAAGCGTATGTAACCTGAAGCGTATGTAACCTGAGGTACCACTATATTGAGAAGAAGAAAACAGAGAGCAATGCCTAAGAAAAGAAGCAAGTACAGGTAACTGGAAGGCATGAGTCTCAAAACATACAGCTGTTCAAAGCTGGTAAGGAGTCGGTTAAAGGAAAAGAAGGATGAGGTTTGTACCAAAGGGCATGTTTTCAAGTTTAAAAAGTGTTTTCTGTAGGCAACACATCGAGACTATGGAAGCAGTGGGGCAGACATAGTGCTGCCTCTTGGACTACTGCTTCCTGATGCGGGTGCTTGCCCCTGCCTCATGGGTGGGCTGGTTCTCTGCATTGGGGAATACTTGGAATGTCCCAACTGAATTTCACGATGGAATTTTATCAATGCCGAGGATGTAATTTACGTCCAAGTGCTTTTTTCTTTTAAAAAATTTCTTAAAATTTTTTTCCTACTCAATACTGACAGTGGACATGATTTTCACTGCTCGACAGCTTCAAGAAAAATGCAGAGAGCAAAACCAACCCCTGTATATGGCGTTTATTGACCTGACTAAGGCTTTCGACATTGTAAATCGTAATGCCCTGTGGACTGTCCTTCTGAAGATTGGCTGCCCAGATAAATTTGTAAACATCATTCGGCTCCTCCATGATAATATGACAGCAACAATCGCAGATAACAATGGCTCTCAAAGTGAACCATTCACAGTGGGATCAGGTGTTAAAACAGGGTTGTGTTATTGCCCCAACTCTATTCATTATTTTCATTGCCATGATCCTACACTTTGTTGAAGGGAAACTCCCCACCAAAGTAGAAATCATATATTGAACAGATGGAAAACTCTTCAATCTAAGCAGGCTGAAGGCAAAGAGTAAGGTTACCGTAACTTCCATCATAGAGCTTCAGTATGCTGATGACAACGTAGTGTGCGCACGCTCAGAGGATGACCTCCAAACCATCCTAAATATCTTTGCAGAAGCTTACAAAAAGCTTGGCCTATCACTCAACATCCAAAAAACCAAAGTGCTGCCCCAAGTACAAAATAACCCCTCTGCAGCGCCACAAATCCAACTCAATGGTGTAACGTTGCAAAAATGTCAGTCACTTCTCCTGCCTAGGCAGTTATCTTTCCACAAGGGTCAACATTGATGCAGAAATCCAGCATCGCTTGAGCTCTGCGAGTGCGGCTTTCTCCCGATTGAATTGCAGAGTGTTTGAGGACCGGGACATTTGCAGGGAAACCAAAATGCTTGTTTACAAAGCTATTGTACTACCAACCTTACTGTATGCTTGTGAAACATGGACCACTTATAAACGCCATCTCCAACTCGTCGGAAGATTCCATCAATGGTGTCTCTGAAAATTTTTACACATTACTTGGGAAGACAGGGGAACTAATATCAGTGTACTAGAAGAAGCAAAGACCACCAGTGTTGAAGCAATGATTCTTCAACATCAACTTCGTTGGACTGGTCATGTTGTGCGGATGCCTGATGATCGTCTTCCAAAGCAACTTAATTCCTAACTTAAAAATGGAAAGCATAATACTGGTGGTCAACAAAAGAAGTTTAAAGACTGTCTCAAGGCAAATCTTAAAAAATGTAGTATAAACACTGACAACTGGGAAACACTGGCCTGCGAGCGCTCCAGTTGGAGAACAGCCTTTACTAAAGGTGTCATGGGCTTTGAAGACGCTCAAACTCAGGATGCAAGGGGGAAACGTGCTAAGAGGAAGACACGCTTGGCAAATCCACACCGTGATCAACTACCACCCGGAAATCAATGTCCCCACTGTGGGAGGATGTGTGGATCCAGAATTGGCCTCCATAGTTACTTATGGACTCATTGTTAAAACCGTGTTTATGGAAGACAATCTTACTCGGCTACGAGTGATCACCAAAGAGAAGAAAGAAAGACTCAATACTGCCCCTCAATGAGGCCAAACTTAAATTCACAAAATGTTTAGGGTTATGTGTACCCCTGTGTCCACCCAGAAAATAAGCACTGCATATGTTTATTTAGTTCCTCGTGAGACTGTATGTATAGGAGGGGCCCTGTGTTTTTATTTGCTGTTTTTATTTGTTTGTTTTTAATTTTATTTATGATTTTCAGGTTTATACATTTCAATAATTTTACAGTCATTTTAACATTTCAAAACTTGACTTCCTTCCCCCTCTTTCTGCAGTTGCTTTAATTTATTTTCTGCATATCCAAATTAACCTTAATTTGTTCATTTATTTATCTGCTTTAAATATATACCCTTATGAAACTACAGGTTATTACAACAATCCTGCCAATGTTCTTATCTGTTTACAATTTGTTTGTATTCTTTTACAAAAAGTTTGTTATCTTGATTTCTTATTTTTCTGGCAAGTTTCACCATTTCTGCATATTCCATAAAAAAAATTTGTGACCTGTTTGAGCCAAAAATGTGTGTGTTCTCCCATTAAACCAGAAGACTGCACACCCTGCAATATACAGTTTAGCCATTGTGGATTGGAATAACACTTGTAGTTTAATGGTGAATTTTGGATATAATGCAGATGTAAAAAGATTTGGATTATTATAAAAGGTGCAGGAGGAAATGACTAACAATAGGATCCACAAAGGGGAAGAGGGAAGTCCAGGAGATTCTATGGAATCTTGCTTTTATGATGTATGTTGGATATGTGATTGTAAAACTTTTATTTGAAAAACCAAATAAATATTTTCTTTTCTTTTTAAATATATAATTTAGCCATTGCAACAAACACACGCAAACACACAGACCTGTAAGAACGGGCCACAGGTCAACAGGTAGGCATGTTTCCAAACACTGCAATTACTGTGGGAATGTTCAGGGAGGCAGGAGAGGATATATTGTTTAATAATATCTTTTCTAACTTAGCAAGTCCCTTTACTTAGCAGAGTACATTCCCCTTTTAAACACACAGCAGTTAGCTTGTTGCAAGCTTATTTAAGCTTCTCAATATAGGATTCCTAGTAATCCCCTTACCTCCCCCTTAAAAAGAATAGACACAACACAATCTTGTGCAAAGTATTATAAAAGACGTTTACTCACACATTCAGTTCACAGATGGATCCCTGATGGCAGACTTAGGTTACAAAGCATATACATGTGGAACTACCCCATATGGGGGTTAGTCCCAGTGACTGCAGACAGGCAGTCGCTGCTGTTCACACGGCGAAAGCAAAATGGAGAAGAGAGAGAGAGTGGTGCCTGCCTTGCCCTTTTGTCACCTGGGCAGGTAAGGTCACGCCCACCTCTAGTCACATGCAGAGGAAGATTGTCCCAGCTCAGGAGGAAACAGGAAGTTTTCTACTGACTGGAGCAAACATCCCCTTTCATGTCCACTCTAGGAATGTTGTACTTCTGTGTATCACATCCCACAATTACCGATAATCAGCACATATTGTTAGCTCCCATGGGAAGCCATCAACAATCAGTGAGCAATCCAGCTGAGTCCTTCTTCAAACTAGTTGTCTTCCATTCTTTTTCCATGACTTTTGGACATTTGGTAATCTCAGACTTGGGCTATGATCAGAGGCAGGCTGCCTGCTTACAGGTGTCTTTCCTTTTGCAGGTTTTGCATTTAAGTCCTTTGACTACTGCCTGGACTTTGTTTTGAACAATCAAATGAACTGCATCCTTATGTCTCAAAACAGCATCATGCTTGGCCTGTATTCTTCTCTGGCAATTTGGTAAAGTTTAGCACTCGGTGTTTCTCATCTCAGCATTAAGACTGCATGTTGTGGACTTGTAAAAGGGTAAAAGAGTATTGGGAGATAATATATAATGAATTGGAAAAAATATGTTTAAAGGTACTTTTCAAAAATCGCCCAAAAACTAGAGTCCTTTTGTTGGGAATAATTCAGACTGAAATTCCCAGGTGTCAGAAAAGGTTATTTATGTATGCTACTAATGTGGCCCATGTTTTGTTAGCCCCAAAATGGAAAATGAGCAAGGTCCCAGCTAAAGAAGAATGGCAACTTAAACTGATGGAATATGTGCAGCTTGCAGACCTAACATATAGAATAAGAGAACAAGAAGAACATAGGTTTGGAGAAGACTGGAAAATGTTTATTGACTATATGGGGGGAAATTATGCACACCTGGAAAAGTTGGCAGCGTTAAGATAAATTCAACAGTGTAAATAAGTTTTGATGGATGCAAGAATGGAATACTGAATGGTATAGTTTTTGTAAAATATGCAGGGATTTATGATATGCAAAATACCATGGAAAGAGAAGAAGGGAATTCATTGATATTTTAAGGATGTAAAATGAGTTTTTTAAATTCAAAACAGAAAATCTAATAAAAATTAGAGAGAGAGAGAGAGAGAGAGAGAGAGAGAGAGAGAGAGAGAGAATGGGGGGGGGGGGGTCCTGCCTCCATAGATGGCATCCCTGCATCACTTACCTAGTTTCTTAGAAAGAAACAAAATGTTGTGGGTGAAAACGGCTGAAAAATATTTAAGCAACGCACACTAATTTCCATGTTTTTAGCCATTTATTCTAGGGGCAATACAGTTCTATGTTTATTTGCCACTCTGTTTGGAGGGGGCAGTGTTTGAGGTTGGGCTTTTTCAGTTGCACAGATGTACTTGAAGATAACACGAGGCGCTTGCAACCCTAGAAATATCACAGCATCAAGGGTGGACCTTGGTAATAGGACACCCTCTGCAAGGCCAAAATCTGACATGCCCCTTATCCACTGCCTCCCCAAAGCACAGTAAGCAGGGTGCTGGGCTTTGGGTAGGAGGTGCAGGGGCTCTAGGAGGGTCTTAGAGCTCTCCCAGCTCTTTCCCTAAGGACTTTGGGAAGCAGGAAGGAGGTCTTCAAGGACATGTCAGCAAACTCGTGCTGTAGCCCCCTTCCCAAAGCAAGCACTTACTGGCCTTTGGGAAGATGGCGGGAAGGCATCCACTTGGTCCCTGAACCCTTTGTGGGGAATCTGGTCGCGTTGCCCTAAATCCACCTCTGACAGCATTTTAGATCTATTGCCCTTTTGTGCTGGAAATTGGAGCTTAGAGTCTACAGCTTTAGAAAGAGGACTCCCCTCTTGACCTGTAACTGACATCGCTCCATCTTACAGGTGTGGCAGACTTCAAGAGTGGGATGACTTTATGGAGCTGTTTGAACAGGCGAGAAGGTTGGTGAGGAGAACGAGTGCTTCGCTTTATGCTAACCATGGATTCTGCAAGTTTGTGGAGTGTGAGGCTATGCTGCTGAGAAAATATATAGAGGAAAGGCCCGGGAAGGCTCACGAGATGCGCAACAAGATCACAAAAGTAAGGGGCTTGGAGGTGGGCTCTGGAAATTTCCTCCGTCTCAAGTTCCGAAATTAAGAGTCCCCTACAGTGCACCAAAATATAGGAATCACAGCACGTATTGTCTCCCTTAGCCTCTTGAGACTACACTTTTGCAACACATTAAATACAAGATAATGGCCAACAAATAGCTGATTCTGAGATTGGCTATGTTGCTTCTCCTTGGGTCTTTTTGCTCCTCACCATACTGAGCTAAGCCAAGGTTTATTGCCCGAGCTGTGACCTGCAGTTACGCTATCTCCTCGCTAACCCTGAGCTGCAGCCAAGAACAAACCTTGGCTACAGTTTGTCTTTAGTGAGGTGAGGGCTTAATTGCAAGCCATGGTTTGGACAGCAGTTTGTCTCCCTGTGTTGTGCAAACTAAAAAAGGAGAAGTTGTGTTTTGTCTTTGCTTCCCACCCTTCTTCTCCTATTCAACCTCGTCATCCTTCTGACTCTGCCTGGCATGATTCTCCTATTGCTCCCATTAGAATTTGGAACAAGCAATTACTCACTGCTCCACAAGCCCCATCTACTATTCCAGGGTTTACCATATGAAGGCCTACGTCCAACTGATGCTTGGGCAGGATGAAAACAGCCAAAGCTTCCTTGAGAAGGCATTTGAGGACAGCAAGATGTATGGAAACCATTTGGAGCTATCCTGGCTGGAAATTACCAAGGTAAAGTCTTGAGATCGCCAGTCAGTATAAAATATTTCTCCAGGGGCAATGGACGATGGACCAGGCAGAGGGCCTTTTCGGTAGTGCCGCCCTCCCTGTGGAACGCCCTCCCTTCAGATGTCAAGGAAATAAACAACTATCTGACTTTTAGAAGACATCTGAAGGCAGCCCTGTTTAGGGACATTTTTAAGGATGTTTTCATTATGTTTTTAGACATGTTGTAAGCCACCCAAAGTGGCCGGGAAAGCCAGCCAAATGGGCGAGGTATAAATAATAAAATTATTATTATTATTATTATTATTATTATTATTATTATTATTATTATTATTACTTGTGATGCCCAAGAATAACATGGTGGTATGTAGCAGATTGGAGACGACTACCTGTAGATAAAGCATGGCATGGCTGGCGCGGAATTTTGACTGATCTGTATTTCTTAATAAAAAGGCAACAACTTTAAAAAAACCTCAATTGCACATGATTAAACATCAGTGTGGCTTCATATCTTGTGCAGCCTGCTCTTTTCCGTGTGGTACGCTCAGACCTTTTTTTCAGCTGGAACTCAGTTCCAGCAAGGAAGGAGTTCATGGTGAGTTCTCACACCTCTTTCCATAGAAAAATAGCACCAGGTATGTTCCTTGTCATTTCCCACCAAGCAGAGTGGTGTGCTGGCCAGAAAGGGGCTCTTTCACAACTGTTTCACGATTCTAGTGTGCAGCCCATGACAGGTAGAGATAGTACCAGGCAAAAGATAAATGGATTCCTCTCCGCTCATAGCTGTCAAGTTTCGGATTTGAAAATAAGGGATCAGCACCCTCACCTGTCCCAGGGACAGTCTACGGTTCTCAGGGACAGTCCACGCCGTGGTAATCCCCCCCAGACTACAAATTAATTTACATCAGGAAAGAGCTCCTAGGAAAGAGAAACCAGGGCAGAGAAAAGAAAGCACTTATTCACGCAGCACACAGTTAACCTCTGGAACTCCCTGCCACAGGGAGCAGCGATGGCCACCAACTTGGATGGCTTTAGAAAAGGATTGGGCAAATTCATACAGGAGGAGAGGACCACAGATGGCTTCTGGCCAGGTTGGCTCTGCTCTGCCTTCAGTTAGGGGCAGCAATGCTTAATCTGAGCACCTGTTGCCGAGAAACATTCGTCTATTTTATCTTCTTCTTTATATATCTGTCTGTCTGTTATTAGGTATTTATATTCCACCTTTTTCTCCAAGGAGCTCCCTGGTCCTAGTCCTCATTTAATCCCCACAACAGTCCTGTGAGGTCGGCAGGCAGGCAGGCAGGCAGGGCTGAGAAAGGCAGGGACCCAAGGAGTCCCCGGACTCCAACTCTCCTTCCCGGAAATAAGGGAAATTTAAGGGATATCAACAATAAGGGATAGCAGCAGGAAACCACTTGGAATAAGGGAGTTTCCCGCAAAAAAGGGAGACTTGACAGCTATGTCTCCGCTCGTCTCTCTCTCTATCCCAAACGGACTCTCTCAAGTAACATTCTGAGCAGTTCCTGTTTCCTTATTTCTCCTAGGAGTGGTGGTTCACTGGAAAATGTTTTATGGAAGACTACTGGTTAAAGACGGCTCCTGATTTTCCCATATGGGGAGTAGGAATGGCAGAGAAAGACATGGGAGCCTTCCATAAAAACAAGTATCTGCTGAATGTGCCAGAGCTGGACATAGACAATCCATTCCCAGACTCAGTAGGTGAGGAAGAGATAAGCTGAGATAATTCTCAAGTTCACCAACTCTCTTCAGCAAATCCTTTCTTCCTTTGCTAAACTCTAATATTTACCCTGTCCGTCCCATTTCCTCGCCACTTTATCTTTTCAAGTAGATAGCATCCCATAAAACCTTGCAACAGAACACTGAAATTCAGCTTCTGCAATGTTGATTTCAGTAAAACTTTGAAATGAGATGATGATATCTATTTAAGCATATTTTCATATTTTGGCCAGGGGTTCTTCTGAACTGAATGTTCAGATTCCTTTTTTTTCCAGTCCTGTACATTTTTTCAGGTATACAGGGCTGAGGCTCATTTAGGGCTTTAAAGGTCAGTACCAACACTTTGAATTGTGCTCGGAATCATACTAGAAGCCAATGTAGGTCTTTCAGGACCGGTGTTATATGGTCTTGGCGGTGGCTCCTAGTCACCTTTCTAGCTGCCGCATTCTGGATTAGTTGTAGTTTTCAAGTCACCTTCAAAGGTAGCCCCACATAGAGTGCATTGCAGTAGTCCAAGCGGGAGACAACCAAAGCATGTACCACTCTGGCAAAACAGTCATACCAGATGGAGCTGGTAGACAGCTGCCCTGGACACAGAATTGATCTGCACCTCCATGGACAACTCTGAGTCCACAATGTCTCCCAAGGCTGCACACCCGGTCTTTCAGGGACACAGTTATCCCATTCAGGATCAGGGAGTCCCCCACACCCAGTCCCCCAATAAAAGTACTTGTGTCTTGTCAGGATTCAACCTTAATTTGTTCGCTGCCATCCATCCTCCAACCGCCTCCAGACAAGACATATGCAAGACATATGCAACAGGGTGTTGTTCCCTGTGGCTCCAAATCTTATATAGGAGTGGCACCAGAAGAAGTCGTAGAGATTCCCCAGACACGAACTGGCCCCGAGTGGATTCTTTGGCGAGTAAGATTGTTTTCCATGAACCTGGTCTTAACAGCAAGTCTGTAAGTGACTATGGAGGCCAATTCTGGATCCACACGTCCTTCCACAGTGGGGACATAGGTTTCTGGGCAGGAGTTGATCACGGTGTGGATTTGCCAAGCGTGTCTTTCTCTTAGCACATTTTTCCCTTTCGCCCCGAGTCTGAGCGTCTTCAAAGGCCACGGCACCTTTGGTAAAGGCTGTTCTCCAATTGGAGTGCTCGCAGGCCAGTGTTTCCTAGTTGTCAGTGTTTATACTACATTTTTTTTAGATTTGCCTTGAGAGAGTCTTTCTTTTGTTGACCACTAGCATTACACTTTCCATTTTTAAGTTCAGAATAGAGTACAGTGGTGCCTCGCTAGACGAAAATAAATCGTTCTGCGAGTATCTTCGTCCAGTGATTTTTTCGTCTAGCGAAGCACCGATACAAAATAGCGGTTTTCGCGTGACGAAATTTTTTTTTTCGTCTTGCGAGGCAGCCCCATAGACTTTTTCGTCTTGCGGGGCAGCCTTCCGCTAGCGAATGCCTTTTGTCTAGCGAGTTTTTCGTCTAGCGAGGCATTCGTCTAGCGGAGCACCACTGTACAGTAGTTGCTTTGGAAGACGATCATCAAGCAACCGCACAACATGACCAGTCCAACGAAGTTGATGTTGAAGAATCATTGCTTCAACACTGGTGATCTTTGCTTCTTCTAGTACACTGGCATTTGTTTGCCTGTCATCCCAAATGCCAAGTGGATAGACACTGAATAAATACAACAGTGACACTCTGTGCCTTTAAATCTAGCCTTGTTTTGGAATATTTGGAATGCGGGCTAGACAATGCTACCATTCAGTGGATTTGTAACTGGCTGACTGACCGAACCCAAAGGGTACTCATTAACGGCTCCTCTTCATCCTGGAGAGAAGTGACTAGTGGGGTGCCACAGGGTTCTGTCTTGGGCCCAGTCTTATTCAACATTATTATCAATGACTTGGATGATGGACTTGAGGGCATCCTGATCAAGTTTGCAGATGACACCAAATTGGGAGGGGTGGCTAATACCCCAGAATACAGGATCACACTTCAAAATGACCTTAACACATTAGAGAACTGGGCCAAAGCAAACGATGAATTTTAACAAGGAAAAATGTAAAGTACTGCACTTGGGCAAAAAAAATGAAAGGCACAAATACAGGATGGGTGACAACTGGCTTGAGAGCAGTACATGTGAAAAGGATCTAGGAGTCTTGGTAGACCATAAACTTGACATGAGTCAACAGTGTGATGCAGCAGCTAAAAATGCCAATGCAATTCTGGGCTGCATCAATAGGAGTATAGCATCTAGATCAAGGGAAGTAATAGTACCACTGTATTCCGCTCTGGTCAGACCTCACCTGGAATACTGTGTTCATTTCTGGGCACCACAGTTCAAGAAGGATACTAACAAGCTGGATCGTGTCCAGAGGAGGGCAACCAAAATGGTCAAAGGCCTGGAAACGATGCCTTATGAGGAACGGCTTAGGGAGCTGGGTATGTTTAGCCTGGAGAAGAGAAGGTTAAGGGGTGATATGATAGCCATGTTCAAATATATAAAAGGATGTCATATAGAGGAGGGAGAAAGGTTGTTTTCTGTTGCTCCAGAGAAGTGGACACGGGGCAATGGATTCAAACTACAAGAAAGAAGATTCCACCTAAACATTAGGAAGAACTTCCTGACAGTGAGAGCTGTTCGACAGTGGAATTTGCTGCGAAGGAGTGTGGTGGAGTCTCCTTCTTTGGAGGTCTTTAAGCGGAGGTTTGACAGCCATCTGTCAGGAATGCTTTGATGGTGTTTCCTGCTTGGCAGGGGGTTGGACTGGATGGCCCTTGTGGTCTCTTCCAACTCTAGGATTCTATGATTCTATTCCCCAGGTAAGTAGACAGGGAGCCAGCACAGTGTGGTGCTCAGTGTGTTGGACTGCCTCAAATTCCCACTCGACCATGAAACTCATTTCGCAACTTTGGGCCAGTCACCCCCTCTCAGCCTAATCTACACCTCAGGGTTGTTGTGGGAATTAAAAAAGGGAGGGGAGAACCCCCCCCCCCAAAAAAAAAACCCAGACAGGAGGTGGGAAGGCATTCCCAAGGTTAACAGCCACAGTTACAGCAATTATTATAGTCATATAAAAATCAGAGGAGATCACACACCCCTATCTTACTATCTGACTTACAGAAGACATCAGAAGGCAACCCTGTATGGGGAAATTTTTAATGTCTAATGTTTTACAATTTCTTATGTGTTGTAAGCTCCCCAAGGTTGCTCGGCAGGGTATAAATAATAAAATTATTATTAATTTATTTTGTTGTTGTTGTCGTTCCCCGCGAGGTGGAAGATAAAATAAATGAAAACAGGAAGGGGATTCAGTGTTCAGAGCACTACTCTCTCCCCTTTGACCTTTTCGTCACACTACGCCGTGAGTTCCCGCCGCCATGACACCAGAGGCAAGTGAGGCAGAGACCCTCTAGGCAGCTGAGTAGAATAAACACAGCTCCGTCAGGAGAATAAAGAGCGGAGCTCTTTCCCACCTCCTTTCTCTCCTAACTCCCACTTTTTTAACTTGTGTTTTTTTTTTAAAAAAAAACTTTTTAAATCTGAGGTCGGTCAACAGAAATCCTGACACGTGTTACCTTCAAGGACCGAATACCGTGGGGTGGGGGGTGGAGGAGAGAAGGTCAACGAGAAAACAAAAGGCTTCTCGGCAGCCGATTGGGCGTGACGTAAAGGGCAAGATGCAAACGCTCGCGCGAGCGAGGGAGCCAGCGGAACGACGCGAGCCGGGCCGCTGATTGGGCGTGACGTCAACCGAGACGCCGGTTTCGTGTTTTTGCGCGCGCCTGCGCGAGGCGTTACCCGCCAAATTCAAACGGCCGAAGAGGAGGCCTCGGTTCTTCTGGGCTTGAAGAAGGGAGGCTTGAGGGCCGAGGAGGCCGCGGCTTCCCGAGAGGAGCTTCCGCTGCCGCATCTGTTAACGTCTCCCCGCTGCTTGGTTACGGTAAACAGACAGGCAAGGATAAAACGGCGACTTCATAGGCCTCTGGGTAGGAATGTTTTTCGGCAGGAGCCAGAAAGAGCCACCCCCCCAAAAAAACATGGATTAGTATTATTAGTATTGCTATTATTGTTATAGCTCCCCACCGCGAACATAGTTTATTGCTGCTGCTGCTGCTGCTGCTGCTATTACATTGGGATTATTATTATTATTATTATTATTATACTTATTATTCCGGTGAAGCTCTTTTTTAAGTGTTTTTAAGTGCTGCAATGAAGCAGAACCATAGGCTAACATTTAAACACAATTCCACTGAACTGCTAAATGAGGTTACCTAGTTTTTTTGCTTTTTGTTGAATATGGTTTATTATTATTATTATTCCGGTGAAACTTTTCTTTTTCTTTTTAAGTGTTTAATGGTTTTAAAAAGTGGTGCTATGAAGCAGAACCATAGGCTAACATTTAAACACAATTCCACTACTCTCCTAAATGAGATTCCCTTGTTTTTTGTCGCCCAGCCCTATCTAAAGAATAATAAAAATAAAAATCTACAGGACTGAAATTAACAACCCCATAATTATAACTGGCAATGAGTTATGAATTTTATAAGCATTTCTCTCTCGCTTCCACCCCTCCCCCTTGGTAATTATGGGGTGGGCACTTAGTCTGAAGCAAGTGTCATGATTGAGGTCTGTTAAAAAAAGTTTAAACTTGATAAAAGAACAATAATAAAAATCCTTGTAGTTAAAAACTTAAAAGGGGAAGCAAAGAAGACCTCAAAGTGGAGGGGAAACTTAATGGAGAAACTTACCAGAAAAATAAGAAATCAAGATAAACTTTTTATAAAAGGATGGAAATGGTTTATGGAATATTTACAGATAAATTGTAAACAGATTAGAACATTGGCAGGATTATTGTAATAACCTGCAGTATCATAAGAGTATATATTTAAAGTAGATGGATAAATGAACAGATTAAGTTAATACATGGATATGCAGAAGATATTAAAAATAAATTTAAGGAATTGCAGAAATAGGGAGAAGGAAGTCAAGTTTTGAAATGTTAAAATGACTGTAAAGTTATTGAAACGTATAAACCTGAGAATTATAAATAAATTATTATTATTATTAGTTAAATTCACAGGCAGCCCTCAGTCCCAAGATCGCAGCATAAAAATTCAAAAAAAGAAAAGAAAAGAAACACAACACGGGCGAAATAAGCAGGTGGAGGGGAACCTATAACACTCCTACCCCATACACACAAAATAGTTCCCACTTCCAAGAACCCCTGAAATTGAAAATAAGCAATCACCTGTTCAGTATCAACCCCTTTGCACGCTCATATTTCACAAAGGTCGGTGAGAGAATTGGGGCGAGGACCGCAGAAACTCTGGTCGTTGTTCCCTTTCTCCCACTCCCCCAGGCGGCAGTTTAAAAGTTGTACTTGACTTTTTCTTTTTAGGACGGACCGCCTTACGGAATGGATAGCTGCACCTTTCCGAGGTACAGTGAGAATGACATCATCACGCACATCCGCAGCTGCTTGCTCACAGCAAACGAGGCCAAAACCTTCTCCAAGGGTGATTTATTTCCAAACGTCAAGGTAAGTGCTGTAAGATAGCGGATTTATGGCACAGAATCAAAGTGCAGCACTGCGGTGGGTAAAATACGCATTTGATTTTTCCCTGTGTACAGAGCCAGAATTAGTGAATTTAGCCAAAGTAGCTGTTTGCATATAAATATATGTCGCTTTAATTCACTGCTATGTTAGCGTTGCGTATGACTGTATGGCAAAACAGACTCAGCTCAGGGGGTGGAATCGTAGAATCATAGAGTTGGAAGGGACCCCCGAAGGTCATCTGGTCCAACCCCCTGCAATGCAGGAATCTCAACTAAAGCAGCTGTGGCAGGTGGCCATCCACCCTCTGCTTAAAAGCCTCCAAGGAAGGAGTCCAGCAACTTCTTAAAGAGTCCATTCCTCTGCTGAATAGCTCTTATTTTCCGAAAGATCTCCCTGATGTTTAGTTGGAATCTCCTTTCTTGTTACTTGAAACTCTTTGTTCGTGCTCTAGCCTCTGGATCTGGAAAAAATAAGCTTGCTCCATCTTCCATAGGGCTAGTGGACTATCAACGAGATGCAGCAAGTATGAGACTGGCACCCACAAACCCGCTTCCCACCCTTCGGGGAGGAGTTTGGAAGCATTTTGTTCTGTGTTTGTTTAACCATAGCTTGTTGCATCATCTGGACCAACAAACTGGTTAATGTTAATACTTGCTACTTGAAAACCAACCAGCCATAGTTAAGATCTGTGGCTGTTTTTATAATTTCTTATGTTCTATTTTTGTACTGGTCATGAGGGTGAAGTGTGAACCTGAGGCTTCCTGTAGCTTATTCCCCATGGTTTAGTGTGGCATTCAAATGTTGCAATTGTGCAGAAACATACTATTATTAATATATGCATTTGTAAAAAAAAAAAATGCCTCTCGCAGTGGAAAGTGAAATAAAATCTAAACTTAGTCTGGTTTGCCATGGCAAATAAAATTTCGCCTCTTCTTAGCCTGAAGTGCTGCAGATGATCTTTATGAGAGCCTTGCAAGTTGTGTATGGAATCCGCCTGGAACACTTTTATATGGTAAGTGTATAAACAGGACATGGGGAAAAGTGCAATGAATCCAGAGTATAATGGAACCGTAGTTATTTTTAGTGGAGAGTTTGGGGCACCTTAAAAAACAACAAATTTATTCGCTCTATTTGCCAGTCGTGGTAAACTGTAAATAATTGTTCAGCACTCACAAGCAAATTATGCCCATTTAGCTTCTCCTTTTTCACATTGGAGGAAAAGCAAGCCACAATCTGTGACATAGTGTTGCATCCAAACCAGGGATCATGGCTTATTGGGATCCACACTAGGGCTTTCTGTGGTGTGTGAGTGCAGCCGTTGTTTGTCTTAGGCTGCAAGAAATACGTTAGGCCTTAAAGAGTCTCCAACATTCTTAGCCTATTACAGCAAACATGGCTTCCCTGCTCAGAACAGTCAGTCATTTTCATAACGCACGAGATAATGCTAATTTGAAGCACTTGTGTATTTATGTAGACTTATAGCAGACACAGGTGGCGCTGTGGTCTAAACCACTGAGCCTAGGGCTTGCCGATCGGCGGTTCGAATCCCTGCAACGGGGTGAGCTCCCGTTGCTGGGTCCCAGCTCCTGTCAACCTAGCATTTTGAAAGCACATCAAAGTGCAAGTAGATAAATAGGTACCGTTCCGGCGGGAAGGTAAATGGCGTTTCTGTGCGCTGCTCTGGTTTCGCCAGAAGTGGCCTAGTTTTGTGCGCCTTGGTGCCATGAACATCAGGACATCTCAGTAAACCAAAAACCACAGGCTACATTTTTGGGTTAAAATTGGTCCACAACTTTATTGATCACAAATTTCAGTGAGTTTGGCATGGCACTGGGTCAGTCACCATCCAGCAGGCGGGCTGGAGGGATACCAGGGGTCAAGGCTGAATCTAGGATTAACCCATGACAGACATCAAGTGGATGCAACCCCCACGGTCTTGCTGCGTTATATGGTGCTGTGGACTTCAGCCCCTGCCTGGGCTTATGGACAGAAGCCCCTTCCCTGCGATTCCTTTAATGGGATACCCTACCACCCTGGAGGGGGAAGCAGAGGCTCCCAGTTCCCCCTTTGCCAATGATTAGGAACCAACCCCAATGCTCTATCTACCGGTGTTGTGACGATTGCAGTGAGGAAGGCGAAACCAACAGACGGGCCCAATTTGTCTGATGAGAGAAATTCCTGCCTGGACCCAAATACGGTGACAGTAATGACCACAGCAAAGTCCATAAAGGTACAAGGCAAATGAAAAAGAGAACATTACAGTGGTGCCCCGCTAGACGAATGCCTCGCTAGATGAAAAACTCGCTAGACGAAAGCATTCGTCTAGCGGGAGGCTGCCCCGCAAGACAAAAAAGTCTGTGGGGCTGCCTCGCAAGACGAATTTTTTTTGTCTTTTTTTCGTCTAGCGAAAACCGTGGTTTGCATTGCCGCTTCGCTAGACGAAAAAACCGCTAGACGAAAAAATTCGTAGAACGAATTATTTTCGTCTAGCGGGGCACCACTGTATAAACCATGAATATAGGTCTTGAGTGAAGGCCATTCTGGCTTTTAAATGCTGGGAGTCCTGAAGACTCCTGAGAGTCAGCCTCAGGCCCACATGCTCTGTCTGCACATGATTGGACAAATCACAGGCAGGAATTTTGAATTCCAGCTGCCATCAGGAGAGGGCAACAATCTCCTGTTGGCCTCCAGAAGCAAGACCCACAGCAGTATGGCAGATGGTGGCAGTAAAGGTACTGGGCCACAAATGCTGTGTCACCCCAGGAGAGGGTGAGCGGATAATAATGCTACAAAAAGATTTTTCAGGATTGTCCGAAGAATTACCATATTTTCCGGCGTATAAGATGACCCCAACTTTTCCAGTTAAAATATAGAGCTTGATATATACTCGACCGCAGATTCTCCACCCGGCGTATAAGACGACCCCCGACTTCTGAGAAGATTTCCCTGGATTAAAAAGTAGTCTTATACTCCAGAAATATACAGTAAGTAAAGAAATTGCATCTCTTTACTGATTCTGTTGTATTCTTAGATGCCAGTGTCCTTTGAAAGTCCATATCCCCAGATTTTTGATGGCTTCCTACCAATAGCGAATCTCTTTAGTAACATGTGAGTATGCTGAAATCACATTCTGTACACTAATTTTTATCCTTTGAATGCGATCTGCGAATGTATTTTGTATGGTTTGATTCAATTTTTTTCATTGTGTTCATCTTTTATTCTAGTAAGACATTAAATGTGTTGCAGGTGTTGTGAGTTCAGGTAATTAGATATTGTGGCTGTGCCTGGGTTATGGAGTTGCCTGGCTCAGGAGATCTGTCTAGCCCCTCTCCTGATGCTAAAAAAAAACATTTTCTTTGTTCCAGCAGGCTGGGGCTGACGAGTTTTTAATATCTTAATGATCCCATGTCCTCTGTGTTTTTAATCTGTTGTGCCCATCTCTTGCTTTTATTGCACTGTTTTCATGACTCATTTTTGTAATAATTTTAAATTTTCTTGAAGCTGCACTGAGCGTTGTAATAGTGAGCAGGGCATACATTTTCTCAAATACATAAATCTTGTGTAATGGCTGATCTTGTTCTGCTAAATTTGCAAGCTGAGTTCAAAGTTCTAGTCAGCCGGGGTTTGCACTACAGCTTTTTCAAAGTGCTGTGCCACATGCAAGGTATTTCATAGAGATAAGCACATGTTTATGCTAGATTTCTTTATTTAAAAAACAACAACAACAAATTTTAATTCTTCGGATTCAGAGCACTAAGATAAAATCTGCAATCCTAAGCATGTTTACTAGAGAGTAACCCCATTAAAATATTGCATTGTAAACATTTCTACAGGTATATCTGTCAGGTTCTAATTGTTTGCCCTAATAATAAGTTTATAAGTATACGTATACTGTAGTCTATTTTTAAAATGTTTAATGTTTTGTACAATTGACAGGGAACGATTTTTCCCGCTCTGCCGTGTCAATGACTTCCTGATTGTTGACATTCTAAATCCAAGTAAGCTTTTAATGTCTCGTGTGTTCTAATGTGTTGTGTCTTGGACAGTTCTTGGTTTGATCTTGAGGGAATTGCCACCGAGGGCTCATATGTCACAGTTTGGTTGGGATTCTGTTTCGTGGTCGCAGTGTTCCCCACAGTAAGAGTTTGTCTGGGGGAATTTCCACACTAGCACTACCTAGGATGTGTTGTGCAGTCATGGATTTTTATTGCATGACTGCCTGTCCTACAGTTTGTTAGGACTGCTGAGGCCCAGGTTCAAATCCCTGGTTAAGCTGTAAAGATCAGTGCGAAAACCTTGGGCCAGTCAGGTCTTTCGTTTACAATTGTTGCCATCACAGGGCAGAATTGCAGCCAAGCAGAAGGCGCATCGTGCTACAGGAGGAGGAAACAACTTTATTACATTAACATTTTATCATCAAAAACGGATAAGAGACATGCTTTAGCGTCCAAGGCGACCTGTCTGCCAACAATAATACCAATCTCCATAGCAACCTGCTTCTAGAAATTGTGTGCATGCATGGCATATATACATCCCCCCATGTATGCCAATATGTTCCTCTCACCATACGACCCTGCCAGCGTGAAAACTGAAGTTTTAATTAATTTATTTTCCTGGTGGATCTTTAGGAAAAGCCTTGTAAATATTGTTTAGTTAGCTACTGTGTTAGGTGTTTTTGTGTTCATATTGTAAACCACCCTGTGATCCTCAGATGAAGAGCAGTATAGAAATTTAATAATAAATGAGCCCATAAAAGTTACTAGCTTGCATTTTTTTGTAATTAAGGTTCGTTCTTGGTTTACAATTCTTGATTTGTCTAGAAGAGGCAAACTATGAACCCAGGTTTGGATGACACAATGAGCCAAACCGTGGCTTAGCTCCAGTGGCATGGCAGCAGGAGATTTGGGCCGGGGGGGGGGGGGGAACGGCGACGCATAGGTGCCGTTCTTATTTCTGGGAACTTGTGCATTTGTGTAAAGCCCTGGTTTTGGCTTGGTGTTATGTGCGAAAAGAGCCATATTGTTTATTGCAGAGATTGATCCGGATCTACTAGTGTTGATCTCTGGGTGATTTTGAGTAGGTTAGCAAGATGGCACGATAATAGTAAAAACTGACCCACCTACCCCAACTCCCACAATTTTAGGCTGTTGAATTGGGATACTGGGAGCGGCGGGAGTTGTCATGAATTTTTGTGTGAAAGTTCAGTTTTCCACTTCTTATTGCAGTTTCCAACAACAGCATTAGGATAACGTCTGCAAAAATGATAGCAGAACTACACGTACAGTTCCTGATAATATTCCATTAGACATGCTGTGGCCAGCTCAAAGGGGATCTCTTTTCTGAAACTTTACAGTTAACTCCCTTGATTGTACCCCACACACAACACAGTATTCATGGATCCCAGAGTTTCTATGTATCATTTGTATGTGGTAGATTCCATCTATTGTAGGCTTAAACTTCAGGCAGCTTTTTGAATTTGAAAAATTGTTTGCCCCATAAGTCTTACAAAAGCATTTCCTCTTATGTTGCTCTTCTAGAAGCCAAGAGGACAGCTCGTTTTTTGAGTGGCCTCATTAACTTCCTTTTCTTCCGTGACTCGCGTCGTGAGGTCTACCTGGAAATCCAGAGCACCTTTGTAAGATTAATTACAAGGTTTGGGGTTTCTAGACTTTACATGTCAGAACACAAAGATACTCCATAGTAGTATTTCATAGAATCATAGACTTGTACTGACAAAATGAAGCTGTGGGCAATAGGATATATGCAGTATTTCAGTTTCTTTTTAAAGGTCAGTTTGGCAGGAAGTGGGACAGCAGGAGGCAAGATAAAACGGCTAAGGGTAGTACGGTAAATCTCATTAGGAAAATATCCCAGTTTAGGAAGTCGATCCTACTTCCTTTAGTTTGCCTAACTCCCTACCAGCTGTTTGTTCTACAGCAGTGTTTTTCAACCTTTTTTGGGCAAAGGCACACTTGTTTCATGAAAAAAATCACGAGGCACACCACCATTAGAAAATGTTAAAAAAATTAACTCTGTGCCTATATTGACTATATATAAAGTAATTTTTTAATTTTTCCCACGGCACACCAGGCAACATCTCACGGCACACTAGTGTGCCGCGGAACAGTGGTTGAAAAACACTGTTCTACAGGACACTTCAAATCTTGCTTTCGACAGCAACTATGAGAAATAGTGGGTGGTGGAGGCATGGATTTCAACAAAAGGCAGGTCAAGGAGGGGAAGAAGATTCAGACAGAGTTAGGGGTAATAGGTGACAGCAGAACAGGACTTCAGAGGCAAAATTTAGGGACTTGGTGGTTGTGGGGTAGGAAGCCAGGGGGGATGTAGAATTGCCAGGTGGGTTCTTGTTCCTTTGGAATGCCACCTATTTATTGATTGATTTCCAGAACTAAGAGAAAAATCCACACCTAATGAAATTATTCCCTTTTAAACAGCCTTTTAGTTAAGATACAGGACTCTGGATATAAAGACTAACAAGTGTGGCAAAACCCAAAAAGGCAGTGAGGGAAGGATATGGGGATCTGAATTTCACAGACTAGTGATTAACCAGTTGGTTCTCTCTCAGAACAGGAGGAGGAGATCCAGTGTGAGTTCTCACATCAGTCACTGGAGACAGGGCTTAGTGGAATTGGTAGTCGTAGGCCTGGGCAATGTATCGGTGCACCGCCCAGGACCGGTATACGGGGCAGACTGATGGCAGCTTCACCTGGCGACATATCGCAGGTGAAAACTGACGCTGCTCCTGAGTCCCTCTGGTGCCAGCGCTGCTTCCAACATCAGGCTGCCGGTAGCAGAGGGACTCGACAGTGGTTTCACCTGCGATGTACCTCTGGGTGAAGCAACCATCGCGCTGCCCCTCGTACTGCATAGGGAAAAGCCAGGTGTACTGCCAGGCCAATGCAGCTTGCTCCTCGCTCTGCTTCTTTAAACTGCTCCCATCCCCCAGCTGAGTGAGCCCCAGTGCCACACACACACACACACGCTGGAGAGGCATGGGGCTTGCTCTGCTGGGGAACCCTCCCTCCCTCCAGCTGTGCCTTGCAAGCAAGCTACATTGTCCCAATGGCAAGGCGCAGTGAGAGCTGTGGCAGTTTCACCTCGCAAGCCGGGGCCAATGCAGCTCGTTGTTTCAACATTGCAACGTATTGCCAGACCACAATGTTTGGCTGGTGATACATCACAATGTTGAAAACCAGACACACCCCACCCAGCCCTAGTTGGCAGCAGAGTTTTCCTCCCAGTTCTTGCACCTAGAGATACTGCACTGCAGGGCATTTCATTTACTTCTTCCTCTGTGTGCTCCTGCTAAATATGCCTACCACAATGTGGTCTGATGGGGCTGAAGGGCCACTTTGCTGAAGCGAAGCGGGTCTGGGTGCAATTGGTGCCCGGGTACATGAATGTCTGGGAACTCCTTGCAGGCCACCTTGGGTCCCATGGTGGAAGAAAGGCGGTATATAAATGTAAGAAAGTGAATAAATTTTTTCCCCACCTGCCTTGCCTTCAGAAAATCAGTCCTCTTACCATCAAGGTGAAGAAATAACGTGTGGCAAGTTTGGAATTCCAATCTACTCTGGGGGCTGGAACACCTTACTTTTGTAGCAGCAGCAGTGACTCCCTCTTTCGAAAGTGCTCCTATTTCCACTGTGGGAGTTAGAAAGAGCCACCCATGGTTTTGACTCCCCCAGCATGATAGGCCTCTAAGTTAATGAACCTTGCAGACAGTCATCACTCTATATAACATTCAACTGTCTTCAGAAAGTTGTGGAATCTTGAGTCTATAAAGTACAGTACTATAGGCTAAAAACAGTCACTGCTTCAGTGGGACCTAAGCATAGGCCCAGTTAATATGCTAGTTCTCTGGCCTGTAAGGTCAAACTGTTTTGTAGACCCAAGTGTACATTTTGAGTTGCATGCAATGTAAACCGTTCTTTTTTTTTTTTTGCAGAAATCAGCTGTGGAAAAAGAGCAACGACTTCAGACAGCAATTCAGGAGGCAACATTGAAGTTGGAGAAACTTGAGTAAGTCAGCTAAGGGTTGGATACCTCACTTTAAAGAAGGGGTCAGTAAACATTTTCAGCAGGGGGCCGGTCCACTGTCCCTCAAACCTTGTGGGGGGCCGGATTTTATTTTGAAAAAAATGAATGAATTCCTATGCCCCACAAATAACCCAGAGATGCAAAAGGACACATTCTACTCATGTAAAAACACCAGGCAGGCCCCACAGATAACCCAGAGATGCATTTTAAATAAAAGGACACATTCTACTCATGTAAAAACACGCTGATTCCTGGACCATCCGTGGGCCTTAATTTGCCTACCCATGCTTTAAAGCAACCTATGGAATTTAAGGGACAGTCCCTAGGCCTCCAAAGTATGCAAATAGTGTATTTTTTGCTCCATAAGACACACTTTTCCCCTCCTAAAAAGTAAGGGAAAATGTTGGTGTGTCTTATGGAGCGAAGGCTCCCTGTCCAGCAAGCAGCAAGAGGCGGTATCCAGCTCGTCCTCCCCGCATCTCCGTTTGCAAAAACAGGCTTGTTTTTGCGAACGGAGGCTGTGGGGAGGATCCAGCAACATCTGCTCCACTCCCTGCTGCCGCCCCACCCTCCGCTGCGGAGGCAGCAGCGGAGATGCTGCTGGATGCTCCTCGCACACTGGGTAGCTTACAGCATATGTAAAGCACAAGAAAATAACAAACATTAAAAACTTCCCTATAGAAGGCTGCCTTCAGATATCTTCTAAAAGTTGTGTAGTTCTTTAACTCCTTGACATCTGACGGGAGGGAGTTCCACAGGGAGAGCGCCACCACTGAGAAGACTAGACAGCTCATATGCAGTAGGACTACATTTGGTTTAGACGAGTCTTTTAAGCAAATCTATTTGAGAGACGTTAGTTGAGAGAATGCTTCACATTTATACGCTTAAAAATAAATAAATTCAAAATTTAGCAGCATCCTGTATGTTGTGAAAATTGGGGATGATTCCAGTGAAGTCATTGCACTTGTGAACTTCAGCCCACCCACCAGAACTTCCCCTCTCTTCTACATTGCTCTCCCCACCACCAGATACAGGGAATGGGCAAGGGAAAGCTCATCTGCATGCAGAGCCTTTGGTGGGATGTCACCCCTAAGATTGTAAGGCAATTGCATTAAAGTGAGCTTTTGAACTAAGTGAGAATAAGTAGGTCTTTGTGAACATATACGGCAAGTAAAAATACCCTTTCTCTGTATGTGCAGTACTGTTCCTGCAGATCAAGAGGCAGAGTTCAAGGAGCTCTCTCAGGATATTCAAGAGCTGGAGCAAAAACTGAACCATGAATATCGGCAGAAAACGGTGTGTGTTCTTTCTTACTGAAGTCAGCTGGAGATCCAAAGTTGCTTTGATATTAAAATTTGCTGTTAAATAATGCTTAGGGGTTTTGTTTAATTTTTGTCTTTGCTGGAGAGTGTTGAACACCTTGTCCTTTAAATTTCTCTTGTTACCATTTGTAGAACATTAAAGGCAATGGCATGAGTGGTTGCCTCTCTTTTTGGGGTTGCATTTGGAATTTTGAGATGATGGGCACCATTCACAAAATGGCTGTTGCTAGGGGTGCGGCTGAGGAAAATGGTTGCCACCTCCAAAATAACCGAAAAAGTGATGGAAGCATAAAATGGTTCAAATATTAACAAAATATCTTGCTTCTTTTCTGTACACTTGCTCATTATGCTGTGCTGCTGTAGATAAGAGCAAGAAAATAAAAAATAACTAATTCCAGAAATAATTCTGAATTACTAGAGCCAGCAATAGAAACATGCTGGTATCTCTCTCATTTGAGTGGGGCTTATGAAAGTCCTGTGCAGGAGCAATATGAGAGAGAGAAAGAGACCAGCTTACTTGAACTGGGCACCTATCTACTGCCATTATTTCACCTATGTTCCTGTGGGTATGTTATTCCCCTAGCTTTCTACAAAATGGCTCTATAATCTGAAGGACAACATGTGAGGTAAAAGTCTAGATTCTTCTAGAGTTCAGAATGAGCCCCTTAGAATTGCATTTCTTAACTAGCAACTGATTGTTCTTTCATGCTAGGCTCTTTTGCAAGAAGAGATCTTCCAGAAGAAAACAGAAGTTGCAGAAAAAGCACAGAAGCTGGTAAGTAGAGCTCAGTGGGGAGCTGGAATGGTAGTCTTGAAGAAATACCAGCATATGTTTATCTACAACTAGCTATATTTGTCTTTGTCCATGGAGTTTTCTTGGCAGGGATACTGGAGTGGCTTGCCAGTTCCTTCTCCAGCTATATTTGATATGGGAATCCTTAGTTTTTAAAGAGTCTTCAGAAATGCCTGTCACTGAAATTTTCATTTGGGAGGTTTTGGTTATTTGCTACCATCAGCAACTGACTATAACAAATTTGCTGAAATATGGAGTAAATTCTGTCCTAAGTATTTACAAATTTTCACCCCCCCCCAAAGATCCATGTGATGCTTGTGATAGAGCAGTAGCATGACTCACCCCCCAGACAAAGCGTAGCAGCAAAGAGAGGAGTTTCTGTGTTTGGCATTACGCCCCATGTTTCTTCTCTCGACAATGTGCTCTCAACATTCCTCAAGTCCTGAAATATCTCCTGGTTTTGGTTTCTACTTTTGTTCTTCTGAGTGACCCAGGTTCACATGAGGTAGTTTTGTGCCTGATTTACAGCAACAGCCCTTTTAATCTAGGAGGTTATATTTTAAAATAGCATGTGATCATGGACACTGCAATGCAAATACCTTTTATTAGTTTGTAAAGTAAAACTTGGGTAAACTCTGCATTCAGCTGTTTACAATTCTTTATAGTGTTGAATAAGGCATCTCCTCTACTTTAAGGCAGAATTACCTGCATGCTGCTCCTTGTAGAACAGGTTCCAAAATTTGGAAATTCAGAAATGGCTGCATGTTGCACTCCTTGTGCTGCTCTCCAAAGTGTGTGCATGGAAATGAAAGCCTTGACTACTTTAATCAAGTGAAATGGCTTTTGTTTTGTTTTGAAAGCAAAATGTCTAATCATCACTAACTTCAGTCCAGTAATAGATGTGCTTAAAAACAGTTGTTCAATATCTAATTTCAACCTGTGGTAACATTAAGAATATTTATATTCTTTTGCTAATTAGAATGAGCAAAAACTAATCCTGTGTAATCTAAAAGAAGAACAAAAACAACTAAAGTCCAAAATCGCAGATGATCCAGAGGAGCTGGCTAATCGTAAAGAGCAACTTCAGCAGACAGTGCAAAAACTCAAGAAAGACAAGGTGGGTCCTTTTGCTATCCTGTCTCCTCCCCCCCTTGTATTATATATCAGCAACAATTAAGCCCGCTGGACAAGTGAGCAAAAACAACTTTCCTATTGCTTGTTGTATGCTTCATATGCAGAAAATCTTCTTTTTCTGCCTTATGATTATGTATCTGTATGATTGCATCAGAAGAGGAATTAAATGCTTTTTCTGCACCCTTCGGAAAGAATATAATAGAATATCTACCTAGAATATTTAGATAAAACAAAACAAAAAAATTCCTTCCAGTAGCACCTTTGTTGTTCAGTCGTGTCCGAGTCTTCGTGACCCCATGGACCAGAGCACGCCAGGCACCCCTATCCTCCACTGCCTCCCGCAGTTTGGCAAAACTCATGCTAGTCGCTTCGAGAACACTGTCCAACCATCTCATCCTCTGTCGTCCTCTTCTCCTTGTGCCCTCCATCTTTCCCAACATTAGGGTCTTTTCCAGGGAGTCTTCTCTTTTCATGAGGTGGCCAAAGTACTGGAGCCTCAACTTCAGGATCTCTCCTTCCAGTGAGCACTCAGGGCTGATTTCTTTAAGGATGGATAAGTTTGATCTTTTTGCAGTCCATGGGACTCTCAAGAGTCTCCTCCAGCACCATAATTCAAAAATTATGCATGCACACGAAAATTATGAATGCACACGAAAGCTCATACCAAGAACAAACTTAGTTGGTCTCTAAGGTGCTACTGGAAGGATTTTTTTATTTTGTTTTGACTATGGCAGACTAACACAGCTACCTACTTGTAACTAGAATATCTAGAATGCTGATGTGTTTTTATAGCTTATTGCTGTTTTAATTTTTTGAATCTTTTAATGGCATTTGCTAATAATTTCATGTTATTCTTTTCCCTTTTATTTATAATTTTTATTAAATAAATAATAAATGCATACAAATCCATCAGAAAATTTTGCTAAGTTCTTGAAAGTGGCCAGATATGGTAGGTTTTCTGAAAAATATTGTTATACAAAGTGCATGGGATGCTAAAATTCTGCTCAATTTTTCAAAAAATTATAAAGCAAGAAGTGATTAAGAAGTATGAAAGTTACAGAGACCTGGTAGAAATCTTACCACCGTGCCAGCAGGAGATCCAGTTGTACCAGAAAAAAATGGAAACCCAAGTAGCCAATATGACTAAACTGTCAAATGTATTTGCAGAGGTATGTATTACAAATTTCTCTCCCTTACATTTTAGCTATGGAACTGTTGTTAAATCTTTTTTTGGTATTAGCACAACTCTGAGGTATGTTCCTGGTATCAAGACGGAAGACTGGATGGGGAAATGAGAAAAATAAGATCCATCATGTGGCAGTCCCTGTGTGTGTGCAGAGGAAGGGGAAAGTCAAAAAGGGGCTGTGGACTTATGGCAATATTTGCAGCACACAGCCATATAATTCTGACATAAAGAAATAAGGATAACCTGCTGGGCCAGCAACCTTCTCCCAGTGGCCAACCCTGTGCTTATGAGATCTCCTCAAGCAGAACCAGAGTGCAGCAGTGCTCTCCCATCTTGTGATTCTCTGGTATTCAGATGTAGAATGCAGATGGCTTGCCGATCAGGAGGTCAGCAATTCGAATCCCCATGACGGGGTGAGCTCCCGTTGCTCTGTCCCAGCCCCTGCCCACCTAGCAGTTTGAAAGCACGCCAGTGCAAGTAGATAAATAGGTACTGTTGGCGGGAAGGTAAACGGTGTTTCCATGCGCTCTGGTTTCCATCACGGTGTTCCATTGCGCCAGAAGCGGTTTAGTCATGACCTGGAAATCTGTCTGCGGACAAACGCTGGCTCCCTTGGCCTGAAAGTGAGATGAACGCCGCAACCCCAAAGTTGCCTTTGACTGGACTTAAGTGTCCAAGGGTCCTTTACCTTTGCCTTATTCGGATGCCTTTGAGACTGGAGGTAGTACTTGGTCATTGTAGCTAGTAGCCATTGATAGTCTTGTCCTCAGCGATTTAAAGCCATTCAAGTTAGTGACCATCACTACATATTGGTGGGAGCAAATGTAGTTTTTATGAAGCATGAAAAAGTACCTCCTTTTGACTTTCTTGAATCTTCCAACATTCAGTTTAATGCCCCCAGAATTCTAGTATTGTGTCAGGGTTCAATCTCAATCCATTGACTGCCATCCCTCCTCCAACCACACCCAGAAACTGACATAGGGCATTCAGTGCCTTCACTGGTTCCAATTTAAATGTGAGGTTGAGCTGGGTATCATCTGCATACTGGTCCAGCCCATAATGGTCCCTCATCACCCTGTGACAAGTGGGGTGCTGCAGGGTTCTGTCCTGGGCTCGTTGTTGTACAATGTCCTGATAAACGACTTGGACAAAGGAATTATGCACATGGGGCCCTCATCAGATTTGCAGATGACACCAAACTGGGAATGGTAGCTAATGCCACAGAAGACCTTAACAGATTGGAGAACTAGGTCCAAACTATCAAAATGAATTTCAATAGGGATAAAGCTTCTACAGTTAGGCAGGAAGAACCAGATGCACAAATGTAAGATGGGGGACATGACTTGCCAGTAGTACATGTGAAAAGGATCCAGGGGTCTTAGTAGACCACAAGCTTAACATGAGTCAACAGTGTGATGTAGCAGCAAGAAAGGCTGGCATTATTACAGGCTGCATCAACAGAAGTATAGTGTCCAGATCAAGAGGAGCAAATTCCACTCTATTCTTCCTTGATCAGACCTCACCTGGGGTACTGTGTCCTGTTCTGGGCATCACAATTTAAAAAGGATATGACAAGCTGGAGCATGTGCAAAGGAGGACAAAGAGGATCAAGGCTCTGGAAATCCAGGCTTATGAGTGACGGTTGAGGGAATTGGGTATGTTCAGCCTTGCGTAAGAGGAGATATGATAGCCATCTTAAATATCTCAAGGGCTGTCACATGGAAGATGGAAAATGCTTGTTTTCCCCTGCTCCAGAGGGTAGGACCCGAACTAATGGGTTCAAGTTACAAGAAAGAAGATTCCAACTAAACATCAGGGAGAACTTTCAGACAACAAGAGCTATTGAACAGTGGAACGGTCTGAGGAGGTCGTCGACTCCTTCCTTGCAGGTTTTAAAGCAGAGGTTGGACAGCCATCTTTCTTGGATGTTTTAGTTGAGATTCCTGCATTGCAGGGGGTTGGTCTGGATGACCCTTGCTTGTAAAGGTAAAGAGACCCCTGACCATTAGGTCCAGTTGTGTCCGACTCTGGGGTTGCGGTGCTCATCTCGCTTTACTGGCCAAGGGAGCCGCCATACAGCTTCCAGGTCATGTGACCAGCATGACTGAGCCGCTTCTAGTGAACCAGAGCAGCGCACAGAAACGCTGTTTACCTTCCCGCTGGAGCGGTACCTATTTATCTGCTAGCACTTTGACGTACTTTCAAACTGCTAGGTGGGCAGGACCTGAGACCGAGCAACGGGAGCTCACCCCGAGGCGGGGATTCGAACCGCTGACCTTCTGATCAGCAAGCCCTAGGCTCTGGTTTAACCCGCAGCGCCACCCGTGTCCCTAAGCTTATTACTATAGAGGCATTTTTCCTCTGCCTGAGAATAAGAAATGTTAATGTGATTGGGAACTAACATTTCTATTGTGGCTCTCCATTGAGTTAATATCTAAACTGGGGAAGAATTATTCCCCTCTTAACCCCAGCAAGACAAGAAACATTTCTGTGCAAGGAACTGAGCTGTTTACTGATTTGACCATAAATAGCTTGGCTTATAATCTGATGTGAGTGGGGGCAGGTACGCTCACCTCTAAAAATACAAACAAACAAACCCCAAACATAATTCAGTAGCTCGACAATACTGTGAAGTGACTTTATATAACCACTGTTTGTATTTTTTGCAAATCAGATCCGAACCCTAGAGGAGCAGATAGAGAGCAACAAAAGTAAATTAAAGAACGGCAAGATGGAGGAAATAACTTTGAGGAGACAAGTGACTGTTAAGCGGGAGAGACTCACCACTGCTGAAATCAAACTTAAAAAGACATGTGAGGATATTGAACAGCGCAAGCAAGCAATAACTCAGTAAGAATGAGTTAATATTTCTGTTCTTATTTTGCTTGGTATCTTAAATCATCATAATACAGTTTCAAAATTTGCATTTTGACGAAAGCATACATGTTTGTGGCACCCTTTGGGAAGGAAGGGGTTGTGCTACTTTGTGAAGACAGTTTTGCTTCTGGCAGGTGGTTTGTTGCAGTGCAGGTTGACCTTGAGCACAGTCCTCATTTAAAGCTTCTTTCTTTCATTATCTTGAAAAAAGCCACAAAGACTCGCTCGAAAGTCCATTTGCCTTTCACGAATCCTTCATAATTTTCTGCCTCTTCTGGTTATCAAACATCTCGAGACCTGTAGGGAATTATTGTGCTTGTTTCCAAAAGAGATGCAACACATCTCTTGTTTGTTTGTTTGTTTGTTTGATTGTTTGTTTGCTATTTCTGCTGCAGCAGATTCACATGGCAACACTTGCTACAAGGAATTAGGACTTTGATGCAGCTTAGCTCCTGAGTTACTTAGAATGCAAGGCCCATTCTTATTTCTCCATCTCAGCCCTCAGGGCAGAAAGGGGATTGGAGGCTCAAGGTGAGCAGCAGGTCTGAGTAAATAAGCAAAAGTCTGTAGGCCATTCTCCTAATCTAAACTGGTGTGGAACTTGGGAGATGAATCTTCTCCTAGGTGCCTCAGTCCTGAAGGGGAGGAAAGTCCAGCAATTGTGAGGACTCCATCCTCTGCTAAATCACCAGTGACAGAAATGGCAGAGAGGATGCCCATGCCCCCATTTATTTGGTTTGTCATGTTTATATCCTGGCTTTTTTGTCAGAGGATCTCAAGGTAGCTCACAAAATGCGACATCCGAATTAGTGTGAGAAGCAGGTGAATGGAAGGTGCCTCAAGTCTTCTCCCTTTGTCAGCTGCTGTGCTTCTGTTGTTGAGATGTTCCTGCTACTATGTCATTGGTAAATTTGGGCAGTAATGACTAGAGATGTAAAATTTCCAGAAATTTTGAAGCTCGGAAAAAACCCAGGTTTTTTCCGGAATTTTTTTTTGGAATTTTTTGGAAAAATTGAAAAAAATGCTACATTAGCACTTCTTTTTTTCTTTTCCAGTTTGAAAGTCATTCTGTTACTTTAGAAACATGAAATATAACTATGGACAATTTTAATGGGCATAAAATTATCACAACTAGCATATTAAAAATAAAGTGTATCCAAACAATTATTACAAACAGAATTTACTTTTAAAATAATATTTATTTGTATTTGTAACAAATGGAGCAACAATCTCCTGAAGCGTTTACTAGTTTATGTGGGGGGGGGGGAGGACTCCACAAAACAATTTTTAAAAATCCAGAAATAACACTTATTCATATTCCTCTCCACAGTATTTTTTTAAAAAAACATTCTCATAAGAAGAACTGAAGAAGGAAGTGGGACTAAATTTCAATGAATGGGCATGAAATTTAATCAGAATCATTTTCTGAGCTGTAATGATCAGTATCAGTTTCAGTCTCTGCTTCTGCATCTACTCTTGTGTCTGTCATTGTCACAGTTATTATGGACTTCTAAAAACTGAATGTTTGCTCAGATTGAAACAATTTTTTTCAATTTTTCAGGAAAAAACAAAAAAGGCTTCAGGAAAAAAAACGGGGGAAATGGTTTTCCCCCCGAATTTTTCTGGGGTTTTTCCAGGCCTTCACATCTCTAGTAATGACAGGGAGAGCTCATGGAGGGACGGAATAGGAGAAGCAAGGATAATCCTTAGAACTGCTCTCCTTTGGAAAAAGGAACATTTTTAAAAAGATAGATATAAAAAAATAAGGTAGCTCTATTGCCACGCCAATAGAACGGAATTCGAGCAAAACTCCTCCCAAAGTTATTTTCAAAACTCCAGAAACACCTGGCATCATTAGTAAACTCCGCTATAAGTTTCTTATTCTCATTCCACAGTATTATTTTGTGAATAGAGTTATATTAATCTAGACCAAGGTTCCCCAAACTTGAGAAACTGCTCCAACTGTTTTTGGACTACAACTCCCATTATTACTACCTAGCAACCAGGGATAATGGGAATTGTAGTCCCAAAACAGCTGGAGACCCAAGTCTGGGAAACTCTGGTCTAAACATTCACGAGTAGAAAAACCCAGTTCTGCTTTTGTCTTATTTCAAGATAAAAGCATGGGGAAAAAACAGATGTAGAGAGTCGCCGGTATTTAAACTGACATTTGCTGCTAGTACAATTTTTATCTATGTAGCTTTATTTGAGATTAGTGCTACAATAACTGGTTAATTATTTTCTAGGTACTGCAGCAAATTTCAGGAGAAGAGAGGGGCTGTCTATGAGAAGTTAACAGCAACTCATGCAGAAATCAAGCAGCTCAAAAGTGCTATTCAGCAGCTAAATTCCAATGCGGAGAAAGAGAAGTTGAAAGCTCAGGTGAGTGCAAAGATTAGACATGAAGCAGAAACATGCATATGTGGAATAGGTCAAACTTCGCAGAAGCCAAGTGGGCAGTCATGCTGATGGGGCTTCTGCTGGTGAGCAGGGATACACACTAGTACTTAACATGCATGGACCCAGAGAGGAACCTGTGGAACATTTTTATAGAGGTTTCTTTCTCTCTCTGCTTGAAATCAACACATCCTCCTACCTATGCATGCACACACAACACACATGCCAATGGCCCTGAACATATTTATGTTCCCAATATAAAACATGTTCTCGTTGCTTGTAAACGACCTCGGTCCAGTATACCTGAAGGAGCGTCTCCACCCCCATCGTTCCACCCGGATACTGAGGTCCAGCGCTGAGAGCCTTCTGGCGGTTCCCTTGCTGCAAGAAGCCAAGTTATAGGGAACCAGGCAGAGGGCCTTCTCAGTAGTGGCATCTGCCCTGTGGAACGCCCTCCCACCAGATGTCAAAGAGAAAAACAACTACCAGACTTTTAGAAGACATCTGAAGGCAGCCCTGTTTAGGGAAGTTTTTAATGTTTGACACATTATTGTATTTTAATTTGTTGGAAGCCGCCCAGAGTGGCTGGGGAAACCCAGCCAGATGGGCGGGGTTTAAATAATTTATTATTATTATTATTATTATTATTATTATTATTATTATTATTATTATTATTATTATTAATCCCAGATGGTAAAATGGTAAAGAAGCTGGTAAAGCCTTTGCCAAGAAAAATGACTGGGTTATGCGCTTATAATTTTGGGAAATGTCATTGAAGCACTAGGACCCAGCTCAGAAAGCCTGGTGCAGTTTGTGTAGAATTCCATAGTAAAGGTAAAGGTAGAGGACCCCTGACAGTTAAGTCCAGTCACGGACGATTCGGGGGTTGCGGCACTCATCTTATTTTACTGGCCAAGGAAGCCGACGTTTGTCTGCAGACAGTTTTTCCGGGTCATGTGGCCAGCATGACTAAGCCGCTTCTGGTGAAACCAGAGCAGCACACGGAAACGCTGTTTACCTTCCTGCCAGAGCGGTACCTATTTATCTTCTTGCACTTTGATGTGCTTCCAAACCACTAGGTTGGCAGGAGCTGGGACAGAGCAATGGGAGCTCACCCCGTCGCAGGGATTCAAACCGCCGCCCTTCCGATCGGCAAGCCCTAGGCTCTGGTTTAGACCACAGTGCCACCCGCATCCCAGAATTCCATAATGTCCAGCAACAAAACACTGGCTGTCATTTATAGAGCTTCACTGTGCATCATGTGCTAAGGGTCATATAAAGTCCTTGCATGGCTCTCGAATGGATGTGGCAGAGATGAGATGAGGCTGCAAATGATACCATTATATGAAATGCTTTGAAGACAGCGGTCCAGTTTTGTGCTGCTCTGATGAGCTTAGCACATGTCAGAAATATGCTGCTCTATATAGATTACAGCAGAGGGATATTGACACCTATAGGTTTCTCCATGTTTTTTCCTCGTTTGTAACAAGTAATTATACCTATCTCTCCCCCCACCCCACCCCAAAAGGAGATTTGCCTTAGCCTGAGGGTTGGCTTGGATAAATACCATGAACATCTGGCAAGTATAGTGGAAAAGACGGCATCTGGAAGAGAAGAGAAGATTGCCGAGTTAACTAAACTGCTTTGAGTTCATATTTTTGCAGCCGATTTGTACATACTGTATTCTGTCTCGTTCATCTTTAAGGTTGTATTTCAGCTGCACGTGAACAATGGTAAAATAAGCATTCTTTTGGCCTTGATTGGTGAGGGAGGGGAGCAAAACTAGATAAATCCTGTCGGAGTGCTTTGTTCAGGCCATCTGTACTTTATTTCTGTTTTCTATTTCATTTTGTTCCTATGCTACAACTGTTCTAGCATTTGCAGATCTTTAGTGGTAGGCTTGTCCTTGATGTCAGAAAATGCATGTTCATGTCAATTTCTGCTAGCAAGCTTTGGAGACTTCTCACAACTTGAAAATGAAAGCATGTGATTTTGTTGCTACAACTGGGAACCATGTTGTTGTTTTTTTAAAAAATGTATGCAATAAAGCTTAATACACATGGAGATAATCAGTTTTCTTTATTATAGTACAATAAATCTGAAACCATTTCCCCCAATATTTTCTTGATGCACGCACATGTTCACTTTATCTGGTACAAGCCACCTCAGTTTTTCACATGTCCAGCAACAATGAGTATCATTTTATTGGTTTCATTTATTGTTACAGGGTAAAAGGGCAGGTAAAGGACCCCTGGATGGTTAAGTCCAGTCCAAGGCAACTCTGGGGTGTGGTGCTCATCTTGCTTTTCAGGCCAAAGGAGCTGGCGTTTGTCCACAAACAGCTTTCCGGGTCATGTGGCCAGCAGGACTAAACAGCTCCCGACACCACAGCAGGTGTGCCTTCCCACTGTTTGGAGGAAACTGTTTGTTGCTTTGGGGAGAGAGAGATGGGTTAGGCCAGCACACTTTCACAGCATTCACATGTAATGCAGGGATGGGATTGGGGGAATATAGGAGAGAGGGTTGCAGTGGTTATTCCATAAAGCTTGTGTTCCCCCATACCTGTGTAGAGTGCTCTGTCCTAGCATTCCCAGGGGTTTGGGTGAGTCAACAAACGTACCTGTTAGGATTCTAGGCTTCTCTCTGTGTTGTGACTGAGATCAGGCTATTCTGTGCAAACTGCCCTTTCCCCAGACTACTTTCTCACCAGTCTTTTCCCATTGGTGTAGAAAAATAGGGGTGTTCAGCTTTTACTGATGGACTCCCCATGGGACACCAAGTCCCCTAAGTCCATGATTGCTCAGAGATGATTGGATGGAGGTAGGATGCAGTGAAAGCAAGGCAGATTTTTGTTTTTCTGTTGCAACAGAGTTCCCTCCCCTCCTAGCAAGCAGGCAAGAGAGACCCAGAACCAAGAAGAAGCATCGCTTTTAAGGGTTTGCATTTTGGCATGAAGAAGGAGGACCTTTATGTGTGTTTACCTTGTGCAATTATCAACATCTATTCTATATTTGAGACTTTAGAATTCCTGTAACACCATAAACGAGAGCCTAAGTCCCTCATCTGCAAGAGAGAGGCTGTTGCAAGATTACTGTGATGTGTGTTTGTGGAGTGCATGTAATTCACTGAAAATACTATATACTGTAGATGCTATATATTCTAAATCTCTTCAGTAGTTAAGATAGAATGTTGATCTTGGAATTAAATAGTTTATTGCTGTGAAGTAGGTCTTTTGTGCTACTAAGAATGTTGCATTATAATATTCTGTTGGGAAGTCCAGGTTTTTATGTTTGTGATATCCCACCTCCCTTTGCGTTCTCTAGATAGAATAAGGAAGGGTGCCTGTACAAAAAGTTCTGTGTGTGTCCACTGGGTGGCACTGTTGCTCCCTGAAATTTATACTCTGCCAGAGCTAAACAAATCTTTATTTCCAGCCTCCAGAACAAAGGTGAATCCTCTTGCCAGCCCCTCGAAAAGAACACCACTAGACCTGCATGTCACCGTAATTGCTCCAAAAAGCCTGCATGCTTCCGTTGCGGGTGATCCGGGGGGGGGGGGGGGTTGGTCAAAATGCCTGTGACCAATTTCTTACATTAAGATGCAGAAGCAAAGCAAAAAGGATGCTGGGTTATAGTTGATGCAAACTTTGAATTGCTACCTGGATTTTTTCTTAAATCCTGAGTTTGACTGGGGCAAGGTGAGGATAAAGAGGGCAAGAGACAAACAGCCTTGGGGAATAGCCTGAGAGTTTATAGGAGGCGCTGATTTCTTACAGCCAGGAAGATGCAGGTGCATTTTAAAAAAATATTTTCATTTGATTTTACAAATATAAATTTATAATAAAAATAATAAAATAATTTTATTTATACCCCGGGCATCTGGCTGGGTTTTCCCAGCCACTCTGGGTAGCTTCCAACAAAATATTAAAATACAGTAGTCCATCAAACATAAAAAGCTTCCCTAAAGAGGGCTGCCTTCAGGTGTCTTCTAAAAGTCTGGCAGTTGTTCTCTTTGACATCTGGTAGGAGGGCGTCCCACAGGGTGGATGCCACTACCGAGAAGGCCCTCTGCCTGGTTCGCTGTAACCTCACTTGCAATGAGGGAACCGCCAAAAGGCCCTTGGCGCTGGACCTCAGTGTCCGGGCAGAACGATGGGGGTGGAGACGCTCCTTTAGGTATACTGGGTTGAGGCCATTTAAGGCTTTAAAGGTCAGCACCAACACTTTGAATTGTGCTCGAAAAAGGTGATCAGATAAGGCATTATCAGGTATCCGGGCAGACAGGAGAGAAGCAACGCACTCAAATTTCTGCTGGGGACCACCTCTTTCTGTGATGTATGTATAATGTATTGGGGGGTGGTCTTGAGCTACAGGGTGGCAATTTCAAAAGTCTGTATGAGGGCTTGCATCCCATTGCTCTGGGTTCCTTCTGTGTGGGGGGGTTGAGCACCCTGCTGCAAAAGTTTAATAAACATGCTTATTAGCTGCTTTGCTTCTCAATAGTCTCTGGTTGGCCTCTGTTATTTTCTCCTTCCGATAGACAACCTGTTGTTGTTGTTCAGTCGTTCAGTCGTGTCCGACTCTTCGTGACCCCATGGAGCAGAGCACGCCAGGCACGCCTATCCACTGCCTCCTGCAGTTTGGCCAAATTCATGTTAGTAGCTTTGAGAACACTGTCCAACCATCTCATCCTCTGTCGTCCCCTTCTCCTTGTTCCCTCCATCTTTCCCAACATCAGGGTCTTTTCCAGGGAGTCTTCTCATGAGGTGGCCAAAGTTGTTGTTGTTCAGTCCTTCAGTCGTGTCCGACTCTTCGTGACCCCATGGACCAGAGCACGCCAGGCACACCTATCCTTCACTGCCTCTCGCAGTTTGGCCAAACTCATGTTAGTAGCTTCGAGAACACTGTCCAACCATCTCATCCTCTGTCGTCCCCTTTTCCTTGTGCCCTCCATCTTTCCCAACATCAGGGTCTTTTCTAGGGATTCTTCTCTTCTCATGAGGTGACCAAAGTACTGGAGCCTCAACTTCAGGATCTGTCCTTCTAGTGAGTACTCAGGGCTGATTTCTTTGAGAATGGATAGGTTTGATCTTCTTGCAGTCCATGGGACTCTCAAGAGTCTCCTCCAGCACCATAATTCAAAAGCATCAATTCTACGGCGATCAGCCTTCTTTATGGTCCAGCTCTCACTTCCATACATTACTACTGGGAAAACCATAGCTTTAACTATACGGACCTTTGTTGGCAAGGTGATGTCTTTGCTTTTTAAGATGCTGTCTAGGTTTGTCATTGCTTTTCTCCCAAGAAGCAGGCGTCTTCTAATTTCGTGACTGCTGTCACCATCTACAGTGATCATGGAACCCAAGAAAGTGAAATCTCTCACTGCCTCCATTTCTTCCCCTTCTATTTGCCAGGAGGTGATGGGACCAGTGGCCATGAGCTTAGTTTTTTTGATGTTGAGCTTCAGACCATATTTTGCACTCTCTTCTTTCACCCTCATTAAAAGGTTCTTTAATTCTTCCTCACTTTCTGCCATCAAGGTAGTATCATCAGCATATCTGAGGTTGTTGATATTTTTTCCGGCAATCTTAATTCCGGTTGGGGATTCATCCAGTCCAGCCTTTCGCATGATGAATTCTGCATATAAGTTAAATAAGCAGGGAGACAATATACAGCCTTGTCGTACTCCTTTCCCAATTTTGAACCAATCAGTTGTTCCATATCCAGTTCTAACTGTAGCTTCTTGTCCCACATAGAGATTTCTCAGGAGACAAATGAGGTGATCCGGCACTCCCATTTCTTTAAGAACTTGCCATAGTTTGCTGTGGTCGACACAGTCAAATGCTTTTGCATAGTCAATGAAGCAGAAGTAGATGTTTTTCTGGAATTCTCTGGCTTTCTCCATAATCCAGCGCATGTTTGCAATTTGGTCTCTGGTTCCTCTGCCCCTTCGAAATCCAGCTTGCACTTCTGGGAGTTCTCGGTCCACATACTGCTTAAGCCTGCCTTGTAGAATTTTAAGCATGACCTTGCTAGCGTGTGAAATGAGTGCAATTGTGCGGTAGTTGGAGCATTCTTTGGCACTGCCCTTCTTTGGGATTGGGATGTAGACTGATCTTCTCCAATCCTCTGGCCACTGCTGAGTTTTCCAAACTTGCTGGCATATTGAGTGTAGCACCTTAACAGCATCCTCTTTTAAAATTTTAAATAGTTCAGCTGGAATATCATCACTTCCACTGGCCTTGTTGTTAGCAAGGCTTTCTAAGGCCCATTTGACTTCACTCTCCAGGATGTCTGGCTCAAGGTCAGCAACCACATTACCTGGGGTGTATGCGACCTCCATATCTTTCTGGTATAATTCCTCTGTGTATTCTTGCCACCTCTTCTTGATGTCTTCTGCTTCTGTTAGGTCCTTTCCACTTTTGTCCTTAATTGTGGTAATCTTTGCACGAAATGTTCCTTTCATGTTTCCAATTTTCTTGAATAAATCTCTGGTTTTTCCCATTCTGTTATTTTCCTCTATTTCTTTGCATTGCTCGTTTAGAAAGGCCCTCTTGTCTCTCCTTCCTATTCTTTGGAAATCTGCATTTAATTTCCTGTATCTTTCACGATCTCCTTCGCATTTTGCTTGTCTTCTCTCCCCCGCTATTTGTAAGGCCTCATTGGACAGCCACTTTGCTTTCTTGCATTTCTTTTTCATTGGGATGGTTTTCGTTGCTGTCTCCTGTATAATGTTACGAGCCTCCATCCACAGTTCTTCAGGTACTCTATCCACCAAATCTAAATCCTTGAACCTGTTCTTCACTTCAACTGTGTATTCATAAGGAATTTGATTTAGATTGAATCTTACTGGCCCAGTGGTTTTTCCTACTTTCTTCAGTTTAAGCTGGAATTTTGCTATAAGAAGCTGATGATCTGAGCCACAGTCAGCTCCAGGTCTTGTTTTTGCTGAGTGTATAGAGCTTCTCCATCTTTGGCTGCAGAGAATATAATCAATCTGATTTCGATGTTGCCCATCTGGTGATGTCCATGTGTAGAGTCGTATCTTGTGTTGTTGGAAAAGAGTGTTTGTGATGACCAGCTTGTTCTCTTGACAGAACTCTATTAGCCTTTGCCCTGCTTCGTTTTGATCTCCAAGGCCAAACTTGCCAGTTGTTCCTTTTATCTCTTGACTCCCTACTTTAGCATTCCAATCCCCTATAATGAGAAGAACATCCTTCTTTGGTGTCATTTCTATAAGGTGTTGTAGGTCTTCATAGAATTGGTCAATTTCGGTTTCTTCAGCACTGGTAGTTGGTGCATAAACTTGGATTACTGTGATGTTAAGAGGTCTGCCTTGGATTCGTATCGAGATCATTCTATCATTTTTGAAATTGCATCCCAGTACAGCTTTCGCCACTCTTTTGTTGACTATGAGGGCCACTCCATTTCTTTTACGGGATTCCTGCCCACAGTAGTAGATATGATAGTCATCCGAACTGAATTCGCCCATTCCTGTCCATTTTAGTTCACTGATGCCTAGGATGTCAATGTTTATTCTTGCCATCTCATTTTTTACCACATCCAGCTTACCAAGGTTCATGGTTCTTACATTCCAGGTTCCTATGCAATACTTTTCTTTACAGCATTGGACTTTCCTTTCGCTTCCAGGCATATCCGCAACTGAGCGTCCTTTCGGCTTTGGCCCAGCCGCTTCATCAGCTCTGGATCTACTTGTACTTGTCCTCCGCTCTTCCCCAGTAGCATGTTGGACGCCTTCCGACCTGAGGGGCTCATCTTCCAGCGTCATATCTTTTATATGCCTGTTGTCTTTGTCCATGGAGTTTTCTTGGCAGGGATACTGGAGCGGCTTGCCAGTTCCTTCCCCAGGTGGATCACGTTTGGTCCAAACTCACCACTATGACCTGTCCATCTTGACCTGTCCATACCTTCCCTGAGTAATTCAAGCCCCTTCGCCACGACAAGGCAGTGATCCATGAAGGGGGGTGGCCAAAGTACTGGAGCCTCAATTTCAGGATCTGTCCTTCTAGTGGGCACTCAGGGCCGATTTCCTTGAGAATGGATAGGTTTGATCTTCTTGCAGTCCATGGGACTCTCAAGAGTCTCCTCCAGCACCATAATTCAAAAGCATCAATTCTTTGGCGATCAGCCTTCTTGGTGGTCCAGCTCTCGCTTCCGTACATTACTACTGGGAAAACCTTAGCTTTAACTATACGGACCTTTGTCGGCAAGGTGATGTCTTTGCTTTTTAAGATGCTGTCTAGGTTTGTCATTGCTTTTCTCCCAAGAAGCAGGCGTCTTCTAATTTCGTGACTGCTGTCACCATCTGCAGTGATCATGGAACCCAAGAAAGTGAAATCTCTCACTGCCTCCATTTCTTCCCCTTCTATTTGCCAGGAGGTGATGGGACCAGTGGCCATGATCTTAGTTTTTTTGATGTTGAGCTTCAGACCATATTTTGCGCTTTCCTCTTTCACCCTCATTATAAGGTTCTTTAATTCCTCTTCACTTTCTGCCATCAAGAAGATAGAGAACCTACTTAAGTAAAAATTTAACTGAGTGGTTTTCATCAGAATCTGTTGACTACTTCCTTCCTGCCCACCCCGTCCTGTTTTCTCCTCCTTTAGGAATTTATTCTGCAAGCTCCCCCTGCCTGTAGCTTGTTACTTCAATAGAGCACCGTGCATATCAATGGTGCAATATCAATTATACCCATAATTACTTAGAAATTATAATAAAAATAAATTGAACTATTGCGGGAACCTTAAGACTTTGGATGGCCTTTGGCTAGGACAAATTAAGTTTCAGTTCGAAGGAGCTACGTGGCACAGGGAACTCCTAGTTTAAAAGAAAATTAACTGACTTAAAGGCTCTTCCCATTTGAGACACGTAGGATGCAATATACTTTGTTTTTTAAAAGTTGCCTTTTCAGCCAGTGATTCAGGTGGGGGATTCAACAGATTTTCCAATCTTGCTAGCCCCTTTCCTGGAAGTTCTGAGAGGCTTCCTATGTGAGGCAGTAGTATACAGCTCCCCTCCCAAGAAAGCCCATCTTCCTAGGACAGGGGTGTCCAAACTTTTTTCAAAGAGGGCCAGATTTGATGGAAGTGCACATTGCATGAGGGCCGGCCATTTTGCCTGACATTATTTGATTCCCCCCCCCCCCCAAAGTTGACCTTTTTTAGGATTGTTCCCCCAAAGTTATTGACCTTTTTTTAAAGGATTGTGCAGGGTCTCATAATCCTTAGGAAATACCTTTTGGAATAGCGGAAACTAGGTTCACAGGCAGAACAGAGAGCCGAACATCAGGTGGGAGTGAGAGATGAACAGCGGGCACAAGTGTGAGCCTAGTGGCGGGCAGGAGAGTGAGCAGGCAGTGATCTAAGGCGAATGGCTGCGCACTGGAAGGAGAATGAGGCTCCAGGGGTTTTGGCCCCTGATCATCGCAGGTGGCAGCTGCCGAGCTGCTGCTGCAGAATTCCCCTCTCGCTGCGCCTTACCTGCTTCGTCTGCATCACACCTGCATGCAGAACTCCCGACGAACGGTGCAGCAAGAGCAGCACTGACCAATCACGCAGTGCCGCTGCTGGACAGGTTACAGGGAACCAGACGGGGCCTTTTCGGTAGTGGCGCCCACCCTGTGGAACGCCCTCCCATCAGATGTCAAGGAAATAAGCATCTATCCTATTTTTAAAAGACATCTGTAGGCAGCCCTGTTTAGGGAAGTTTTTAACATCACTGGGGAAACAAAATTGTTGTTGCATTGACACTTGCAGTTGTTCTAACCTAATTACAACGTGCTGATTTCAAATCTGAAGTTGGTTTTCCCCCCCAATTCATGTATTTCACTTTTCACCATAATCTTTGTTTTGCACAATGCAAGAATTCAGTATTTTATTAAACACATGGCCAAAGTAGTACAATATGAATATAAATGTAAGTGACTTACAGTGGTGCCCCGCTAGACGAAAAACTCGCTAGACGAAGGCATTCGTCTAGCGGGAGGCTGCCCCGCAAGACGAAAAAGTCTATGGGGCTGCCTCGCAAGACGAATTTTTTTCGTCTAGCGAAAACCGCGGTTTACATTGCCGCTTTGCTAGACGAAAAAACCGCTAGACGAAAAGATTCGTAGAATGAATTCTTTTCGTCTAGCGGGGCACCACTGTATATAGGATTGGACATGACATGTATAGCATTAAAAATGACATGTATATCGATGTACAGTTGGAGGTATGCCAAAAAAAAATTATTTCCTTGGGATACACAGTATCTACAAGCTGTTGTTATTCAGGTAAGAATTTGCGCTTGCAGCTCTTGCGTTTGCGGACTTGCACAGGGGATTCTCGTTTGATGGTCCAACAGTAGTCTGACATCATAGTTTCGCCCTTGATAACGCTCTTCCATTGTATTCAGGTCTTGATGGAAGCGCTCTTCCTGTTCATCACTGACTGCCCCAAGGTTTTCGGGGAATTGATCTAGGTGACTGTTCAGGAAATTGCAAAAAACCAACAACCTGGAGCTTACAGAACAAAACCAACCAGATTTGAAATCAGCATTGAAAGAACATATAAGAACAGTTGAAAAATCTCGTACAACAGAAAATGGGGGAAAAAATTGTTCCCCCAGTGTACTTAATGCTGTATTGTTTTTAACACTTGATTGGGAGCCGCCCAGAGTGGCTGGGGATACTCAGCCAGATTGGCGGGGTATAATAAATTATTATTAATAATAATAATTTTCTGGGTAGCCTGGCCATTCCTATAAGATGGTAAATACTTAGTTCCTGAATCTCTTACCCATATTGATAGTGTGCTCAGCTTAACATATACCGGTACTTGCCAGACTATATTTACAGGGAGGTGAAAGCCCCTACAGTCCAAAGACAATCAGAAAGCTTTTCCCATTTCCTTCCTGTTTGCTGAGAAATATTTGAGGTCAATTTGGGAGAGTCAACATGGCTTCAGGATTGTTCTGTACTATTTCAGACACGTGGTTTATATACCTATGTATGTGTTTGCCTTGTACATTTATGAACATTTATTTTATATATATATAAGACCTTAGAATTCCTATAACATGGGGTACATGGCTAAACTGTTACCACTTTGTAGAAGCCACGTTACTGCATTGTAAAATACCCAGCCGGTCTTCTTTGGGACTAACACCCAAGCTGGGCCATTTAATATAATACAAACCCTAACTTACTGTACTGTACTAAACTGGCACTATGTACATCATTTCTGAAATTATGAATTTCCATAAAATAAAGTAAAATATCTGGAGGGGTTTGGCAATGTGAAAATATTTATTTTAATATGTATTTTTATTTATACTTTTCAGATTTATACCTTTCACTGATTTTACAATCATTTTAGCATTTCAAAACTTGACTTCCCCCTCTTTCTGCAGTTCCTTAAATATATTTTTAATATCTTCTGCATATGCTAATTTGCTCATTTATTCATGTTCTATAAATATATACTCTTATCAAACTGCAGGTTATTACAATAATCCTGCCAATGTTCTTATCTGTTTACAATTTATCTGTAGATATTCAATAAACCAATTCCATTCTTTTATATAAAAAAAAGTTTGTTATCTTGATTTCTTATTCTTCTGGTAAGCTTCACTATTTCTGCATATTCCATAAGCTTTTGTAGCCATTCTTCCTTTGCTTGGACTTCTGCTTCTTTTCATTTTGGGGTGAGCAAACATTCTTGCCGCTGTAGTAACCTACATGAATAAGTTTCCAAACAGTTTGAGTAGTTCTGCCCCTATAATTCCCAAGAGAAAAGCTTCTGGTTTTGGAGTTTAAAAAAAATTATTTTAAACATCATTTTCATTTCATTATATATCATTTCCCAGTAAGCTTTAACCTTACTACAAGACCACCACATATGATAAAAAGAACCTTCTTTCTCTTTACATTTCCAACACTTACCGTATTTTTCGCTCCATAGGGCGCACCTGACCATATGGCACACCTCATTTTTAGAGGAGGAAACAAGATAAAAAAATATTTTTTTCTGGTTTTCCTCCTCTAAAAGCCCTGTTTTTTTGAAGATCAGCTAAATGTTTTGCAGCTTTTTTGCAAAGGGAAAAGCCCTGGTTTTTTGAGGATCAGCTAAAAGTTTTGCAGCTTTTTTTGGCAAAGGGTAAAGCAAAGCTCCTTTTGCAAAGGGGGAAAAGCAAAGAGGAAAAGCCCCATTTTTATGGGGTTCAATTCACATTTCTGCAGCTTCTAAAGGAAAGGGAGCCTTTTCTACAGTTTCCAGACAGATAATCTAATCAGCCAGTCACATGTCCTGGGGAAACAAACAACCTCCCTCTGCAGCACATTCAACAATGGAGAGCGGGGCTGAAAGGGAGCCGGGACTCTTATCTCTCTCCCGATCTCTTGCTGATCAGCTGCTGAGCGGGGTCCTTTCAACACTCCCTTTTCTCTTTGTAAAATAAAAAGCATGATCCTCTTTTGGCCCCTGGGAAATTTGGCTCCAGGGACCACCATTTGCCCCATAAGACGCACAGATATTTCCCCTTACTTTTTAGGAGGAAAAAAGTGCATCCTATGGAGCGAAAAAGACTTGTATTTGATTTAGATTTATACATTTTTGTTTATCTGAAAATGTGTGCATGCACACGAAAGCTAATACCCAGAACAAACTTAGTTGGTCTCTAAGATGCTACTGGACAATTTTTTAATTTTGTTTTTTTATTTCGCCATTTTTGCCCATTTACTCTGTGTTAGATACCATCGATATATCGTTTTCATATTGCATTTTTATCACAATCACGTCATAACAAATAATAAAAAATGAATCCCCCCCCCATGACTTTCCTCAACTTCCCCTTCTGGATTTTTTTTACATATGAACTTGTCCTGCTTGCGATACAGTACTTCAAAATTATGTTCTTTGAATCAGATGTTGTATTCTTATCACTTTAACGTCATCTTTATAGCTTCTATGTTGGTTTCGTTAGTTTCTAAGTGTTTACTCAAACCCCACTAGTGACTCCATTTCTTTACATTGATTCCGTAAATGCAACCTAAACGGTTCCCGGTCTTTTTAAAAGTCTCTGTTGTCTTTATCTCTTAAGTCTTTCAGTTAACTTCGCCATTTCAGCACATTCCATCAATTTCTCTTGCCGTTGTTGCCGTTGTTCTTTAGCTCGTGTTTCATTGCTTCTCTCTGACGCATCCTCCATTTTAATCTGTTAAATCTTCGGAGATCCTCCAAACGCTTTGGATCGTGATTTCTTGGCCAGTCGAAATAAAGGGTTGATGCAGCAAAAGCATCGCTCATTGAGTCAGATGGTCCAAATGGTCGTATGGAGATGGAGGAGTTGTATCTTGCAAACCCCAAAGGGCAGTTGCTGCTTAGCAAAGCCAATGGGGGATGCAATGGACCATTGGTCTCATTTAGGGCAAGCACAGAGCCTAGGGCTTGCCGATCGGAAGGTTGGCGGTTCGAATCCCCGCGACGGGGTGAGCTCCCGTTGCTCGGTCCCTGCTCCTGACAACCTAGCAGTTCGAAAGCACAAAAGTGCAAGTAGATAAATAGGTACCGCTCCGGCGGGAAGGTAAATGGTGTTTCCGTGCGCTGCTCTGGTTCGCCAGAAGTGGCTTAGTCATGCTGGCCCCATGACCCGGAAACGTCGGTTTCCTTGACCTGGACAAACGTTGGCTTCCTTGGCCAGTAAAGCAAGATGAGTGCCGCAACCCCAGAGTCATCCGCGACTGGACTTAACTGCCAGGGGTAACTTTACCTTTTCCTAGGCCAAGGCAACTCCTGCCTGCTGCTTCCTCCCCTGGTTACCATTATAGTAATTTGTGCTTCTTTGCATTTCTCCTGACATCTAACATTTAGACTTCCTAACCTGTTTGTAGAAATCAGAACAGCTTCTGTCCAAAGGGTACGCACACATTTGCAAACTTCAGTTCAGTAGGTATTAAGTAAATTATTTCTTTAAGATCATATGGCATATCTATAATTAATTAAACCTCTCCACAATATTGGCACAAGATGGTGTAGCCTTTCTGAAAAGGTGTGTGTAATTTGCCAATGTGGTATTCGGGAATGCATGCCCCAGAATCAATTCCTTTAGTTTCCAGAGAATAGAAATGAGAAGCAATCTCATTTTAATTATATCTCTTTATTGCTAACAAAGGAATGATTTATGCAATTAAATTAACTGGCTAGAAAATTTTCCTCAGCTGGGCTGTCCTAATTCTTTGCTTTTTGAATTGCAGGCTCTTGTGCTTTTCTATGGAGATTAATTTTTCTGATAATGCAAACAATGTTCCTTGTGTGCAGTTTGAACACTTTTAATTCAGCTCTCCTTTTCTTCACGCAAATGACATGAGTAATATTTGTGAACTGCTAGGTTGTGAGTCAGGTTTTTTTTTTTAATGTAGGAAGTAGAAGGGTGAATAGGGGAAGCATTTTCTCTTCAATCTCATTATTGCGAGCACAGAGAATGGCATTCAAGTAATTTTATCTATTGCAAAGGAACATGAATAAATTGCAGATATACAGAAGATGCAGACTTCTAAGCAAAACATATTAAAGACGGGAAAGAAAGGGCAGCCTTCTACAGCCAGAGTCAAAACACACCCAACTTTACTCTGCCCTCTTATCATGGTCAAGGGATGTGTGGACCCTGCCCCAGGAATCTCACTGGTCGTAACAAATCATTTTAATTTTTTTGCATTGCTCAAAATTCCTTGGAATTCCTATCCAACAAAAGCCTCAAAATTCATCTCAAAATTCTGCTTTAACAGAAATTCGACTGCGAAGTCAGTGCCCGCCTGCCAACCACCTAACTTGCCCACCTTCTCTAAAACCCTGCTGTCTTCGCAGAAGCTTACGAAAAACTTGGCCTGTCGCTCAACATCCAAATAACCAAAGCGCTGCACCAACAAAATAACCCCTCTGCAGCGCCACAATGGTGTAATGTTGGAAAGTGTTGATCACTTCTCCTACCTGGGCAGTTATCTTTCCAGCATCGCCTGAGCTCTGCGAGTGCAGTTTTATCCCAATTGAAGTACAGTGTTTGAGGACCAGGACATTCGCTGGGAAACCAAAATGCTTGTTTACAAAGCCAATGTAATACCAACCTTACTGTATGCTTGTGAAATGTGGACTACTTATAAATGCCATCTCCAACTCCTTGAAAGATTCTATCAACCGTGTCCCTGAAAAATTATACACATCACTTGGGAAGACAGGTGAACTAATGCCATTGTACTGGAAGAAGCAAAGACCCCCAGGGTCAAAGCAATGATTCTTCAACACCGGTTTAGTTGGACTGGTCATGTTGTGCAGGATGTCTGATGATCGTCTTCCAAAGCAACTACTCTATTCCCAACTTAAAAATGGAAAGCATAATGCTGGTGGTCAACAAAACAAGTTTAAAGACTCTCTCAAGGCAAATCCAAAAAAAATGTATAAACACCAACAACTGGGAAACACTGACCTACGAGCGCTCCAATTGGAGAACAGCCTTTGTCACGGGCTTTGAAGACGCTTGAATTCAGGACGAAAGGGAGAAGTGTGCTAAGAGGAAGGCACATTTGGCAAACTCTCACTGTGATCGACTCCCACCCGGAAACCTATGTCCCCACTGTGGAAGGACGTGTGGATCCAGAATTGGCCTCCACAGTCACTTACGGATAAATTTGAAGGAGTAGCTTTACAATATGGGAACATAATAAAGAAGCATATATCCGTGGATATAGGTGGCAAAGGAAAACAGAAGAAGAACAGGGGGAAGCAGAAGGGGGGAAGTGGGTTTTCTTTTTCTTTTTTTCTTTTTCTCTTTTTCTATAATAAATTGTACAAGCTCTCTACAGGATATTAGCATAAGAGTATTTTTATGTGTGTGAGATATAATTTCTGTATATATATGTAATTCATAAATGCTGTACAATTTTTGTTTCAAGAAGAATTATGAGAAAACTTAATAAAAATCATGTGCAAAAAAGAAAAGAAAAAAAGACTGTGTTCATGGAAGACAATTTTATTTGGCTACGAGGGATCGCCAAAGCAGAAGGGTCTGTTTTGCCTATCTTTGTCTGGTTCTTTAAAAAACACGCCAACAGGCAGATCTTTCCAAAATAGCCTGTTTCACCCTTCTTCCCCTAAACGTTTGTGTGACGAATACCATGATGTTTGAAATCTTAAGCATTCTATAAATGCTTTTAAACAGATGTTTAAAAAATAATGATTGGGAAGGATCTAAACCATTCTCTATCTAAAATGAACTCTTGTTATGCTAGTCCAAAATCTCAGAGGAACAAAGCAGGGGTTGGGCCAGATGAACCTCTGGGTATTTTCCAACTCTACAATCTTACGATTCTATGAACCCATTAAGCACCTCCATTCTCCCACACCTGCCCACATTGTCATTCCTTTAGCAAATCTCTCACATAGGCTGACCCTAAACTCGGTAAGCCGTTGCCGTACATTTCTAATACATCATTGATACCAAATGTGTTCGAAAGCAGTAGCTGAATTTTGGGAAGTGATTTATAATGAATTGAAAAAAATGTTTAAATTAACTTTTTCTAAAAAAAAACAAAACCAAAGCTTTTCTTTTAGGAATCTTAGGTGGCGAAATCCCAAGGGAGCAGAAAAGACTATGTAAGTGACCACAGCTATGCAGATGTTACTTGCCCAGAGATAGAAAGAAGATAAAGTTCCTACCAGAGAAGAATGGCAGATTAAGTTGATGGATTGTGCTGAATTGGCCAAAATGACTGAAGAATCAGAAATTAGGAAGACCAAAATTTCAATAAGGAATGGGGAAAATTTATAACTTATCTTAAAAACCATTGTAAGCAGTTAAAACTGTTAGCAGGAGTGGGATATCACTTGTAGTTTAATGGTGAATTTTGGACATAATGGAGATGTAAAAGATTTGGTTTATTATAAAAGATGCAGAAGGAAATGGTTAACAATAGGACCCACAAAGTCCATGAGGTTCCTTGGAATCTTGTTTCTATGTTATATATTGGATATGTTATTGTAAAATTTTGATTTGAAAACCAAATAAACAAATTTTAAAAAGGAAAGTAGTAGTTGCCAATATTTGCTATGATACAATGCTGACATTGGAAATCTGGTGCCGAAACATATTCACGCTTGTGACAGTCCTTTCCCCAAAACTTTCTTGCGAACTGGCGAAACCACCTTCAAAAACGGGAATTGCAACTCTTGGCTTGGACAGGGCAGTTGCTCAAATTGGACTGAGCTCTTCTTCCCTTTCTCTTTACTTTTACACACATCCAAATACATTTAAGTCATTCAGATTTTTAGCCGCCCTCGTTGTGAAAGCTTGGTGGGGATATACAAGCAAGGCTACAAGCTTCACCATGTCTGACCAGAAGCAAGTCTCATTGAATTTAGCGGGTCTGTCTTCTAGGTAATTGGGGTTAGGATTGCAGCTTAAAAGGTTTAATAATTTCCTTATAATTCCCATATTTAATTTTGTATCCTTATTAAGGCTTTTATTGTCATTAATTTTTAAATTTAATCTGTGTATTTGTCTTAGTATTGTTTTATATGAGCTTAAAGCTGAAATAAAGTGATTGATTGGTTTAATAATTCTGCGACATCATGGAGCAGTGGAACATTAATTCCAACGGGTGATATCTGACTTAGTCATATTTTCAGTAGACGTGTTGAAATCAATAGACTTCATCATGACTAACTTCGCCTAATTCTTTTGGGGGTCCACTTTGAGAATGACTTACTCAGATTCCACTGCAAGATTTCTGCTTTGGGAAAACTCTGAAGATTCACAGCGCCCAAACCCGAAGGGTCATGGTTTCGCCGAAAACCCAACGTTGTAGGATTCAGTCAAAAGCAGTGCCGGACATTTGCAACAAACCCCCTGAAATGTTTGGCAGTGAAAACCCCACATTTCACAGCACCCCAGAAAATTAGACTTTGGGGCCCTAACCCACGGGGTCACGTTATTGCCAAAAACCTGACGTCTGTTTCGCTCCTGAACGCAGCCGTGTTTAGGGAAGTTTTTAATGTTTGATGTTTTATCGTGTTTTTAATATTCTGTTGGAAGCTGCCCAGAGTGGCCGGGGAAACCCAGCCAGATGGGTGGGGTATTCTATTATTCTGCATATTCCCCCACTATGGTCCCTCCAAATCTGACTGACTCTTGGTCCTTCCAGGGCTTAATTTGAGCCAAGCATTAACCTTGGCACCAGCTTTAATACTCAGATCCCGTAGCATCTCCTGTAAAGCCCTAGTGCCCTCAGCAAATACCAATTGCTTTTCCTTCACCATCAGGTTACCAGAGCTGGTCTCCACTCTGCATATTTGGGACAGGGGAGTCAAGAAGAAGAGTTTGGATTTGATATCCCGCTTTATCACTACCCGAATGAGTCTCAAAGCGGCTAACATCTCCCTTCCTCCCCCACAACAAACACTCTGTGAGGTGAGTGGGGCTGAGAGACTTCAGAGAAGTGTGACTAGCCCAAGGTCACCCAGCAGCTGCATGTGCAGGAGCGGGGATGCGAACCCGGTTCACCAGATTAAGAGTCTACCGCTCTTAACCACTACACCACACTGGCTCTCAGAGAGCTGGTGGTGCAACTCTGAGACTTCCCTGAGCTTTGGGATTCTTGTTTGGAAAGGAAGCCTTCATTGTGCCATATACCAGAAGGGACAGGAGGAATGAAAGCCTGTTGATCATTAATCCATATAGGTCTGGCATAGGAATTATTGATTAGTGTGTTTGCATTAATGGGGTGAGTCTTCCAATCGCTTGTTTTGAGGAACAGTTCAGCTTTCCTGGCCGGGATCTGACACCATCTGAGATCCACCAGAAGCAATTCCTCTACGTCGTATTGATTCCAAACACTTGAAATCATGCTATAATGAGGAAGCAGCTTGGGGGATGCAGGTTCTTTTGGGCTTCTTTTGGCCTCTGTAGACCTCCCTTTATGCAAACCAAACTTTGCTAGATTGTGTTACTCATTGAAAGGTAGTTTCAATTAAAAATTCAATTACACTGTCTTGGGGAGGACGGGGCTGACAGTTTTCTTTGAATTTGGCACATTATAGAAAGTTCCAAAGAACCATAAATCTGCTAATTGATTTCTGTACCTGTAATGTTTGATTAGGTGTATTTTATTGTCTTCTTGGTTTTAATTAACCCCAGGCTTGTCAAAGTGCTTCCACTGACAAAGGATGTATGATGAACTGTGATAAACTATTAACGGAGGCTGGCTCTTGTCAGTAATTGCTATCATGCCTAAGAGTTATTAGAAATTAGCATATACACAAAGGGGAAGAGAGAGAGAGAGAGAGAGACTGTACTTTTGGAAGCAACCTTGAGTGGCTGCTATAAATCTCTGGTTTGCCCCGTTGTGTGAAAGATACGCCAATGCGAATGACCAGCAGGTCCCACCAAGGATCAATTACTTGCCAGATGTCTTATAAGTATAAAGAATGACAACGCGGGAAGAGTTATGAAGTCTAAGTGTTGAATGTTAAATGGCTACTAATATACCTAATCAGTTTACAACCAGCCGCTGGTTGCTGTGTCAAGAGGGGAAGAGGTAATGATGGGGCCGAGGTGGGGAACAAGGCAGAATAACAAGCGAAATGCCTAGTAAAGGGAAGAAGAGAAGAAAGAAGGGCTCACACTGAATGAGTATTGGACTTGATAGTTTTTGGAATCTCATTCCTTCGTCCTGAATGGGGTAACTGTGCCCCTGAAGGACCAGGTGCGCAGCCTGGGAGTCATTTTGGACTCACAGCTGTCCATGGAGGCGCAGGTCAATTCTGTGTCCAGGGCAGCTGTCTTCCAGCTCCATCTGGTACGCAGGCTGAGACCTTACCTGCCCATGAACTGTCTCACCAGAGTGATGCATACTCTAGTTATCTCCTGCTTGGACAACTGCTATGCGCTCTACGTGGGGCTACCTTTGAAGGTGACCTGGAAACTACAATTAATCCAGAATGCGGGAACTAGACTGGTGACTGGGAGAGGACGCCGAGACCATATACTGTAACACTGGTCCTGAAAGACCTACACTGGCTCCCAGTACGTTTCCGAGCGCAATTCAAAGTGTTGGTGCTTGACCGATGTCAGCAATTAACCAAGTTACTTTGTCTAGCAAATGTGAACTTGCAAAGGAGATAGACTTCGAGGGATAATTCATTATTTTTTACCCGAACATCTTTTTAGCTGAAGAACATGTGGAAATAAATGAAATGAAAAAGACCAGAAAAGCTATGAAGTGAAGTGGTCTGTTTCTAAGTAGTTTACAGTCATGTCCATCTATAATAAGGATATTTTTAAAAATCAAAACACTAACAGGACAATACCTTTATTACTATAAGTGAAAATGTTACCAAACGGTGAAACAGACTGTTATGTTTTACAAAAATAGCAAAAAGAAAACCCCATGTATGGTATGATTTCTGACATGTGGAAAATGGCATTTCAGATTTAAAGCAGAAACTTCTACTTTGTGACTCATGAGAGGGTGGAGTTTTGGAATTGGAGTTGTGAAAGGGGACCCAAAGTACATGTTTGTACTGGGCTCCAAAATGAAATTTGGACCCTGGTCACAACTTGATCAATGGCACTGTACACTGCAACCTACATACTTCCCAGAGATCCTAATTTAGCAAGTTTTCTTCCCAGCTGAAGCAATTTTTTTGTGTGGGGGAGGGGGTGTGTCACAAAAGCTGTTTTTTCAGCTATTTTTATGGGAAAAAATGGCACTGCCTGTTGGAGATTCATTCCCCGTGTGCAGTCATGGATTTATTGTCTTTCACATGACTGGGTGTGTGTTTTGATTCCACAGGAATGGGATGTGATGTAGACAGGATGTTTCTCTTACTGTGTTCCCTGAAGTGGGACTGTTGTCCTTTGTTCTTTCACTTTGCTGTCTGATGCTAGAGAAAGAGGGAGCCATGTTTCAGAGCTCCGTGTGTGTTTATATGTAAATAAAGTAGATTAGCCTAAATGCTGAGTTGCTGAGTTCTGTTACGCAACTGCGCAAACCTCTGCGGATCCTTAAGTGTGCTAATGTCTTCTGGCATCAGTCACTGTGATGTTCGGGCTAAGGAATGCTTTTGAAGCTCCCGAACCATCGTCTAGGAGGGAGGGAACATGCCAGTCGGGAATGTGTCTCTGCCAAGGTCCTACTTGTGAGTAGGTCAATCCTGACACTGCCAACATGGGGTGCCATATGTCCAGATTTCCCCAGACATTTTCCTGATTTCAGCCCCGCCTGCTGTACAGCAACCCTAATATATGTGCAGCTATAGTCTTGCATATCCACTGAACATAATACTCAAAGAGAGGTCGTTTTGTGAAGATTTAAGGACCTGCAGGTGGAAGAAGAAATGTACATCAGGTATCAGCTGATGTACAGCAGTTTGCATTTCTTGGCACAGAAAGTATTGATCTGATGTGTAGAGAGATCTTTCCTGTTCTAATTAATTCAAGAGGGTTCTGGAAGCTTCTCTGTGTGAAAGAAACAAGCAGAAGGTTCATGATGTTTGGGTTATTCCTTCAGAGAAGCTGAGTACAGCTGGCTTAGACTGGCCCTGTTATCTCTTCTGTCAAGATCATGCTGACTACAGTCAAACCTCATTTGTCAAACGTAATCTGTTCCGGAAGCCCATTCAGCTTCCAAAATGTTTGACAACAACAAGGCGTGGCTTCCAATTGGTGGCAGGAGCTGCCTGCACTCAAGCAGAAGCCGCGGCAGACGTTTGGCTTCCGAAAAATGTTTGAAAACCGGAGCATTTACTTCCAGGTTTTCGTTGTTCGGGGACGCGGGTGGCGCTGTGGTGTAAACCACAGAGCCTAGGGCTTGCCAATCAGAAGGTTGGTGGTTCGAATCCCCACGACAGGGTGAGCTCCATTTGTTCAGTGTCCGCTTCTGCCCACCTAGCAGTTTGAAAGCACGTCAAAGTGCAACTAGATAAATAGATACCGCTCTGGCGGGAAGGTAAACGGCGTTTCCGTGCACTGCTCTGGTTTGCCAGAAGCGGCTTAGTCATGCTGGCCACATGACCCGGAAGCTGTTTGCAGACAAATGTGGGCTCCCTCGGCCTATAGAACGAGATGAGCCCCAGAGTCGTCCGCAACTGGACCTAACGGTCAGGGGTACCTTTGCCTTTACCTTTTCATTGTTCGGGAGCCGAGACATTCCAAAATGAAGGCGTTCGGGATCTGAGGTTTGACTGTATAATAATAAGGCCAGAAGGAGCCTGGGTTTCATTTTTTCTTTCTATCTCTCTCCCTTCTGGTGTAGCGTTCTGTACATAGTATGCTTAGTGTTAAGGTTTAGACTTATTATAAGTTACTGTAAGTTTAAGTTAAGTCTGCTGCAACTGGATTTCTTCTGGATAGTGCCAATCCTAAATGTTTTGGATTTGTGACCATGATGAAAAGGATCTAGGAGTCTTGGTAGACCATAAACTTGACATGAGTCAACAGTGTGATGCAGCAGCTAAAAAAGCCAATGCAATTCTGGGCTGCATCAATAGGAGTATAGCATCTAGATCAAGGGAAGTAATAGTACCACTATATTCTGCTCTGGTCAGACCTCACCTGGAATACTGTGTACAGTTCTGGGCACCACAGTTCAAGAAGTATACTGACAAGCTGGAACGTGTCCAGAGGAGGGCAACCAAAATGGTCAAAGGCCTGGAAACGATGCCTTATGAGGAACGGCTTAGGGAGCTGGGTATGTTTAGCCTGGAGAAGAGAAGGTTAAGGGGTGATCTGATAGCCATGTTCAAATATATAAAAGGATGTCATATAGAGGAGGGCGAAAGGTTGTTTTCTGCTGCTCCAGAGAAGCGGACACAGGGCAATGGATTCAAACTACAAGAAAGAAGATTCCACCTAAACATTAGGAAGAACTTCCTGACAATAAGAGCTGTTCGACAGTGGAATTTGCTGCCAAGGAGCATGGTGGAGTCTCCTTCTTTGGAGGTCTTTAAGTGGAGGCTTGACAGCCATCTGTCAGGAATGCTTTGATGGTGTTTCCTGCTTGGCAGGGGGTTGGACTGGATGGCCCTTGTGGTCTCTTCCAACTCTATGATTCTATGATTCTATGATGCTCATTTGCCTTCAGGAGCAGTAAAGCTCTGCAGGATGAAATACAATTGCTTCTGGTCTATTTTTTTTTTGGGGGGGGGGATCCCACAGTGTGTTTAAGTTTTTACTTTGCTAACTATTCGCTGGAGTTCTGCTCTGGATCATATTGAGCAGAATTCCATGACAGCCCTTTGACCATTCTGCCTGGGGAGACTATTTGGTTGAGCTTGCATAGGATGTTGGTGAGAGCAGAATGCTAATGCAGTGGGATTTGGAAAGAGCCCAGGGTATTCCTGGCCAGACTTGCTTGCCTTTGCCTTTACCTCCCCCCCTGGGGATGTCTACTAATAGCTCAGCTGCCTACCTCTCCTTTTTTGTTTATTTAATGAACAAGCTGATGAGTTATGGGCAGCACAAACTGCATCTAAAGCAGGACACTCCGAGTTTATTATATTCACATAACTCAAAACACAGCCACATTGATTTCATTTCCACATTCTGTAAATCTTGCAAGTGGATTTAGTGCTGTTGGACGGAAGCTGATCTGACAATATGGAGAATGAAGTTCTGAGGAGGCAAACAAGCAACACAAGGAACTGTATGTTGGGGCAACCTCTCTGCTTAATTATTTCCTTAGGTTTCCCTGCGGGGAGCCATGGAGAGAGAGAAAACAAAGGGGGTAAAAAGCATTCTTAAAGGAAGTCCTGCTTCATCATTTGCTTTAGTTAGGAGTGTGAGTAAACAACAGTTTCTTATTTGTACTTCCCCAAAAACTCCCGCGACAAACTATCTCCCCCAAAGTGCCTAAGGAACCTTAAACTGTCGTGGAATAGAAGGGCAAGTCTCTGTAGCAACTTAAAAGAACTGGAAGCAAAGAGCAGGAATAAATAAATTAGAGCTGAGCTGAAATTCCTGGCAAGAGGTTTTTCTGATTTTTATTTTTCTCATCCTGCCTGGAAGAATTTTCCTTGAATACACTCAACTGTTTTGTTTAACTAGGGCTTGACGATCAGAATGTCGGCGGTTCGAATCCTTGCAACGGGGTGAGCTTCCGTTGTTTGGCCCCAGCTCCTGCCAACCTAGCAGTTTGAAAACACGTCAAAGTGCAAGTAGATAAATAGGTACTGCTCTGGCAGGAAGGTAAACGGCGTTTCCGTGCGCTGCTCTGGTTTCGCCAGAAGCGGCTTAGTCATGCTGGCCACATGACCTGGAAAAACTGTCTGCAGACAAATGTCGGCTCCCTTGGCCAGTAAAGCGAGATGAGCGCCACAACCCCAGAGTTGTCTGCGACTGGACTTAACTGCCAGGGGTCCTTTACCTTTACCTTTTAGAGGCAGCTACCATATCTCAATGACAATACGCCAGAACCACAAGCCCAGGGCACCATGGGACAGGCAAAACAGTGGGCAAGAATGCCAACACAGTTGCAGCAGCAGAGCAAGCTTACAAACAAACCTCAGGAAAATAGAAAGTCGCTCTATAGCGCCTGCTAACAGTGTGCCCCACTCCTGCAGAAAAATGGGAGAATTTCTTCTCCCCGTGGAGAAATTCGTTTAAATGACTCTCCCCATCCATTCCAGTGAACTTCTCTGTCCCACAAATAGCGTGGAGAATTTTGAGAGTCCATTTGTGCACAGCTTAAAATAAATTACAGAGAGGTGAGAGTAGCTGTTCTTGCTCTGAAAATCAATGGCACCCCCAAGTGTTATTGACAAACTCAGGCAAACCCTCAAGGGGGTCTGATAAGTGCTCACTAAACTAAACTTAAAAGGGTTGCATTCAACAGAGCACTAAAGTGAATGTTCCATCACCACCGGGATTTTCCATTGCACAACAGAACATTCTCCCCCTCTCTTAGCCCCGGATCTTAGCCCTGCATCTGTTCCGGAGCACAGGGAAGGAGAGAACAGCGAAATCCCCTTGTGCCAGTGTCAATTCTTGCACAACATGTTACTTGAATAACATCCAAACAAACAAAAAGAGACACACACACACACACACACACACACCACAGGGGGAAGGTGTCATTCTCTGAGCATGGGGAAGGGAAGAAAACTACAAGATCTACCCCTGTAGTGATACCTCCATTGGGAATTCAGACCCACCAGGTACTTTGCAATATTCAAGCCAGCTTATCGGTGGTGACTCAGGTGTCTGGAGCTACAAGTGCCATAAAGTGCCCAATTTATGATTTTTACAGTGGACACGAGTCTATGGAGGCACATGGGATCTACTGATAGCAGTTGGGGGAAGAGCTGTTGAGAAACTAAGCAAGTACAAATACCTGCTGGAAATGTGTCAGGGATTGCCCGGCTCCTCGCGAGGAGAGGGAGAGAAGAGGTCCTAGTCGGGAGGAGAGCCGGGGCAAGGGTATTCATTGGGAGGAGCAAGGAGAGAGAGGTCCTCCTCTCGCGGGAGAGAGGGACAGGAGGACTACTCAAGAGGAGGGGCTGGTTGGAGGTCCTGCTCGAGAAGAGGAATGGGAGAGCAGCTCTTTGTGAGAGGAGGGCTCTCTACGCTACAGGGAACCCCAGCCGCTTCTGTTGACAGACTCCTCCTCCTCTTCTAGCCTCTCGCCTGAGCTCTCTCCAAGGGAAGGGGAGATGCGAAGGCTTGGAGACTCTGGGCAAAGACCCAGCACTGCCAGCCAGAGAGGATCTGAGTAAGAATGGCCGCTTCTGGCGCCAGCACCGCATCGGGGGTTCAGGGGGCACCGCAGACGTCTTTTTAGGGTGCCGAGACTTTGGTGTTGGGCGGCAAACAAGAGAAGGGCACTTCCGGATTCTGCAAGTGACTGAGCGGTCATGTTTTGAACTAGCTCCACACTGTAAATAGTTATGCACAATAAATAGTTTTAGCTACTGAAGGCTCTGTCGTTACTCATGAGCAACACTTGGGAACCCCCTGACAAAATGTAAAGAAAAAGAAGGTACCTTTTATCATATGTGGTGGTCATGTAAGGCATTAAAGGCTTTCTGGGAAATGATATACAATGAATTGAAAAAAAAATGTTTAAAATAACTTTTGTAAAAAGACCAGACGCCTTCTTATTAGGAATTGTCAGTACTGACATCCCAAAGGAACAGAAAAAGACTCTTTATGTTTGCGACCACAGCCGCATGGATGCTACTAGCCCACAGATGGAAAGAAGAAAGAGTCCCTACCAGAGAGGAATGGCAAACCAAGCTATTAGACTACTCTAAAATGGCAAAATTGACCGGAAAGCTCAGGGACCAAGAAGATGAAAACTTCAAGAAAGAATGGGAAAAGTTTATAATTTATTTAGGTGACCACTGTAAATAGATGAAAACATTAGCAGGATGAAAACATTACACTTGTAACAAATACTATGGACAATATGGATAGATATAAAATATAGATTATGAAATAATATGCAGTTGAAAATGTTGACAATAGGACCCATGGAAGGGATGGGGGGGGGAAGTCTCGAGATTCAGAGAAATCTCCAAATGTGGATATTTCTTTGGTATTGTTCAAACTTTACATTTGTAAAATCAAAGAAAAACAATTTAAGTGAAAAGAAAAGAAAAAATGAAGCAATTTCAAGAGGGTCCGATTTACCAGATATACTTTTCAGGAGGGGAAAGTAACCACGGCCCCACCATCTCATGGCCAAGGGGTGTGTGAACAGGCTTTATGGGTGCTGGGAGAAACCCTTAAGGGTGCTGCGACGAACCTCCACTTCAGACTCTCCCCTTGTTACTAAGTGAATTTTTAATCAGGTGTTCTGGGTCAAATTTCAATCCACCCCACCTGTCTCTCTGAGGTCCGTCTGTTATTTCACTTCCCTTTTATTAATAATCTGGGAATTTCTTAGTAACGGGAGTTTTCCTGTCCAGCGGCCGTGGCCGGTTATATCCTCTGCTCAGGGCTTCAGGGGTTAACCTCTCCTTTGCCTACAGTTCGGGGTCTCTCCTTATTAGATCCCCTCACTATATCAGTTAGCTAAGCCCTCTTAGCAACTCTGTGGCAATACCAGGGTTTCCACCCGCTAGCCCCTCCTGAGGGAACTCCAAGACACAAACTATCCCCCTTCAGTTTAGTTTTGTCCTTTCCCTGAGTTCACCTCCTCAAGAGCCTATATAACTCGCTGGACCAAATGAACGACGATATTTTCTGAGCTCAACAATAAGAGGTCTTTATTTCTTACAGAACATAACGGTTTCAGCAACGGTTCATAAGCTTAGTTTCATAACAGTGTAAACTCTTTCTTTCAGCAACATATACACATCTTCAACGATCCTAACCTAACCTAACCTCAACCTAACCTGGCCCCACACCCTCCTTCTTCCAGTCACCCCTCTCCTCACACTAACGGCTGCTCCCTCATTTTAAAGAGCGGGAAGTCCCGCCTCCCAAGGGGTACCTGCCACTCAAACTGGGGTGCCCATTAGCTCCTAAAACACCGTGGGTTTCTGAACATCCTCTAACTTAGATCTGATTCATTACAGGTGCCACGTTCGGGACACCAGCTATAGCTGCTTATCTCAGGGTGCAAGTCCCACTGAACTCATTCCATGGTCAGCCGAAAGGCACGGTCTGACTTGCCAGAGGTCTGCCTGGGCCACAGAAAGCACCCAAGCCCTGGCACAAGAAGAACTAGAAGAAATGTCTTAAGCAGAAGGAGAGGCACTGAATATGTATGGCCTGGGCCTCTGCGTTTTGCCAAGATCTAATGCTATTTATTCCCCTTGATTACACATTCCGGCTATGGCACAAAGGGCTGGAAGGAGCTGCTCTCTTGTGCTAAATAATTTGAACAAATTTCCATTTCAATGCAGCCCGTGATACGTTCTTTCCTCCCCCCCCCTCCCCCCCACCCCCGTAAGGAGCTGCACGGAAAGAACTGCGGATCCTTACTCTGGGGAGCAGAGTCCTTGCGGTGCTCCCGAAAGACTTACTGCTGCTCTTTCCTGAATTTATGCCTTCGGAGCGCTGCGGTTTTAGCTTCACTTTGTCTGTAAATCACAGATTAACAGGGAGGAAAGGTACAAGACCCAAGCAGCATCCAGGAGCTAAGGAGTTTAACTGGTGCAGGATGATGCCCCATACTTGCTATGGGTCATTGACAGATCCTTCCCCTTCTATCTCAGCCTCGGTTTCTTATGCGTAAAATTGTAATAATAGAGTCTTGGTTGTTGCTAAAGCATCATAAAAATGTTTTTTTTAAAACAACAACAACAACAACAACAACAACAACAACAACAACACAGTCTTCCTGCTGTGCTTCTTTGTGCGGCCCTCTCAAGTCTGTATTAAAATGCTTTAGTTTTGAGAGGTCCTACCTACAAATGGTCCTACCTTGGAGGCAAGAGACTGGGCTCAGTTTAGCCTCAGTGGCCCGGAGTGCCTTCCATCAGCTTTGGCTGGTGGTCCAGCTACGCCCCCGATCTGGACAGGGATAGCCTAACTATTGTTGTCTATGCTCTTCCAACCTCTTGGTTGGATTACTGCAGTGTGTTATACATAGGGCTGCCTCTGAAGACGGTTCGGAAACTTCAGCTGGTGCAGAATTCAGCAGCCAGGTTGCTCACCGGGGAACGACGGTTTGAGCATATTACACCGATCCTGGTCCGACTGCACTGGCTACTCAAAGTGCTGGTTTTGACCTATAAAGCCTGAAACGGCTCAGGACTGCAATACCTCAAGGATCGCTTGTTTCCATATGCACCTACCCGGACCCTGAGATCATCTTCTGAGACCCTCCTTTGTGTGCCTCCTCCTTGAGAGGTCTAGAGGTGGCAACACGAGAACGGGGCCTTCTCTGCAGTGGCTCCCCGCCAGTGGAATGCTCTCGCCAGGGAAGTTCGCAAAAACGTTCCTTTTTAACCAGGTTGATCTGATCGACACCCTATGCCCTTTTAAAATGTGGCTCTTTTGTGGGGGGCTATTGGGTTGTTGTTTGTATTTTTATTATGCATTTTGTGATTTTATATCTTGATTTTATTCTGTCAACTGCCCTGCGACCCCCAGTATAGGGCAGTATATAAATTCAATTAATAATAATAATAATAATGTCTCCTTCAACCAACCCTCATGTCTCTTTAACCACTTTGCTTCTGTGCTGACTTCTGTGCGCTGACTTTAGCAGAGCAAACCAACCAACCCCTGTGTTGCAAAATGGCCCGCTCTCTGGCTTGGCCCTCCCCACCAGTGGGCAGTGATTTGATACCTGCCTTGAATTCCTCCTTCTGTGCCAGGTGCTCCATGGCTCTGGCTTTCCTACTACAGTGGTACCTCGGGTTACATACCTGATGCGTTCCGGGGTGCCGTTCGCACCCCAAAAAGTCTGTAACCCGAGAGGCGACATCGCGCTTCTGTGCATGCACAGACCACATCGAAACCCAGAAGTAAACACTTCCAGGTTTGCCGCGTTCGTAAACCGCGCCGTTCGCAACCCGCAGCGAACGCAACCCACGGTACGACTGTACATTCTTCTGCTCACGTTACCCAAAGGAGCTCAAGGAAAGTATGTTCTGAGCAGGGAGAAGAGTTCCAGGATGGAGTGCCTACCCAAGTTTCAGTTTCTGTTGTAACGTGGGGATCGTGATGCAGCAAGTGATTTCAGCTCTGACATAGCAGGCAGGAGACAGCTTCTTCATGGAACACTCTTTATTCAGACAAGACTGGGGAACTGAGGAGAGGGAGATACATTTATAGGGACAGTAGAGGATACATTTTGGAGGCAACAATCTCAAGCAATCACAAAGCTGCCTTTTGGTGGAAACCAGTAAGACTGAGGATCCAAATGCAGCAACTTGAATGAAGCAATAGTAGCTGTTCCTTCTGGAACAGGAAGGCAGTTACTTTCCCCTAATGTGAATACAGACAATAGCAATACAGACACGATAACCCTTGAATCAATACACAACAGTTTCTGTGGAACAAACCTACTGGAGACTGGCTGGCTGTTTGTGCACAAACATACCGCAAAATTTGAATAATTTCAAAGTGTGGCTGCATTTTGTTTTCAGGAACTGCGAATTTGATAGATTGGCTTCAATTTATAACCCACTAGAACTTCTTGAAACTTTTCAGATGCAACATCTGAAAAGGACCCCTGGACGGTTAAGTCCCATCAAAGGCGAATATGGGGTTGCAACGCTCATCTCGCTTTCAGGCCAAGGGAGCCACCGTTTGTCCACAGACAGCTTTCTGGGTCATGTGGCCAGCAGGACTGAACCGCTTCTGGCACAACAGGACACCATGACAGAAACCAGAGCGCACGGAAACGCCATTTACCTTCCCACCACAGCTGGCATGCTTTTGAACTGCTAGGTTGGCAGGAGCTGGGACAGAGCAACGGGAGCTCACCCCGTCGTGGGGATTCGAACCACTGACCTTCTGATCGGCAAGCCCAAGAGGCTCAGTGGTTTTGACCACAGCACCACCCGCGTCCAACATAGAGCATGCTCCAGTGCTCCAGTGTAGTTGTGACCAGGGATCTCTCTCTCTCTCTCTCTCTCTCTCTCTCTCTCTCTCTCTCTCTCTCACACACACACACACACACACCCAACAATAATGAATGGACATTTCATGGCAAGAGCCTTAGGATAGATGGATCAGTCTGTTTTCTGGTTCATATCAATTCTGCATGCATTATTTCTTAATTCTGTTCTCCTCTAGTGCTCTTCCATTTCCACACCAATCTGAAATTATCTTTTAAAACCTCACGAAAATGAATTATTTTTCATTCATAAAATCGGCATTTTCGCGTGCATTTCATCTTAAAATGCGCATTTTGGTTTGCAACGGCGGAAGGATAACTGTGCTCCTTCTTTTAACTGTATTCCAGTCTGCTTTAGCATTTCTTCTATGTGAATGTCTCTCTCATCTTCCTTTCTGCCTTTCTCTCGTTGCCATAGGAAATGCTACCTTAAGAAATACCCTTTCGCAGAGCTTAGAAGCCTGCTAATACTACATTTTCCCCTATCAACTTGAGATGCTTCTGCAGAATGATTGGCTTACGCTTTAGATCAGGCTGCGATCAATAGCAAGCCCTTGCCAGCTTCTTATTAATTGAGTCTTATGCTTAGAGTCCTGGCAATATTGATTTTAACAGTAAGTTCAGCTGAAATTTGGGAAGCATTTATTTGAAGTCTGAAAAATAAGAGAAGAGAACATTGCCTTATTGGGTCGACTTCATTTCCAGCAGATTACACGCTAGTAATTGCATGTGTCCAGTCACTTTCATTGCTTGTAGACCTCATAAAAATGCTTTGAAGCCTTTTAGATTTCCCTTTGTGGGATGAGTCTGCTCTCACCTTAGAACACAGCCAGAGGGACTCAAATTCAGCATAAAGGCATGGTCAGTTCTCTTCAGGTTAGGGTGCTATCTAAATTCTATTCCTTAAATAATAACAAACTACTGGCCCAAGAAATACCAGCCACTCATGGGGTCCATTAATATCTCATGGGCTTATCCAAAAACCAGGACATTTTCTGCAGAACAAGGGGTGCTTCATTAAGAAACAACAAAGAAGCAGCAGCAAAAAGAGTGGAGCATTGGTAATCAAGCACTACTTAGTATTACTGATGAGTGGGGCCCTGCAGTAAAATGTTGCAGCGTGGAGAGCTTCTGTTCAGGGTTCCAGTCACTCTGTTCCAGCCTCCCTTTCACTCCTGGTTTTCTGCCACTGTACGTTTCTTTAAGACACCCGAGCTCTGCAGTCACAAAGCCTTCCGAGCAATCAATGATACAACCTTGATGGCAGAAAGTGAGGAGGAATTGAAGAACCTTTTAATGAGGGTGAAAGAGGAAAGCGCAAAATATGGTCTGAAGCTCAACATAAAAAAAAAAAATAAGATCATGGCCACTGGTCCCATCACCTCCTGGCAAATAGAAGGGGAAGTGAGAGATTTCACTTTCTTGGGTTCCATGATCACTGCAGATGGTGACAGCAGTCACGAAATTAGAAGTCGCCTGCTTCTTGGGAGAAAAGCAATGACAAACCTAGACAGCATCTTAAAAAGCAAAGACATCACCTTGCCGACAAAGGTCCGTATAGTTAAAGCTATGGTTTTCCCAGTAGTAATGTACGGAAGTGAGAGCTGGACCATCAAGAAGGCTGATCGCCGTAGAATTGATGCTTTTGAATTATGGTGCTGGAGGAGACTCTTGAGAGTCCCATGGACTGCAAGAAGATCAAACCTATCCATTCTCAAGGAAATCGGCCCTGAGTGCTCACTAGAAGGACAGATCCTGAAGTTGAGGCTCCAGTACTTTGGCCACCTCATGAGAAGAGAAGACTCCCTGGAAAAGACCCTGATGTTGGGAAAGATGGAGGGCATAAGGAGAAGGGGACGACAGAGGATGAGATGGTTGGACAGTGTTCTCGAAGCTACTAACATGAGTTTGGCCAAACTGCGGGAGGATAGGCGTGCCTGGCGTGCTCTGGTCCATGGGGTCACGAAGAGTCGGACACGACTGAACGACTGAACAACAACAACAACAACAACAACAACAACTCCCATCACTTTCGCATTAACAATCTGAGTCCTTCCTTCAGATACCCTGTCTGCCAGGAAAAGACTGGATGCTCTTCCCATCTCTGCATTGCCTTCCTTGCCATGTTTGACTTTTGCCCATTGGTTGTGCCAGGCACTCAAGGCCACTTGGGGTCAAACACCTTGAATATGGAGGATGCTGCCAATATTCTTTTGTTCCCACTCTAGCCACCCAAGGATGATGCATCTACACTTAGTGACTCAACCTGTGTGCAGGCACGTCTTACCCATAGAGGCTAATGGCGTGGGGCACCGGGGCGCCAAGTTCTAGAGGGCGCCAGGCAAGAGTCCAGGGAACACCGAAGGAGCATGCTGAGTGAGCGAAGGTGCGTGCGCCGTTCCCGCCGAGTGCTGGCTTGGTTTTTTTCCCTTTTAGCCTGCAGGCGCTGAATTCTGTGGGGTGCCGTTCCCGCTGAATGTCAGCTTGGTTTTTTCCCTTCTAGCCTGCAGGCGTTGAATTCTTTGGGGCGCCAGAAGGCTAAAAGGGGGGGGAAACCGAGCCGGCGCTTTAGCAGTCAGTCAGTCAGTTTTATTACGGCAAAAGCCAGCAGTACAAAGCTAATGGGGCCTCCCGCTGCTGCTGTACTGCCGCGCGATTTCTGTTCTCATCCTGAAGCAAAGTTCTCAACCCGAGGTACTATTTCTGGGTTAGCGGAGTCTGTAACCTGAAGCATCTGTAACCTGTATCTGAGGTACCACTGTAGCAGTTTAGTTTGGATCAGCCCTAGAACGCCCCACCACACATGAACTCATCTGCAGCAAGCATATTGTTATGAATTTTGGGGGGTGGGGCAGGAAGCAGTCTGTGTGCGAGACCCTTCTAAGCCCTGGATCCAGCAAGTGTTAAATATAAGCCAGGCTAGCTTCCTGTGTTGTGGTGATCGCCTGGGCGATGGGCTATTAAGGGGAACAAAGGAAGGGTGCTCTGTGCAGGACAGCAAATGAGTGGAGCCCCTCCTTCAACTCCTGGATAGTTAGGACAAAGCCCAAGTTTAGAGTTGCAGTGAGGTGGAGAGAGAGCCATGCCTGATTTCTGCTGGTATCCAAGGCTGTGCCTAGGGGAGACGCAAGATCCTCTTCGAGGGGTTAATGGTGTGAACCTCTCCATCGCAGGCTCAGGTTGCATATGTGTGTAAATAAACCACGTATCCTGAAGACACCACACTCTCCTCTGTGCCTCATTGCAAAAGGAATCTCGCGCTGCTAGGAGATTGGGATATATTGCTTTATGAAAATGTGGCGTTTGAGGAATGCAATGGACACCAAAAAGGAGGGGGGGGGAAGAGGCTCTTGCACTGAGACTCCTACATAGTGAATGGCAGTGGCGGTGGCAGGCAGCGGCGGCAGCAGGAGCAAGAGTTGGATTCCCATTTAAATAAAATGCCAAAAGGCCGTCAGTGGAAGTGACATTTATGGTGTTACTACAAATGCATTCAGTGGGAAAGCTGAGTAGCAAGAGCAGGAGCAGGGGGGAGAACAAGCTGTAGTGAAAACTGCCATCTGTATATTGTGCCCCGTTTTTTAATATTCTGTATTCTCATAAAAAGTGTTGTTTCTGTCACCATTCAATCTCACAAACTCACACGGAACACTGTTAAAAGTCAGCAGTGTGTGAAATGGTATTTTAAAATAAATGAAACCGGCTCGCGGAGCTGCGGAGGAATATTGCAATGCTGGGGTGCTGACAGACAGGCACTGAAAAGTAACAACCGTTATCATCTTAAAGCAAAGCGGATTAAATAAAACCCACAGCTACTGGTGCATTACCAAGTCTGATATTGACACAGCTGCTGGGGTGGTTATTTTTCATTGTCTCATCAAGACAAAGCATCACGGGATATCAATCTTCCCTCTGTCAGGCCAAGCCTGGTATAAAGTTATTTTTTTCCCCTTGTTGTTGTTTACATTTTCATTATATTCCTTTTATCTCAGCAGCCAGCAATTTGGGGAGGGTGGGAGGGCGCCGGGGGCAGCTCTGAGTTGTGCACGGGCCGCCAGGACCGCTCTGCTGGGGGTGCAACGTTCTTGTGTATGTGTTGTTGTTTTTCCTCGCCCACCCCTGGCAATTCTTCAGAGAATGTTGGTCGTTATTCTTGTGTTTTGGTGAGAGATTAAAATCTGTGCGAGGGTGAGCTGAGAGGTGGGATGGAAGGTACAAATTGCTTCTTTTGCATCTATCCGCTAGAGATGAGGTTGGTCGCACGTCGGGAAATTCTTGCTCCCTCGAGGCTAAAAACAGCTGAGAAATATGATTAATGGACACCCTCCACCCTCCCGGACGACATATTCTGTAGCGGACTTGCCTTTTCCCGTAACCAGCTTCAGTTTCCAATGAGCTTGGCTGGCCTAGGAAATGTAATTCAGCTTGTAGTGAATTATTTCTTGGGTTGCATTTGTTTGCTGTCGCACATTTTCCGTTCTTCTGCACATGTGAGGCGTCCTGACGGGTTGATTACAGCTGAGGTGGGGGGCTTCCCCTCCCCATTTAACTATAGGTGAAATTCACAAGGCCTTGCTTAAATGGGCAGAGAGGGTTTTTTTTTGGGGGGGGGTTGCCAGCGGGTCTCAAACTTTCCACTTGGGACGGCGAAAGAACGATGTGGCCAAGCAGAGACAAAGTGGTGGTGCCAAAGCAGAGCCAGTCACAAAGTGGTGCAAGAGTCTGGCATAATTGTCTTCCGACATCTCATCCATCCTTAAAGGTAAAGGTACCCCTGACCGTTAGGTCCAGTCACAGACGACTCTGGGGTTGTGGCGCTCATCTCGCATTACTGGCCGAGGGAGCCAGCGTACAGCTTCCGGGTCATGTGGCCAGCATGACTAAGCTGCTTCTGGTGAACCAGAGCAGCGCACGGAAATGCCATTTACCTTCCCGTCGGAGCAGTACCTATTTATCTACTTGCACTTTGACGTGTTTTCGAACTGCTAGGTGGGCAGGAGCAGGGGCCGAGCAATGGGAGCTAACCCTGTTGCGGGGATTCGAACCGCCGACCTTCTGATCGGCAAGCCCTAGGCTCTGTGGTTTAACCCACAGCGCCACCCATCCTTAGAAATTAGCTAAATTCTTTGCCCATCAATTTTTCTTGTGGCAAGGAGTGCCGCTGCTCTGCTTTCGTCAAACTAACTGCAGACATTTGCTCCGGGTGTCTTGTGGATGCCTCCTGGTTTTAGGCAGAATCACGGCAGGGCAGATGTTAGTCATCTGCAGAGCTCCATCTGACTGCAGAGCTCCATCTGACAATGCTGCCATGGTTGTCATCCACATACTGGTAGCATTGTGCTACAAATCCCTGGAATGACACACTACATTGGTAGTGATGTTAAAAAGTGTGTGTGTGGTTTTGGGGGGGGGAGCCAGGGCCGGATTTAGGTTTGATGAGGCCCTAAGCTATATGTCCAGTTGTCCTTTGTCAACAAAAAATTGTCACTTTTTTGTGTTGAATATATGCTATATGGTAATTTATGGACCTAATAGGCATTTGGCCTCTTTACTGGAAAATCTAAAATATTTCATCCTCCATATGCACAAGTTAATAGTGGCTGCAGGCACAAGGCAGGGGTAAGGATTCCTTGCAGAAGTACCGTTTGTTACCTCCGCGCACCAACATCTTGTCTGTAGCACTCTTGGATTCCTCTAAAGACGAGTGAGCTGAAAACCCAGAAGATCTGGATCTGTTTGCTGAAATCCCAGTCCAAATTGTTAAGGAGGAAGCAGCTGTGCCTTGATTTCTCCAGCTGACAACTGCAGCCCCTGTGGGGGAGGGGGGCTGGCTCCCAATCGGCACTCTTCCTTTCCCTTCCATGCTTATCTGCCAGGCAGTCTCCCCCTCTTCTTGCTCTGTGGGGTTTCCAAATGCAGAGCACAGGGTATCTTGGTTGCATACAATATACACGATGTTCGCATTCGATAAGGGCTGCTTTTGCACCAGTGCTTCTTTCCCACTGAAAGTTTCACACATTTTTAATAGTGTGCAAGCAAACATTGGTGTATTATTTGGCAAGGTTCCCTCTCCTCTGGCTTGCAATCCAAACTCTGGAGAGAAAGAGAGAGAGGGAGGGAGGGAGAGAGGGAGAGAGGAGAAGAAGAAGAAGAAGAAGAAGAAGAAGAAGAAGAAGAAGAAGAAGAAGAAGAGTTTGGATTTGATATCCCGCTTTTCACTACCCGAAGGAGTCTCAAAGTGGCTAACATTCTCCTTTCCCTTCCTTCCCCACAACAAACACTCTGTGAGGTGAGTGGGGGTGGGAGACTTCAAAGAAATGTGACTAGCCCAAGGTCACCCAGCAGCTGTATGTGGAGGAGTGGAGACGCGAACCCGGTTCCCCAGATAACAAGTCTACCGCTCTTAACCACTACACCACACTGGCTCTCAGAGAGGGAGAGAGGGAGAGAGATCCAAGTTCACTTTATCTCTGAACAGGGATTTGAATCTGGGTCTCCCGATTGCAAGCCAATATTGTCACACTGGCTCCAGGTTGCCTACCCCTGGTCTACGTTTCCAAAGCTATACTCTCAAAGGAATCGACCTTGCAGTGACTTGATTCGCACACAGTTATTCCTGAACCTTTTGGTTCTCCAGGAGACTCTGCAGCCATTGCCACAGCTGCTACCATTGGACAGTTTCGAGCGAATACAAAGCACAGCTGTGCAGATGCATAGGGAAGGGGAGTGGAAAAGGAGAGAGGCAAAATACAGCAATGCAGCTGTGACTGAAGAAGATGTGACGCGTTTAAAAAAGGGGGGTTGTTTTTTCTACGGCTCACCGATGGCTGCTAAATGGAGACTCAGGGCTGAAAACAGTGGACAACAATTTCTGGGCCAAATGTTACAGTAAAGGTGGAGGAGAAAAGTTGCAAATGATACCACAACACACCACAAACACTGGCATGTGGAGCTTGATTTGCTTCCCACCCTGAAGCACAAAAGCAAGGATGAAAGCCAAACAAAGTAATGGAAGAAGGAGTCTCTTCTGAAAATGCATGTCTCTTTCAGAAACAAACAAACAAACAAACAAAAACCCAGTGCTGTAGCTTGGGAGCTGGTAAATGATTGCTTCACCGAGAAAAGTTTCACTATTGGTTGAGCTGCTGTGGTGTCATGTAATGCTTATGACCATTAAACTACCCGTGCAAAGTGCCTTGGATGCAGCAGGGGCACAATTCGCTGTTGGCGTGAACAGGGTTGCCAACGTTTTACTAGCTTTGCCTCTTATACTTTTGAAAGCAGAATTAAAATGCAAACAATCAGCAGCCAGCCCTCTCCTGTCACATTTCTCCATGCCAGGAAAATTGACATCTGCTAAATTTCTGCCATCGGGCTGTAGCGAAGGGTACAGGATCGAGTTTTTAAAAGGGGCTGGCGACCACACAGGGGTGGGAAAGGGTGCAAAGGAAAAAGGAGAAGCACTTCTGCAGAGGGCAGAGGGCGGGGCGCAGTAGTTAGGCAAAATAGGTATGACGGGTGCCTGGTGTAGCATGTTCCTGGCTCAGCTGGGCTATGCTGACCAAAGTCCCTAACCCTGGTTCAGCTGGGCTATGCTGACCTAAGTCCCTAACCCTGGCTCAGCTGGGCTATGCTGACCTAAGTCCCTAACCCTGGCTCAGCTGGGCTATGCTGACCTAAGTCCCTAACCCTGGTTCAGCTGGGCTATGCTGACCTAAGTCCCTAACCCTGGCTCAGCTGGGCTATGCTGACCTAAGTCCCTAACCCTGGCTCAGCTGGGCTATGCTGACCTAAGTCCCTAACCCTGGTTCAGCTGGGCTATGCTGACCTAAGTCCCTAACCCTGGCTCAGCTGGGCTATGCTGACCTAAGTCCCTAACCCTGGCTCAGCTGGGCTATGCTGACCTAAGTCCCTAACCCTGGCTCAGCTGGGCTATGCTGACCTAAGTCCCTAACCCTGGCTCAGCTGGGCTATGCTGACCTAGTCCCTAACCCTGGTTCAGCTGGGCTATGCTGACCTAGTCCCTAACCTTGGCTCGGCTGGGCTATGTTGACCTGAGTCCCTAACCCTGGCTCAGCTGGGCTATGCTGACTTAGTCCCTAACCTTGGCTCGGCTGGGCTATGCTGACCTAGTCCCTAAACCTGGCTCAGCTGGGTTATGCTGACCTAGTCCCTAACCCTGGTTCAGCTGGGCTATGCTGACCTAAGTCCCTAACCCTGGCTCAGCTGGAGATATATTGGCATAACCTACTAATCCTGGTGCTAAGCCAAGTGCAGAATAACTGCTGCTGCAATAAGCCCTGAGAAATGGGTGTTCCTGGAGGAATGACGGGGAGGGGGCTATTTATGCTGGATCCTAACCCCATTCAGTTTGGTTGCATGACCCGCCAAACACTGTGGCTCTGTGAGGTCAGTAGCCTTGAGAAACCTCAGGATCCAGGATTATCCTGGGGGAAGCCATGGCTGTTAAAGAGAAATAAGTGTGTTCCCATGGAAGGCAATGGTAAGGCAGCGCCACGATTCTCTCTCTCCACCTTGACTTTACTGGATCCAGTGAATTAAATGGCTTCAAGTGACAAGAGATGAGATTCCGACTAAACATCGGGAATAGCTTTCTGAGGGCAAGAGCTGTTTGGCAGTGGAACAGATTCTCCTTCCTTGGGGGTTGTGAAGCAGAGGTTGGATGGCCTCCTGTCATGGATGCTGTAGCTGAGATTCCTGCATTGCAGGGGGTTGGACTAGATGACTCTCGGGGTCCCTTCCAACGCTATGATTCTGTGATGCACTGGGATTTTTGTCAGGGATGCCAAACTGTTACACACAAAGTGTAGTGGAGCCAGAAAGACGTTTGTGGCAGATTCCTGAAGAGTCCTAGCGCACCTCCAGAATGTTTCTGTTCTTTCAGCCAATTCCACCTGGAAACCCAAAGCTCTCACTCTGTCATTCTCCTCCACCCTAGCAAAACACTGAGGAGCAGGCCTGCCCAGGGGTGTACCCAGGATCAAAACTAGGGGGGCGGGGGCAAGCCATGGTCGTTCAGGTTCAAAAACAAAAACAGCTTCAAAAAACAAAAAACAGCTTCAAAAAACAGAAAAGCTCTCCCCCCCCAAACAGAAAGCCCCAAATGGCTGAAAAACTCAGTTTCCCAGGAATGTATATTGTAACATTTTTTTAAAAACTCATTATATATTCTTTCTTTCTTTCTTTCTTTCTTTCTTTCTTTCTTTCTTTCTTTCTTTCTTTCTTTCTTTCTTTCTTTCTTTCTTTCTTTCTTCCGTTCATGGAAGCAGCTGGGAGGAGTCTGCTAGTGACTAAATTGTTAGCCACCTTTCGAGTGTCCCTCCCTTGCTCCCACGCTCTCCTCTCCAACATATCAGAGATGTTTATTAAGAGATGACAAGTCTATCAGGCCTCATAAGCAGCCTTCACAAGGAGGAGATCTTACACCCAGAGAGGATCATCAATCTTCTCCTTGCTCTGCTCTCCTGAACAACGGAGAGCCTACCAGCCTCCCCCCCCCCCACCCTCGCCCCTCGCTGCACACACGGCAAGAAATGTTGTTTGCAAGAAGAAGCGCATGGAGAAAATCAGGGTGCCTGGAGCAGAGCAGAGACATTTTTTTCCCTGAGTTTCGATTCTTAACGCCAAAATGTGCTTATTTGCATTTGCTAAGGCAAAAATCTTTTGTTTCTGTGTTGTTCATCCAAGGCCTGTTACCCTTCCTCCTAGTCCACAGCATCAGATCCAGTTCCTAGGGGCTGAGATCTCTTCGTCCCCCCATAAAATATTTGAGGGGCCAGCTCCCCCCCCCCATTGCCATTCAAATGGTCTGTGTGCGCTGCATCTTGTGATTAATTATTTGAGGCGGGGCTTACCTCCCCCCACCAATATTTTATTTAAGCCGAAGAATTGATGCTTTTGAATTATGGTGCTGGAGGAGACTCTGGAGAGTCCCATGGACTGCAAAAAAGATCAAACTTATCCATCCTTGAAGAAATCAGCCCTGAGTGCTCACTGGAAGGACAGATCCTGAAGTTGAGGCTCCAGTACTTTGGCCACCTCATGAGAAGAGAAGAATCCCTGGAAAAGACCCTGATGTTGGGAAAGATGGAGGGCACAAGGAGAAGGGGACGACAGAGGATGAGATGGTTGGACAGTGTTCTTGAGGCAACTAGCATGAGTTTGGCCAAACTGCGAGAGGCAGTGAAAGATAGGCGTGCCTGGCGTGCTCTGGTCCATGGGGTCACGAAGAGTCGGACACGACTGAACGACTGAACAAAAACAACAACATTTCAGTGTATTAGAAAGATACTTTGTGAGTATGAATTTTTGTATGTCTTTGTACAAATATCAATAAAAATACTATGAGAGAGAGAGAGAGAGAGGCTCCTCAGGTCTTGGCTCATGTTCCAGCTTGTGCTCCCGTTATCCAATTCAGGTGACAGAGGTGACTTCCTGAGGTTCAGGGGATATGATGTGAGCTCTGGTGACAGCTGATCAACATGGGAAGTACTAGGGAGTGGACCCATCTCCTCCTGGGGGGTCGGGTTGTGCTGTAGGTGAGAATTCCTGGTCCAAGATCATTACAAAGAAGAATAAACTCCACAGAATCTCTGGTGGTGGAAATTTAAGATACAAAAAGCATTGGGAACATATTACCACTACCTTGAACAATCTTCTGAGGATAATCTTGGGATGGAGAAAGAGATCAAGGAAATGGTGTAATAATGGGTGGTTTCAACTGTCCTATTGAATGGATAAGGGCACATTCCAATCTTGACAAGAGGCACCGTTTCATGCGGAGACAGAAAAAAGGGCCATGAAATCAAAAAAGGGGGAAGGCAATGTCGCGCCCAGGATCTCTTGCACCGTCAGAGTTGTTAAATGATTCTGGAACAGTGACAATGTGCGCCGCTGTCAAGCTCAACATTTATCTGAGAGCTAAGAAGATCCAGCACTGTCACCTACAACTTCGAAAGAGGAAACTTCTCAAAGATAAGGGGATTAGTTAAAAGGCAATTGAAAGGGAGGGTCAATAGGATCGAGTGTCTTCAAGGATGCTTGGAGGTGGCAGCCACAATAACAGAAGCTCAAGTAGAATGTATGGATTAGATTATGGAAGATACAAAGAGGAAGAAGAAAGTCTAAGAGGATGCTGGCAGAATCAAGGAAGCATTAAAAAGTGAGGCTTCCTTTAAAACACAGAAGGCCTGGCCACATGAGAAAAATACAAAAGAGCACAAATAATGGAAGAACCAATGCAAACCAAAGCAATACAGGAACCACCAGGCAAGGTTAATTTCATTGTACACAGATTATATACATCGACAATAAATATATTATTATTATTTATTTACTCAGCCCATTGCTGGAAATACAAATACAAAGAATGTAAACTTATATAACAACAACAGAAGCAGGAAATCGACCTGGATGCTGCTGGCACAGAAGTGAAAGGATTGCTGGAGGAGGGTAGGGAGATGGCAGAGAAACCGAATTAATTTTTTGCACTGGTCCTCAAAGCAGGAGGTAGCAAAGGAGGAGGCCACTTTTTGTGAAAGACAACACATTTCCCAGGATGCTGAAAACCTAAGCAAATTGCAAGAGACAGTGGAACCTTGGTTCTCAAACTTAATCCGTTCCGGAAGTCCGTTCCAAATCCAAAACGTTCCAAAACCAAGGCACGCTTTCCCATAGAAAGTAATGCAAAACAGATTAATCCGTTCCAGACTTTTAAAAACAACCCCTAAAACAGCAATTTAGCATGAATTTTACTATCTAATGAGACCATTGATCCATAAAATGAAAGCAGTAATCAATGTACTGTACTATAAAATAAATAAGACAGTATTGTAGATGATAATTTTTTTAAAAAATTACCTGCACTGATGATAGTCATTGTTTGGATTGGGGGGGGGGCTTTTTATCAATTTCTGCAGTCACACAATCAATCAATCAATCAATCAATCAATCAGTAGCTGAACTGGGTTCCACACAGTCACAAAAACAAATTAACTGAAAAAGCCTCAAAAACAAAAACGCAAAATAAATAGCAAAAGCAAAAGCGCCAAACTTAATCCGTTCTGGAAGTCGGTTTGACTTCCGAAATGTTCGGAAACCAAGGCGCAGCTTCTGATTGGTGCAGGCGCCCCGGAAACAATAGTTGACAGCTGCATCAGATGTTTGGCTTCCGAAAAACATTCGAAAACCGGAGCACTTACTTCAGGTTGGGAACCAAGACGTTTCAGAACGAAGGTGTTTGAGAACCAAGGTACCACTCTACTGCAAAATGATATCCAAATAAGGTGAATGGGCAACGAAATGGCAAATGAGATTCAGTGTGAGTTCTGTCAATCCTAATTTTGTGTGTGTGTGTGTGCGCGCGCACACACACACACACACACAGACACACAAACACACACACACACACACACACACACACACACACACACACACACACGGCCTAAACTGGTGGTGACTGTGTCCAACCTTTTCCCTTGTGACCAAAATCAGCAATGAAGAATTGGGCAATTTGGATCAGGCCTATCGTGAAAGGGGCTTCTCATTTTTCTCCTTATCCAAATACCACCAGCCCATAGCCCAAATCGGAAATTGCAAATGCTTTTAGCCACGAACAAACAAAAAGTCAACGAAAATGCACACATCTGTTAGTTTAGCCCACACCAAGAAACAGATATTGGGCACGTGGAAGGCAGAAAACTTAAAAATATCTCAGTGTGCTATGGTGGCGATGAAGGCGAATTCCATGCTGGATGGTACAGTATTAAGAAAGAGAATAAGAATAAAATGCCCACAATGATAATGTTCTTCTGTAAAGCTATGGCACAGCCAAATTTGGAATACTGTGTGTTTTCGGTCAATCGGTGGAATTGGCACTGCTACAGGTACTTCATAATAACCCTTCCGCATTTATAAGAACTTGACCGTTCAGTGTGGTGGAACTTTGGAACTCCCTGCCTATTGATACCAGGCAGGCACCTTCCCTGAATTCTCTTTTTGGTGCCTGCTGAAAACACTTTTTGTTCCAGAGAAGAATGGCAGATGATGTTGATGGATTATGCCGAAATGGCAAAAGATGACCAGAAGAATCAGAAATCAGGAACACCAAAATTTGAATAAGGAATGCAGAAAATTTATAACTATTGTAAACAGTTAAAAACGTTAGTAGGATTGGAATATCACTTGTAGTTTAATGGTGAATTTTGGACACAATGGAGAGGTAAAAGATTTGGATTTTCCAAAAAGTTGAAGGAGGAAATGATTAACAATAGGACCCGCAAAAGGGGAGAAGGGAAGCCCAGGAGATTCTCTGGAATCTTGTTTCTATGTTGCATGTTGGATATGTGACTGTAAAGTTTTAATCTGAAAAACCAAATAAATATTATTATTTTTAATTAAAAAACAACAACACTTTTTTGAGGGCAACTCAGATATCTACCCAGATACTTAGAAATGTTGATCTGAATTGTAATCCGTTTTAGTATTTTAACCTTTTTGTACATTTTATTGTTTTAGCATTTTGCAAACCACTTTGAGGGTTGTTTTTATATATATATACATTCAAGAGGATTATTATTTTTAATGAAATAAATAAATAAAATTATGCCGGGTGTAGTGCTGGGGGAGTCAATGTGGTATCCAACAGATGTTGTTGGACTCTGACTCCCATCATCCCTGATCACTGGTCATGCTGCCTGGAGCTGATTCTTCTTCTTCTTCTTCTTCTTCTTCTTCTTCTTCTTCTTCTTCTTCTTCTTCTTCTTTATTTTTACCCTGCCCATCTGGCTGGATTTCCCCAGCCACTCTGGACGGCTTCCAGCAAAAGATTAAAGGTACATTAAAACATCAATCATTGAAAACTTCCCTAAAGAGGGCTGCCTTCAGATGTCTTCTAAATATCAGGTAGTTGTTTATTTCTTTGACATCAGATGGGAGGGCATTCCACAGGGCGGAAACCACTACCGAGAAGGCCCTCTGCCTTGTTCCCTGTATCCTCACTTCACACAGTGAGGGAACCGCCAGAAGGCCCTCAGAGCTGGACCTCAGTGTCTGGGCAGAACAATGGGGGTGGAGACGCTCCTTCAGGTATACTGGACCGAGGCTGTTTAGGGCTTTAAAGGTCAGCACCAACACTTTGAATTGTGCTCAGAAACGTACTGGAAGCCAATGCAGATCTCTCAGGACCAGTGTTATGTGGTCCCGGCAGCCACTCCCAGTCACCAGTCTAGCTGCCGCATTCTGGATTAGTTACAGTTTCCGGGTCACCTTCAAAGGTAGCCCCACCTAGAGCACATTGCAGTAGTCCAAGCGAGAGATAACTAGAACATGCACCACTCTGGCGAGACAGTCTGCCGGCAGGTAGGGTCTCAGCCTGCGTAACAGATGGAGCTGCCCTGGACACAGAATTGACCTGCGCTTCCATGGACAGTTGTGAGTCCAAAATGACTCCCAGGCTGCGCACCTGGTCCTTCAGGGGCACAGTTACCCTATTCAGGACCAGGGAGTCCCCCACACCTGCCCGCCCCTGATGGGAGCTGCAGTCAGCAATGTCTCGAAGGCATTGCCTTGGCTACGTCTGGTGTGGAGAAGAAGTGACGCTCCTGATATTAGAACTCTGGGTCACCCAGTGAAATTGATTGGCAGCAGATTCAGGACCGAGCAAGAAATGCATTGCTTTCATGCCGGCTTCTCAGAAGCATCTGTATGGCCCTTGCTGGAAACAGCAAGCCGCACACGGTGAATATTTGGCCACATTCACTTTTTTTTGATGTGTCTAGATTCAGCTTTTGTGTGCTTCTGTGTTGACGCTAATAAAAGAGCTTCTAGCTGAAGTGAGCTGCGTACCCTGTTTCTTTCTGCTCTTTGGTGGGGGTGTTTGCTGCCATCTCCCCCATGAAGCCTCCATGCAAGACGGGGAAGAGAGGGGGGGACTCTATTGCAACAGAAAAATAATGACCTGCCTTGCTTTGATGGGTTCCTGCCTACACCCGTTCTCCTTTGATAAATAATGGACAGGGGGCTCTGAATCCCTTGATGGGTAATTGAGCTGTAAGAGCCAAGCCCAGATATTTCTTATATCAAAAGGTAAGCACCAGCACCGTGAATTGGGCTTGGAAGGGAAGAGTCAGTCCTTCTGCGTCTTTCAGAATAGGTGAACCAACGCTGGTTGTGCCAGTCAAAACTGTGGCAGCTGAATTCTCTCCTAACTGAAGACCCCGGGCACCTTGGAGAGCAGCCCGACATGTAATGTATTACAGTCACCCGGTTTGGAGGTTGCGAATCTCCATGGCATGCCTGTCCCAACAAGCCTAGATTGAGGAGTGGAACGAGATGGGGCAGCAAGTTAAGGGGGCAGCAAACCAGCATGCCACGTGGGAGAGAGTCACACCCAAGCCCTCACCCTCCTGGTGTCGGAGCCAGGTTACACTTACTATACTGGGTGGGTCTTTGAAAAAATGGAAGCTGGCCAGGAATGTAATAAACCCCCAAGCATCGAGGAATGGAGAATAAAATTGACGGAATATTTAGAGTTGGCAAAAATGACTGGGAGAATAAGGAACCAATGTGACCAGAAGTTTCAATTGGACTGGAGTAAATATATTGAGTATTTAAAAGAACACTGTAAAGATGTGAAAACATTGACAGGTTTGATATAATGCTTGCAACACAACAGAAACAAAATAGAAAATTCTTCCCAGTAGCACCTTAGAGACCAGCTGAGTTTGTTCTTGGTATGAGCTTTCGTGTGCATGCACACGAAAGCTCATACCAAGAACAAACTCAGCTGGTCTCTAAGGTGCTACTGGAAAGAATTTTCTATTTTGTTTCGACTATGGCAGACCAGCACGGCTACCCACCTGTAACAACAGAAAGAGTCTCTGACCAAAGACTAAATAACTGTATGACTGTGCAAAGGGCAGAGATAAACTTAAGGATGCTGATGAATGATGAGAAATAGGAAAACCAGAGTCGAGAAGGAGGGAAGTCACAAACTCAGCGGAGTATTTGTGTAGATTTGTGGAATATATGTTAATAATATGTATTTTGTTTTCTTTTTGTTATTCTGAAAATAATAAAAAAGAAACCCCCAAGCATGTGCTGTGGGCCCACCACGCTGAGCCCCTCTCCTATCTCCCCCATGTCATCGTCAGGATTCGGCTTCTGTTTATTCAGTTTGTCCAGCCCATTATGAATCCGGGTAGCAGTTCAGCACCTCCAGAGTCTCCCGCAATAGAGGTGTGGGTTATCATGACAGGGGAGCTAGGGCTTTACTCTGCATAAAGACATACAGCTGGATTGGAACTCTGCTCCTTAATTCCAGGCATGGGGAAGGGGGAGGCTGCAAACATTTTGTGGTGAGGTGAACGCACTTAGCTTATGCTCAGAGGTACTCTACTAGGGCTGCTCCCAAGTTGTTTACTGCTGTGCCCTATCAATCCTCAGTCATAAAATTGGGTCTGTGCATTGCCATAAGTGCAGTATATTTCATCTGCAATTTTACCATATGGCGTGTGACTTTCCTCACTATTTTGTCATCTGGAGCTACTGGTTTGCAGGCAGATTTGAATCTAGGTTATGTTGGTCCCATCATTGTGCACGGCATGCCACAGACTCCACCATTTGCTCCTGTGTCTCTATTTTGGAGGGCATGGATAGGACTATCCCATTCACAATGTGAAGGTTAAAAAAAAAAAGGTGAAGGACCCCTGGCTGGTTAAGACCAGTCCAAGGTGACTATGGGGTGTGGCGCTCATCTCGCTTTCAGACCGAGGGAGCCAGCGTTTGCCCACAGACAGCTTTCCGCGTCATGTGGCCAGCAGGACTAAATCACTTCTGGCGCATTGGGAAGAAGAAGAAGAAGAAGAAGAAGAAGAAGAAGAAGAAGAAGAAGAAGAAGAAGAGGAGGAGGAGTTTGGATTTGATAGCCCGCAAGTCTCAAAGCGGCTAACATTCTCCTTTCCCTTCCTCCCCCACAACAAACACTCTGTGAGGTGAGTGGGGCTGAGAGACTTTAGAGAAGTGTGACTAGCCCAAGGTCACCCAGCAGCTGCATGTGGAGGAGCGAAGACACGAACCCGGTCCCCCAGATTATGAGTCCACCACTCTTAACCACTACACCACACTGGCTCTCTGGGATACCATGACGGAAACCAGAGCACATGGAAACGGCATTTACCTTCCCACCACAGTGATACCTATTTACTTGCACTGTGTACTTTTGAACTGCTAGGTTGGCAGGAGCTGGGAAAGAGCAACGGGAGCTCACCTCATCGCAGGGTTGAACTGTGGACCTTCTGATCGGCAAGCCCAAGAAGCTCAGTGGTTTAGACCACAGCGCCACCCGCGTCCCACAATGTTACCTGTGGGTGGCCCCTGTAAATTAATTGATGCTGAAGATGACATCGCAATAAGAAGGGAAAATAGCATCATTATAGTAGCAGAGAGGGGAACGGAGAGCATTGCAGGATCCCAAACAAGAAGATTTAGGGGGGAAATGTTTCAGCACCCCTGCCTTAGCCAAAAATCGAAACAGAAGGAGATGCAATTCTGCAAAACATGATGCATTCACCTGCCACAGTGTTGTGGGCCCCCTCCATGTATAAACATGCCCCCCCATATATCTGCTGCAGCATGAACAGCGTTTTCCATTCTCACCCACCCGCCCCCTGAAGTTGGCCACGTGGGGTCAGTGCACCAGATAGTTTTGCCACCAGTGGACAGCCGTTCATCTCAGGATTTTCACAATCTCCCCACGTAGACGCATCTCTGCCAGACTGGCAGCCACTGCTCTGGACGGAATGAAAATGGATTCTGAATTACCTTGCCCTCCCTAGAGACCGCCCGATCTGCAAAGGTCAGGGTTAAGGCCATTACTGAAGTAGCGCTTGGAAGCTCTGAGCAGGGCTGTCTTCCCCGCAGTCTGAGATGTGGATAAAGAGA